>NW_008238432.1:32057-56842 GCF_000691975.1 Corvus brachyrhynchos | reverse complement strand
TGCATCCCATCAGGTGTCAGAAGACCACGTGTTGAACAGACATCCCATGGTCAAAAAATCAACATTATTCTAATGACTTCAGCCCCAAAGCCCAGTGTTGATCTGATGATATGCCCGTTCCTTTGAATATTGTTTCTCTGAGTATTATTCCTTGGTACTGGAAGGTCCGTGGAAAACACTACCTCTGGTTCTGCTCTTCCACCAATTATCCCTAGGTCCTGAAATCCCTTTTAACTGCCCTCAGACTTCTCTTTGTTGTCTCATCATTGCTGATTTGAAGAACCAGTAACTGATAATAATCAGAGAGCCTTAGTAGACTGGAGGGTTTTCTAGTAATGTCCCTTACTTGAGCTTCTGGAAAACAGTACACTTTCCTGTAAATTGAGTCTAGTTTCCATATCGAACCCTCTGTTCCCCTTAGAAGGGAGTCATGAGAACTATTCTTCTTTTCCTCTTAACAAATGAGGATGTGACACAGAGGTAGATTGTATTGCCCTAGTTGGCCCCTCCATGCCAGAAGTTCCTTCATCCACCTCATCAGTTGACTGTCTTTCTGGTTCCAGGCCTTCCTACCCATTGTAAAAAGTGCCAGTCCTACTTGTCCTCGTCATGTTTTCAGGAGGAGGAGCTTTTCTCCTAGATCAGGCAGTGATCAGCTTCCAGCTCTCCTGTTCAACAGATCATTGACTAGCTATGTGACAGCATTCTGAAACCATCTGGCTCTCTACTACAATGAAGTTCAAGACTCCTGACACTGTAGCACCTCTGAGAATTCATTACTCTCTCATTCTCTTGAACACTGTATATTCACCTCCCCTCATTTCTTCACCTGGTGATGCAGCACATCGACAACAGCACACCCAAAAAAGGAATGGTTGTCAGCCTCAGCCTCACAGAGAGGCATCCAGCAGTCCTGATAACCTGAGATGTGGAGAGCTGCATTTAGCATCAGTAGGTCTGGCTGGCTGGAGGCCTCTGATATGGCTGGTGCAGTGACTCCAGCAGCTACAAGGGGCATGCCAAAACTATACCTGAGAAAGGATACATTAAGACTGGTGCTGAAAAGATCTCTTTGCATCCTTCACCAACTACTTGGTCTATTTCCTGCCTCTATTGGCTGTTCCCAGACAGCTGAAAAGCAGCCCTTCTGCTCACCTTGTCCGTAGAAATTGACATGCCACAACCCCATTTGCTCATGCCTGTTCTGCTGGTTCTGGGTCATTCACACTCCCTAGAGCCATTTAAATCTCCCTTGCTGGTTGGCTGCCAAGGGTTTCCAGGTTTGGATGGGGCTGGGGGCTGCTGCTCAGGTATCCCCAATCTCAGGAACCCCCTGATTCTAGAGCTGATTCTAACTCTCACCCCTAGACTTACCTCAGTTGCCACTGATGCTGCCTCATCAACAGACAGGTGTCTTTCTTGTCATGATGGACCCAAACCTGAAGACGATTGGATAGGAACAGAAAGGAGGAACTGAGAATATGTGCAGCAGAAAGAACATGAATATCCATAGCACAAAGTACTAGGAGCAATAGTTATGGTAGAAAGGGAACAAAGAGTGTTGCCATTGCATGAAGTCCATACAGGGACTTAGAATAGGGACCACTTGATCACCTGCTTTTAAAGGAAGATGAACCAAGATCACCTCAACACCAGGATGATGAAATGGAGAATCAAGATAAGGCCCCAAAGTTTGGTGAATTCAGTCCTAAAGATCATACACTGGTAAGTTGTAATTACACATATACTTGGACAAATGGTAGTATCATGAAGAGATAAGACTTAAGCTTAATGGTAACGCCAAGACAACGTCCACGGACAATTATCATGATTTCATCTCAGCTGACAACTCAGCCTCACGCAGCCACTTGCTCACTCCCTCTCAGTGAGAGGGGGGAAAGAAATGGAAGGGTCATAGTTAAAACCCTTGGCTTGAGATCAGTACAGTTTAACAGGTGAAGATAAAGCACACAAGCAAAGTAAATCAAGGAATTAATTCCCCACTTTCCATGGGGAGGAAGGTGCTCCGCCAAACCCAGGACAGCAGGACTCCTTCATGCCTAACCATGACTCAAGAAGACAAATGCTGTCCCTCCGTTCTTCCTTCTCCCCTGTATTGGTTTTGCATGGCCTGGTTTTTGGTAGTGGGGGGCCACAGAGGTAGCTTCTGTGAGAAGCTGCTAGAAGGTTCCACCATGTCTGGCAGAACCAGTCCTTGATGGCTCTGAAGATGGACATGCTGCTGGCCAAGGGTGGGCCAATTAGAGATGATGGTAATGCCTCTGTGTTTACCTATTTAAGAAATCAAAACCAAAGGTGGTGGCGCAGTTTTAATTCCAGCTAGAGAAGAGGAGGTGAGAACATGTGAGGGAAAGAACATGGACACACCAAGGTCAGTGGAGAAGGAGGGGGAGGAGGTGCTCCAGGTGCTGGAGCTGAGATTCCTCTGCAGACTGTAGTGATGACCATGGTGAAGCAGGTTGTACCCCTGCAGCCCATGGGGATCCATGGATGATGCAGAAATCCACCGCAGCCTGTGGGGGAGGTGCCAACGCCAGAGGAGGCTGTGATGCTGTGGGAGACCTGGTGGAGAGGAGGCCCCTGCTTCCAAACTGGAGCAGCCTGTCCTTGGAGGACTGCACCCCATGGAAGAATGTCCCACACCACAGCAGTTTTGGGAGGACTGCTGCTTGTGAGATTTACATAGCTCCTTTATCTGTTAATCCTTGATTTTGCCTTTGAGTTCCACATGAGGTCAGCTGAAATAGATTTCCAGCGATGTGAGTAAAAGAAATTACTGATAGAGTAGCAGCAGTTTGGTGGAAAAAAAAAAAAAAGGCACACATAATTCTTGTTTCTTGCCTGTTTTCTAATTCCTATCACCAAATGTTATGCATTCACAGCAAGGAATATTAGTAAAAAAATTCAGGACAGTAGCCTATGAAGAACCTTTTTTCACACATCAGACCTTGCAAGACAATGTGAATCATATCAGTGATCTTTAGCTTTAAAAGAATGAACAAGACATCCTAATTACTTCTTGTCTGTTCACAACATCAGTTTTGTCACCATAGGGAGAAGATAGTTACACACAGAGAATGTGCTTTTAAGCAGTGGCAGTTTGGGTTTTCCAGGATACTTCTGTAGTTATTCCTGAATGTAAAACTCAAGGAATGCAAAGTAATGTTTCAATTCTGCAGCCCTTGGGCTTAATGATTGTGATTGGTGATTTAAAACGTCATGCTATCAATATGCCCCCTTCTATCAGCCCTTCCATCTTCTACCTTATTTCATTCTGATCAAATTCTGGGCAGAAGCCAAATTCTTGGGGAGAAGTTTGTATTGAAATGAGAAAGCAAGGAAAATCAGAGATCACATGATACTGCAGCACCCCGGAGTCAAATCAGCTACAACCCTCGGCTTCTCCACCGACACTTTTAGCTGATTTCCAGCTGATATCTGATATGTAGCAGGCTCAAATTTCAGCACGCAGAAACCAAAAAGGAGTTGTCTTGGAGTGACTTCATGATGTGTATCCCATATCGCTGCCCTATGCCCAGAAATTAATTTTTGTGCCTATGCCTTTAAACTGAGCCTGAGAGGGGGGAGGAAAAACTGAGCAAAACTTTTTCAAAGCACTTTGCAGCTTGTTCAAAGTCACCCAGAGATAGAGACTTTTTTTTTTCAACTGCGGGAGGAGAGCGAGAAGGAAGGGAAGCACCCGGCTTGCTTTCCTTTCCAGCCAGCTTTCGGCAGTTTTTTTTCCTCAGCTCCTTTTCCTCCGGAGAGTTGAACTTTTGTTTTCCTGGGACTTCATTTTTTTTCCTTTTCTCTCTGCTGGACTGTTTCAACATCAGAATACATTGGGAGGAATTTCCACCGAGGCCTTGGCCCTGGAGGTGGGCTCACCACGCCATCCCAGCTCCAAGGAGGGGGAGAGATCTACAGAAGGACTCTGAAATTTTCCTAGGTTTCTTTCAGCAGAGCGAAAGGTTTTATTATTTAGCATCATTATTCCTTTTCCTGTGTGTTTGTTAAATAAATAGTTTTTATCTCTTTCACTTTCCTTCGAGGAAAATTTTTTTTTTCCTGAACCTGGTGGGGGAGGGGTGGTTGTAGCCTGCCTTCTCTCAGAGGATGTATTTCTAGATTTGGCCAAACTGGAACAGGAGTGTTATGTTGCAACTGGGAATACTAGAAGTATTTAAGTGCTGATATGAAGTTTTAAGTACCAATTTATTAGAAAAATAAGTTAGCTATGCTTTCAGCAAGACAAATCTTTAATTCATGTGTCAGTCACACACTGCATATGAGATCTCCTGCGCTGGTATGGGCATCACCATTTACACTTCAGTACTAGCAGTTAATGGATGTCAAAAGCATAGTTACCTACAACAGCAAGGCATAGTCAATGGTACCCCAGAAACCTATTCTGGACCCTAGCCCACTGACCCCATATGGGTCCCCTGCTCACCATCTGGTCCAGCTTGGTGCTCACTGCAAGCATGTACCACTTGCACACTGGCCCATGGGCACACTCCAGGCTTCTGTGTCCCCCTCAAAACCAGCACCCACCCTCTCTGCCTGTGTGACACCCCTGCCCAGACCTGAGGCCTCCTGCTTACTTGCTTATTTGCTGGGGAAAGCTTCTCATTTGCTGGGGAATATATATACACACCTGGGTTGGGGGGGATATAGCCAGCACCAGGCTGAGACCCCTGTGCATTGCCCCATCAGCTGGCACCATCGCACCAGCACTCTCAACACCCCAGACTCTCAAGATTCCAGCCTTACCAAGTGCAAACTTCCATTTTGATGCAGATTCCCCAGAGCCCCTGCACTTGCTGTGACTGACAGGGTTGTTTTGAAGTCCTTCTGTCACAGACTAGAATCATAAAATGTGTCAAGTTGAAGGGACTCATAATCATCAAGTCCTACTCTTCTCACAGGACTGCCTGTCAGATTTGCATCCCTCCATTTTAATTTCTGACTTTCCCACTTTTCCCTAGTATCCCATTTGACAAGGTCCTTGATTAGATAACCTTTCCAAAGTGAACATGACCACGTTCCACACCCTCTTATCAATTACTGTGACTAACCACCCCTGGCTCTCGTTACTACCTCTCTTACCATCTCTCAGGTGGGTTTGTGTCATTGTTCATGCTGTCCTGCTTTTCCTACTAGTTCCTTCTGCATCTGAAAGGTTCTTGACCAGAAACATTTCAAGGAGCAGCAGTTCTCTGCTCTCCCTCCTTGCAACCATATCTACTTTTTCTTGAAACCCGCTAAAAATGTTCCTGTTCCCTTACCTGTCTATGCAAAGCAAAGAGACAACTTGGCTCTGGAAAAAAAATGGATGGATGCCTCTATCTTGATACAGACAAAATAACCCTCCAGTTCCTGAGGTAATCGTCACAGAGAGTAAGCAGCCAGCTTTCATTAGCAGCCATATCTCATGTCTGTCACTGCAAGCTTCCAGCAATACTCAGCTCTCTCATCCACCCAACCCTTGGGTGGATGTGCCATAGACTTTAGTTAAGGGGCAATAACATGGTGTTTACAAGCAGCATATGGCAGTTAACTCCAGTTTAAGAAAAAGCTGCAGCACACCATCAACTTGTCCAGGTGTTATTGGATGTCTTTGCCTAGAGAAAGGCTTCAACATGTGTCTTCCCACTGCTGTTGCTTGGGCTTAGCCTGGTATGGTTCCTGCTGTAGCACAACTAAAGACAGAAATAAACACTCCACACGACACCCAGCACGAGCATAGGGAGATATGCACCACTTTTAAGGTATGATTGCAACCCCCCAACCAACTCTTAGATGTTCTCGCTCATTCTGCATATTTCAAGTTTTATTTCTGGTGCTTCAGTTCTCTTAAATGTGTCACTGAATTCCTTGTAGACAGTTGGGTTACAAATGTCTTCTCCATTCGCAACAGTTCAAAGGTGGTGTTGTTCTTCAGAGATCCTCATATCATCACGTTAACACAAGAGCATCAGAAAGTGCACAGGCTTGTTAAGCATCACTGAGGCTTCATAATGAGATAGTGCAATGGTTTATATGGGATCGGTTTAAATTCTAGCTCTCTTGACTTCACATTTATTGAAGCCCATCCTATTTTGTACAACACTGAGCATATAGTGTAACTCTGGGAACCACAGCTGTGACTTAGTTAATGATCTCAATAAATCCTACTTAAGCAGCGACAGGAAGAGAATTATGCAAATGATTATTACTGTGCACCATGCACTTGATAACTGAAGACATCCCACAATGAGCTTCAGCACATAAACACCAGTACTTTTTTAACCCAGATACGTGAAAAATATGCAAGCAAGGGAACAGCTTACAGAATTTCGCTTCAGAAAAGTTGCAGAACATTTATTACAAACCTAATATTAAAGGAAGCGTACGGAAGGAATATGTACAAAGAGGGCTGGTTAAAAACCCAAGATGACAGATTTTTCACATATAGCTGTGACTGTGACAAAGAATTACTTCTCTGAAAAGACCTTTCTAAAACATCGTGATAAAAGACTCTGCCACTCACAGTTGACAGCTAGATAAGATGTCTTCCATCAGTCTCTTGTAAACCCAGGCGTCACCTTTAAGTCGTTGTCGTCGGATACCCACTGCTTCAGGCTTAGTGAGCCGACACACTTCTAACTCAAACTCCATAGTTACTTTACCAAAATCTGACAGTGTTTGACATTTCAGGGTATAACTGTAAAACAGAAGGGAAAACAGAATACTCATTGAACCATTTCATATTTGTTTTGTAATGCAATTTTAAATTAATAAAAGCACATTAAAGAAAATACCCCATTGCTGTTCAGAATACTGTGAAACAATCCACAGTTTAGTCACCTGAGAGCTTTGTGAATACTGTAGTTTCAGGGCACTATATTTATGATTATGCCCTAGAACCAATATGGAGCACCAATGTCCTACTGCACCACAGGAACTTCTGCTAGCCAAAGACCCCATCCTCAGAGCTGGATTGATGGAAATTTCCCATGTTTTTCCTAGACAAGATAACTCTCATCTGTGCTGGTTACAGCTCAGCTGGTGTGAAAATAGGAAAAACTGAATGCAGAGTTTGAATTATTACAATGGGAGCAGGTGCTACTGTGCAATCCAGCATCCTTCCAGATTATAAGTTTGGAAATACATCAGACGTTGATGTATACTCTGATGTTCTACCAAGACCCGTCACTGAAATACTCAAGAACTTGCAAAAATGCATATTGAAAAGTGAGCACAATGGTTATTTCATGCATTGGGAGTTCAGAAAATAGTCATTCAGTTTGATCAAAAATAAGAACCAATCTAACCAATCAGTAGCTTAGTTTAGCTAGTAAACTGTACAAATTCAAATAATCCACAAAAAGGTGTGTGGCTTCTGCACACCTTTTAAAATGCACTGACTTCTTGTCTAAAGGCTAATGTTTTTAACTGCCAAGAACAAGAGCTAAAAGATATCCACGCTATTTTCCAAAATTATCCCATTTGGTCATGTGACTATAACTAAAACAACTTTTTGTATTTAAAATTTTCCTAAGAGTTACCCTACTACTATTGGTTTACACCTGTTGGTGAAAGAGCTCTGGTAGAACACACTTAACATAGTTTTGCACTGTGTGAGCAGGTTTTATTGTACACATTCATTTCTGAACACTTTCATTTTGTACACTTTCTATAAAGATTATTTCAATAAAGATTATTTTACAGTGGGGTCAAGAAACTAAGTTTAAATAATTGACATTTAAAGGACTGGACTAGTGACCATTTACTCAAATACGAGTTGAAGTCATCACATTTCACACTTACCCCTTCTGAACATATTCCACATGCTTCTTTGAAAGAACAATGATTATTTCATTCAGCAGTTCATCTGGATTCAGTAGATGAGTGGTGGTAATGTTACAGTGTGCCTAAAAGTAGTCAGCTTGTTAAAACAATTTAAGGAATAATAATAATAAAAAAAATATCTCTTTTAAAACTGAGACATTGTAAAAAGTTTTCACTAAGGAAGTTTCAGAACAGCTAACCATAATGACAAATGCTTCAACATCCCCAAACTATCACCCTGCTGTATGCTCAAGTTGGGAAATGGCCTTAAGCTGAGACAGAGTACTTCTGATACCAAGGAACGGGCATAGCACCATGCAACTTTTCATGTATAAAGAAAAGAGGTTACTTACTACTTTTAAATTTACTGTTACAGGGGCTTTCAGTCACCTAGTACTTCATATAACAGTCTTATGCACTAAGTGACCTCTTGAACAACTAGCAGATGCCCAGAGGTAGCAGGAGAAAGTGTATGACAATTTTAACATGCCAACATGTCCTGTCTGGTTTCTGAAGTCACAGAAGCAGCCAAGAGAAGACAAGACTGAAAAACAGCTTGAAAAATGAACATAGGTTGAGGATGCAAAGTCAGTAGAAGAGTGGTTCTTGTGGTCCTTATTCAGATTTAAATGTATGCAATTCCCTGACATACCTGCTGTAACACTGTCTTGCTGTACTGTAATCCAGTGTCTCTAGACATGCCTCAGAAATTTTGCATATACTATAGTCAAGAGAAACTGAGGGCGGAGGCTAAAGGCATTTAGTGACAGAATAGCCAGCTTCCAGTTGCTCAGGTTCCTGGACTATTTGCACAGTCTACACTCCTGTCTGACTGGCTGGTCAGGTTTGTACAACAAACCTGACCAACATCGTGTCCTGAACTTGTATGACTGACAGACAGCTCTCAGTATGTAGTAGTTATCCCAGCAGCCAGTTAGCTGAAGGGACACATCACTGGCTTCTACACAATCGCTTATGCCTTGGTAAACAACCTGCCCTCTTTCACGGTAATTACATTTTTCAAACACGTTGCCTACAGATTCAAGTACAAATTTTTCCTTGTATAGCTTCTGAAGTATATAAGTTGCATTTGAGTGATGTATACAGAATTACAGAATCACTAGGGTTGGAAGGCACCTCTGGAGATCATGCAAACCAATCCCCTTGCCAGGGGTCCCCTAGAGCAGGTGACATAGAAATGTGTCCAGGTGAACTTGGAATGCCTCCGGAGACGGAGATTCCATGACCACCCTGGGCAGTTTCTTTCAGTGCGCTGCCACCCTCAATGTAAAGAAGTTCTTCCTCATGTTGAGGTTGAACTTCTTGTGGTTTATTTTATGGACATTGCTTCTCATCCTGTCACAGGACACCATTGAAGAGAGTCTGGCACCATCCTTTGACAACCCTTTGAGGTATTTCTATGGATTGACGAGATCCCCTCTAAGTCTTCTCTTCTTTAGACTAAACAGGCTCAGCTCCCAGTCTCTCCTCATAAGAGATGCTCCAGCCTCTTACCATCTTTATGTCCTCTGCTGGACCCTCTACAGCAACTCATTGTCTTTCTGGAAGTATGGAGCCCAGAACTGAACACAGCATTCCAGATGTAGCCTCACCTGGCCAGGCCAGAGGGGCAGGATCCCCTCCCTGACCTGTTGGCTGTACTCTTCCTGATGCACTCCAGGATCCCACTGGCCCTCCTGGCCCCTAGGGGCACTCTGTCAGCTCACAGTGAACTTGTCATTCACCAGTACCCCCATGTCCTTCTCCACAGAGCTGGTCTCTTGTAGGTCATTCCCAATCTGTTCTGGTACTTGGGGTTATTCCTCCCCTGGTGCAGGACCTGTACTTGCCCTTGTTGAACTTCATTAGGATTCTCTCTGCCCAACTTTCCAGCCTATCAAGTTCCCACTTGAATGACAGCCTCCAGGTGGATCACCCAGACCCCCAGCTTCAAGACTGAGGCAAAGAAGGCATTCAGTAATTCTGCCTCCTCTGTGTCTTTCATTGCTAGGACACCCATCTGATTCAACAGCATCCCCACGTTTTCCCTAATCTTATATTTGCTGCTGATGTACTTGTAGAATTCCTTCTTGTTTTCATTGGTATCCCTTGCCAGACTCAATTCCAAGTGGGCCTTAACCTTTCTACTCATATTCCTCCGTATTCTGACAATGTTCCTAGTCCTCCCATATGGCCTGTCCCTTTTTTCACATCTTTTACATTTCTTTCTTCCATTTGAGGTTTGCTAGAAGGTCCCTGCTAATTCATGCATATCTCCTGCCCCCTTTGCCTAATTTCTTTATCACAGGGATATGATGGATTTGAGCTTGGAGGAAGTGATGCCTGAATATTGACCTGCTCTCTTGGACTCCCTTCTCTTCTAAGAGGCCCATCCCATGGGATTCCTCTAAGTAGATCTTTGAAGAAGTTGAAGTTAACTCTCTAAAAGTTTGGGATTCTAGTGCTTTTACCACTCTGCTTCCTGCACACAGATCCCATGTTCCATTATCTCATGGTCACTACAGTGAAGGTCACTACAGCCTTCACACCCTCACTCAGTCCCTCCTGGTTTGTTAGTACAAGGTCCAGCAACACACCTTGCCTTGTTGGTTCTTCCACCACTTGCGTCAAAAAGTTATCTTCAGTAATCTGCAGGAATTTCCTGGACTGTGTGTGCTGTGTCATGTTGTCCCTCCAAGAAATATCGGGGTGGTTGAAGTCCCCCAGGAGAAATAGGACCTGTGACCACAAGGCTACTTCCATCTGTCCACAGAAAGGTTCATCAACTTCCTCCTCCTGATAAAGTTGACTATAGTAAACACGCACAACAGTGTCACCTATTTAAAACTTTCCCTTAAATTCTCACCTATAAACTCTCAATTCATTCACCTGACCCTGGGTAGAGCTCAATACGTTACAGTTGGTCTCTCACATAATGAGCAACTCCACTACCTCATCATACTGACTTGGCAATCCATGACAACATTTCAGTCACATGATCTATTCCACCATGCTCTGTCATTACAATGAGATCATGGCCCTGTGACCATACATAGATTTCTAGTTCTTGTTTATTGCCCGTGCTGTGCATGTATGTGTCCAGGCACTTCATAGAGATAATCAAGCAACTGGGTTGCACAGAAGGGGTGTAAGAGCAATAACCACAGCCATACATACCCTCAGTGTGGTCTGCCCTTTGATCCTCATCTTGAGAGGTAGCCAAGGAACATCTGCACTGGTTGGTGTCACTTAATCACCAGGAGGAAGCAATGGCACAAGCATTTTGAATCCCACTCCCAAGTCCTTCAGTTTAAAGTCTGTCTCTCCAAACTGGCCAAGGGGCTGCCAAAGATTTTCTTGCCTGCTTTAGACAGGTGGATCCATCCCATCTCTGTTTAACAGGCTACAATCATTAAAGTACAACCCGTTGTTATAAAAGGCAAAGCCTTCTCAATGGCACCAGCCATGAAGACAGATGTTGATCTGCACTATGCATCTGCTTCTGGCTGTCCCCTTTTCTCTAACAATGAGAAGATGACTTGGGCACCAATGTTTTCCACCTGCCTCACCAGGTGTTAATAGTCTTCCTTGATCCTGTCTGTTGTTTGGCTTGCAGCATCATTGGTTAACCCACATGATAAGGTAGTAGGAGGTAGTAGTCCGTGCTCTTGAGAAGTTGGGGTACCCTCTCAGCAACATCATAGATCCTAGCACCTGGTAGGCAGCAAAGTTCTTGTGACTATCAGGCCAGCAGATGGGTGTCTCAGTGCCCTTTAACAGAGAGTCACCCACTGCAAGTACTCAGTGGTTCCTTTTATGGTAACCTTGCCTGTAGACATCTAAAACCTTTAAAGCATCATATCTGGTTTTGGTCTGAATGTTGGAGTGTGGAAGTTGAATTGGAGCACTGCCTTTGTGGGTCACAAGGGCTCAAGGTGTCTCCTGCTCAGTGGTATCCATTGTAGGTGGAGGGTCCCAAAGCCATGATTATTTTCATTTCAGCCCCTCTAATAAATGCACAGCCTGTTAGCTGTATCTTATTATTCAGCCGCTTGTCACAAGAGGCCATCAACCTGTGTGCACTTCATGCAGATAGTAGCCTTTTCTCCAGTAGAAAGAAGCCAGGTTTTTATTGGGGGATCTCTATAGAAATAACATAATTTAAAACTGTCAGGTAGGGCTCCTTTAAAACCATGCTGCTTCCTTCACATTTGGTTTAGATGGGCTATAAGCAGCAATGGCCAAACTCCTCCTTGGATCTGTTGCCCGAACTCGGACTAACAGATAACTGAATGTGGTAACTGGAGCACTGTCCTGCTATCAGCGATGCTGTAGGAACACTTTACTGTAGAATTCAGGCAAGACAGGTCACAGAAGCTTTCACAAAACCATTTCTGAAGGTACTGGATGTTAATAATAAATTATTGCAACATAATTATTAATATATAATAAATATAATTACTTAATATTTTAATAATACTTGTTCTTATGTAAGACCTTTGCAGCAACCATACCTTAAGTTTCCTTGGACAGTGTCTAGTGCATCGTTTCTTCTTGCTTGGTGTAAGCATTGTGATCACTTTATCTAGGCCTCTTTCAAGACTTCCAAGTATTTTGGCTTTTCTCTTCTTTTGGCTGCTATCCACAAGTGGAAGGTTGAGATCTAATTCCACTGACTGACACCTGTTACATGAACAAATTAATCTATTATTTTTCCCTCAGTGTTAAAAACTAATTATTTCAGAGATGTCACTAAAATATTACCAGACATGGCAGAACAAAGAAAACGAAATCAAGTGCAATGTATTATAGAAGTTTCTGTTTGAAAGTCTGTTGAAGTTCAAACATAGAGATGTATCTAGAAATGGAAGTCCTTTGGAGATCTGGAATAAGAAGGCAGCTACATTATTAAAAATAGGTGATATTGAGTTACATAGTTTTAAAACTTTTCTCTAGCTTCATTGTTTTCTAGTGACTGTAAAAAGAGGTTTTAGAAAGGTTTTCACCAAGAGAATAGGAACAGCAGCTTGCTATTGTAACAAGGCTTCTCAGGCAGCATATGGATTAAGGTAGTCCTGCTCTAAATCAGGAATGTACACAAATAACTGGACACTTACCTTCTTTCGGGAAGAATCTCAGCTGCTGCCAATTCATCTGCATTTGTTGGGTTTGTGAGTTTCTTAATTGGGGTGACTGCAGTGAACGGACTCTCTGAAAGAAAACATCCAAGCCAAACCAGGTATGTCTTTGCATAAAAGGATTTTCTTCAGTGACGATGTCTCATTATTAAGAATTTATTTCTAACACCAGACCCCCTTTTCTATCTCAGGTCTATATTTTGGGAATTATAAAATATGTTTTTAATGCTACCTCTACTCTACAAATTAAAACAGTGACTGATTTCCCCAGGGCTCTACAAGTCAAACCTTAAGAGTAACCAATGCAGTTCAATATTAGAAATTTGAGGATTAGAATTGCTTTCTTGCTCTGCCACTGTCCATGAATAAATACTGAGCAATCCACTGCATCGAGTAGTTGTATTCTTCACTGATCCAATTCCCTTATGTGAAGTGTGTAAGTTTATATAGTCATGTTGAATACACAATGTTCATGCTACACAGCAGCCTAAAAAGTGGCTGCAGAGCATGGTTTTAAAGGTGCAGGAGACAGCACCAAGTGAAACAGTCAGCAAAAAAGTTGTCACAATTAAACCCAACTTCAATGTTCAAAGTTTCAGCTCTCTACAGAATTGCACCTGACTCCAGACAAACAACCTCAAAATTTCCAGTGGATACTCCCACTTTCTTATTTCCTGAATCAAAGATCTTTCAAGGCATCAAAGAACTAGCTTTCTTTGTTAAATCCTCAGAAATGTCACTGAATAAATGAGCTGAAAGTGTTTCTACATTTCCCATTTCAAGCAGTATCTCTTCTGTTTCTAAATATACACAGACATCAGATGTTACAAGTTATCATATACAATCCGAAGGCAAACTCATAAACTAGTCTTTGTATTGCTATTCTTTATGAATGATCTCATTAAACAGCAGTATGTTCAAGATCCCTTATTCCTTGAAGCCTGCAAAGACTTACTGTTCCTGAACAATGCTCCTTAGTACCTGAAACTAAAGAGTCTCCTGTTGCAAGGAGCCCTTGGCATTTGAAGGACAGAGTTAGAATTTGTAGTATCAACACCAAAACTTTTATGGTAATCATTGAAGCAAATGGTAATGTACATATGGGATATGTACACGACTAGACAGGCTGATTACAGAAATTTCTGGTAACTCAGAAAAGCTGACATAATTTAGACAGATTTCTGTGGTCTATTGCACAGCTGCAAGACCTACATGTTGTTAACAGAAGCATTTTCACTGCTACACTAGACTGTTCCTGTGAAAATGCTGATATGCAACCTTAAGAAATCCAAAAGTTAGATTTCTCTTAGAAGCAGCAGTTAAAGCAGATTTAACTAAAAGTATGCTTTTATTTTCATTCAAGGTAATCACAAAGGAAAAACAGTGTTGAGGAAACTGTAATCTCAACCTTCATGGAAAACTGGAACCAGGTGCAAGCTTTAAGAACACTCCATGCTTTGCTCCATGTTAGGGTGTACCAAAAGGAGTTCACATATGATAATTGAGAGCAGCAATGACTCCTGTAAGTAACACACCAGTAACATTCCCTAATGGATGGTTAAAACTCTCGCAGCACCCCACCAGATGTACTAGAAGAACCAGAGTGGTACATAGGGCAAAAAAAAGTTTAGTGTTCCCAAAACAGATGTATTGGATGAACAAGTATCGTGCTCATACTTGAGTTTCAGTGATTCCAAAGCAACATATTTGTTCTTAGCTTTCATTAGTTACATTCTACATACCTTTGAAAGCAGGTGCCCTAAGGGGAACAGCTTGTACCTGCGTCTCAATCTGACTCTTTGCAAAAGGAGTCTTTGGAGTAGGAAGTGCAAAGGGCATTTCATTTCTGAAAGCTGACACTGTCTCAACATTCTCTTTGTTTTTATGCTTCTTTGATGCCACTTTTCTTGTCACTGGAGTTGACACTGTGAATTCTGTATCCTCCAGTTGGGCATCAGGCCTCGAATGCTGTAAGAGATGTAAAGAAAAGAAAAAAGTTATCCCTTGATGTATTCTGATCACATTCAGGAACGTTACAGACAAGGAAATTCTGAAGGTTAAAAATACCATACAATGCTTGACTATAGAGCAGTAGTTAAAAACTCTTCAATATTTCTGATTCCCACTATAATTTGCTCACAAGGTTTGCAAGTAATTTGCCACTTCTTTACCTGTTCTTCTAAATTCCTTAGCTTGCATATTTAAGAAGACTATTAATCACCAACTCACCTAAGCACAGCTAGGAATTTTCATTTGGCTTAATTGTTAAATTTTAATTGCTTCATTTGATTTTCTTGTCCAATACAGACAGGTTGCACTTCTTCAGATATTTGTCCAGCTCTAGCCTAGGTCTGAGACCTTGTTTGTTGCACCTTATTTTTTCCCGTTGGTTTTAAAATCCTTATTTACTCATTTTCCAGATGCTCAAAGCTCAAGTTTTAGTCAAATTACCTACAGCTAGAGGAAGGCACAATGTATATTCAGCTATATATTTAAAACACTTCTTTACTCAGTTTGTAACTCCACGAGGCTAGGGTCTACCAAACACTTACATATACAATAATTTTTATGTACAATAAGATCTTTTGGTTTAAGAACACTGTATTAAACACCTGCTTCATTCCATGAGTATTTATAGTAACTTCTTCTAACAGAGATTCTTCAAACAGTGAAGCTGTATCTGTAAATTCCATTAATACAAATGCACATGGTACTTCGCTACAGTCTAGCATATCTTCACACACCACAGTTTTTTCAGACTGAAAAGAAATATTCAGTTGAGATTCCACTGCACATTTAAAAGTAAGACTTTGTCAGAAAAGACTGCCATTAAAGTCTAAATCTAATTTCTTTCTAAGTTGCTAACAATGGAAGTTCCAATTGACGGTGACCTAAGTTTTATCATACGACTTTTAATATTGTTGTTGATTTGCCATTTGTATCAAAAGCAGATGTGTAACTATTCTCAAAGCACCACTGCCAAATCATCTTTCTTGACCTGCGTCAAGAAGAGAAGCAACTCACAGAAATACCCACGTTTGAATTCAAGGCTTGGACCACAACCTCTTTCTACAAAAAGCCCTAATAATCTGGAAAGAATCCAAGAGAAGAATGGAGTAATGTCCAGAAGGACTGGATAAAGGTAAACACATATATCCAAAATATACGACTACTGAATCCACAACACTAATTGGAACTTGCATTTGGAACCCCTCATCTGGCTAGCTCTGTCCCCTCAAAAGTTGTCATTTATTAAATCAATGTATTTGTAACTTCAGCCAAGGTTGCTAACCTTCACGGTTCAGACCACATACAAGCAGATATATATCAAAGCATCCTTAGTTTCTAACACCTTCTGTTATTTACAGGAAACTGTTCCCAAGGATTTATTTCATACAATTTCAGTGAAACTATACATAGTCATTTTAAATTGTCAGTCTTTGGCTGGAATGGATACCGTTTTAGGAAGCTGGAATGACATTTTAGTAACCTGTGTTCTGCGGGCAGGTAAGTTTCTGCTGCCCCGTATCGAGGATATCACAATGAACAGATCTCTCATTACTACTGGAATAGAGAGCTCTCTGATAAGCTGCCAGAGGCTTCTATGATGCCTTACTCAAAAGCCCTTACCAGAGGGTTGCTAACTACAAGAAGCTAGGAGCCTGATACTGTAGTTGAAATCACATTCCATTAAACATGTATGCACGATCAGGACACCTTGGCTACTGTGTTCTAGATGTAATCATGGCATCGTGAATATTTGGCAATATGCTTCTACATCAAACTGCTTGAAAACAAGCAGTATTATGTAGAAGATTGTGCCAAATTCAGAAATGGATAAGTTAAAAGTTCTGTTGTTTGGTTGTCTTCACCTTAGACCAGGTCCAATTAGAGAGCTTTGCTAACTGTGTGTTTCAGCAAATTCAGTTGATATTCACCCAGTAGCTACACGCAGGCAACTTAAATGTGTCCTGAGAACTGCAGAAGGACCAGTGGATTGCCGTATTGCATAGACATGAATTTCACCATCACCTGGGAAGGCATAACGCATATGTTAATTAGCATTTGCCAATTTACCTTGGACATCACTAGAGATGAAGTAGCTTCACAGTATCAGCACAACTGAAGCTAGTCAACCTCCACCTTAGTCATCGGCGTGAAGAAAGCTAACCACCACGATCATGGAAATCACATTATGCATATTCAGGAACACTTACGATTCATGATCTATTATGCAGCTCTAGTAACCCTAGAATTCTCATCTCAAAAACACTGTATGGGTGAACTGAAAAGATTTACAAGCAACTAAATCAAATACCTTAAGTATTTATTCTGAGTGCTTTCCTCTACACAGAAAGCAGGACACTCAGACCATTTCACAGATGTTTCGTCTCAAGGGGGAACAGCTAACACAAGTCTGCAATTCCACTGAATGCTTTGGAATTTGTTGAATAGACTAGTATCACTGATGTCACATATAGCTGCATATTTATATCCAACATTGCAAGGAGTTTAGCAACTTTAGCCATGTTCTGAAGGGCCCTATTGCTACCAAACTACAGGAATAGAAATTCCCCCAAGATATACAAAACTGCTTCAGAATTCAAATAATCAGAAAAACAGCAGCAACACATTTCTTTACTCAAAGTAAACAGAGTCCTCCCTAGGATTCTGTTTTCAAGTGAAACAGATGAGAAAGGGATGACTCCCTCTGCTTTGACCACCAGCTCACATAGTGCCCATGTTGTCTCAGAGCATACCGCCCAGGTAACATACCATGATGTATCAAAAGATTTTCCTTACTAAATGCAACCCACAAGGTACAAAAATACATAAAGACAAATACAGAGTGCAGTTAATCATTGCAGAACAAGGTCTGGAATGATCACCAAGGCCAGAGAACAGGGGATTTGAGCCCATTAACAAGGAGGGATTCTTTGCAGCACCTGATGCATCATACCCTCCCAGATGCATCATTACCCTTCCAGTAAAGCCAATCCATAGAAGCAGCCCAGCTTGCTAAATCATGTTAATGAGAAGATCGAACTGTTTAATGACCAAGACTGTGGCTGACTGCATACATCACAGAATATTCTGAGTTGGAAGGGACCCTCCAAGATCACCAAGTCCAACTCTTAAGTGAACGGGCCATATGAGGATCAAGACCACCTTGGCGTTATTAGCACCATACTCTAACCAGCTGAGCTAAACTCAGGGTCATTTTCTCTTCCTGATGTTTAGAGCACCAGAATGTTTCTCCAGGCAGAGCTTTGTCAATGCAGAGCAGGATTTTAAGCAAGAAGCTGTCCTGCGGATCTCAAGCTTACCTCAAGGCCTGTCGACATCATGGTACTGGCATGCCCTGTTAGACATGGAAACCTTAAACGAATACGCTTGCCACGAGCCTTCTTGGATAGAAGCAAGAGGTATGTTGCTGACATGTGGTCATATTTCCACTGTGGGATCAGGAAGAAATAAAGTATTTTGTATTTTAATCTCCTCTTTGGAAACATTGCAAGTACAAGTCAAGCTCAGCCTTCTGAAAATTTCTATGTCTTTACAAGCTTTTCTACCTGATATGCAACCATCATTACCCATAAGTGTAGTTTCAGACTTCAAGTGATTTGTATTATGTGTCTGAGATCAAGAAAAAGGCACTAGGTTGGTTGTTCTTTCCAAGTTAGTTTGTAGTTCATGCAGTAGCATGGAAATGCTGGAATAAGGATCTATCTCCTGAAGTGAATGCAAACCTAATAATTCAGCTTATTCAATACTTCAGCCAGAGTACATACTTGTTGGAAGTAACTCCTGCCCATTCTTCCCCAAGTGCCAACTTTTTGCATGATTTTCAGCAACTCTGTGTGTGTGAGGAACAGAGACACCACTTCTGATGGGTTTGCAGCATAGCACAGTTAGTTTGAATAACTTACGAGGGATTAGAGGTCTTCCAGTAAAGCATTTTGCAAATATCACAAACCCATTTGGAAGGATTTTTCCCTCTGTAGACAGATTATTCTGATTATTTGCTATAACTGAAGAACAAGGAGAATTAACTCCACAAATCTATCATAAGTATCACACTCATTTTAAAAGTCTGTTTCTGCTACAGTTATGTGGAAAACCCAAGTGTTTAAAAAAACCCAAAACTATTGTCACTGCTAACAAGTGACAAGAAGCGGAAAATTCAATTTTAAGGAAGAATTTTCAGATTCAGGTAAAAGATGGGGTTCACATCCTGCTTTAAGTCTTTTCTGCAGCCTGCAATGTTATTGCTAACATTTGCACAATTCTTCTAGAAGTACTCAGTTCAACTTTTGTCATTTGTAGTCAAAAATTACTAAACATACTCACTATTTTTAAAAATCTCTGAATAGTAACTCAAAAAAACCCTGTATTTCGCAGACTGCCTGGGTGTTGCTCTAATATTTTTATCTTTTTTTCTTTTTCTACTCTTTATTGAACCATTTCAAAGCAAAGACTTAACCCAGCAAATGGCATCTGTTGTTCAACTATAACTTTCTACAAGTCTATTCTGACTTTCAGAGATTCAGAAGGATTTTACCGTAGTGAGAAATAACAGTAAGATTTAGGAAACATGAAGATCGCAATTAAAGGAGAAAAAGAAATAAACAAATTTGAACTTCTGAACCAGTAGCCTGTAGTTACAAGCTACAGCCAGATTCTAGAGTTCTGCAGGGGCTCCTTAAATCTGAAATGTATGTAAAATATCATACTTAGAATATATACGTATTGGTCTGATAGCAGTAAACTTATTTACTCTATTACTGTATTTAATTGCTGTAAATTACTCACATACACTTCTTACCTCTGTTATTAATTGCAATATGGTCTCCCTGCTCTGCTCATGAAACACAGAAAGCTCTCTTACACAGTCCTCATCAAGATGTTCCAGCTGCAAGAACACAATGGCTATTGAAGTGTGAGGTTTTCAAGTTGCCCCATAATCCATATCTGACAGTGACACTGTTGTGAAACCCAGTGGGCTGAGTAAATCATCAACGATGATTTTAGACCTTGTATTTCAAATGTTTAGCATCACAGCTAAACATTGTAGGAAGCAGACTGAAGAAGTCATACTTCAACAACTTCACAGCCTGCCTCCTCACAGGTGAGAGCTTATGAATTCAAATAAGCCATCCAAAAGCAGCTAAGATTTTTACTAGAATGGAAGCTATGCTTTCATCTGTCTATAAATACCCAAAGCTATGAGCCATGCCCATCTCTATGAGAGCCAGCTGGCACTGATGGTGCGAGCACAGTCAAACTGTTCTTTACCTAGAATAACAGTGGCATCTGGTGGCAATGGGAAGCATTGGTTGTCAACATGCATGAACTTCTCAGCACTTTCTGCTGACAGCCAGATTATTTTGGATTTTTTCCTCTCCATACTGCCTTTGTCTCTCACACAAGAAAACAAGTGATAGAGTGACAGGATGAATATTCTTTCAATGAAATTTGAATTTTTATTCAAATTTTCATTGAGGACTGCATACAAGATAAAACATAAACACATCTAGCATCCTGAGGTGCCTTGAGGTGATGTTATGAAGCCGCTTTATTCCTTAACCGTCCGCTTAATGCCCAGGGGCACTGTGCCTTTAAGAAGGACCTGTGGGGAGGGGCCATGGGACCCTGGTGCAGGTCAGTTGAATGTTTGATGGCTGGGACTGGGGACTCCAGGGGCTCGGGATGAGTGTGCCGGGAGTGCTGTGCTGCTCTTTGGGTTTCTCTTCTGTTCCAGCTAGCGGGAAAAAGGTTCTGTTGGTTTTTTTGTTCTTTTTCCCTTCCCTTCCCCCCTTACTTCACTGCCTCCCTTCCCTCCTCGCCTGCACATTGGCCCCGGTGGGCCTGTGGGGTGACCCCGGCTGGTCCGAGCCCATGTCTCTGTTCTCTCTCTGGGAATTTGTTGTATTTTGAGGGGTTTTTCCCCTGTTCTACCCTGTTTTTGTTCGGTGTTAATAAACAGTTTGGTTTTTTCCACTTTCCCTTGCTGTGACCCACTTGTCTTACTGGTGGAGGAAAAGGGGAGGCCCTTTTCCCTTTGGAGGAGACACTCTCTCTGGAGTGTTTCCTCCTGAAGTTTTGTCTCCAAAACCGAGACAGCACATTACATGAAGTATTGCTAAAGCAGACTAGAGAAGGAGCTGGTCATTCATACGTGGAAGTACTTCATGTTTTGATGAGAATTCTGTTATTCTGCGGATTCAGCTGCAGAATATAATGAAAGCACATTTTAAATTTCTTCTCAAGAGAAATCAAGAGCAAGTAATAATATTTTGACAGCTAAAAGAATCAGAAAAAGACCACAGCCATCGCGAAGTTCACCTTGGAACAAATAATTTCATACCATGCACTATGAGGATGGTAGTAAGCCAGCAAATACTATATGAAATGCTTTAGTATTCATCTGACCAGAGTACTTACTGGGTATTTACTTTGCCACTGAACAGCATCAGAAAAACCTTGCATGAGCCAAGGGTGACTTAACAGGTGTTGGACTGTAATCCGCTTCTTTGGGTCAACCTGGTGGGTAATAAAAATCAAAGTGATACTTAAATTGTGGAGAAAAAGTGAAGAAACAATTCATCTTCTACGCAGAATGTTAGGAGGGTTAGGGACAAAACGAGAAACCAGTACTGTTTCAGAGCTTCACCAAAAGGAAGCTCACGCTCAAAGATCTTAGCTGTGAAGAGCAGTTATAGAACCTACCGTTACGATAGATCTCCCAGGGATATGCAGCATTGGCTAGATGCCTTAGGTGTAGCTCAAATGTATATTTGCACTACAAAACAGCTCATGTTTTTATAGCACATCAAGAACAACCAAACACATGCTGTTTGAAGACTTTGTTAAATCATTTCAACTTTGCTTAATTATTTTTGTAATCAAACATTTTTCTCAAAGATTTTTCAGCTGAAGGGAATATTAATCTTTTCTTCCAAAATTTGTAATAATTAAACTTCTTATTTAAACACAGAATGTTTTTAAAATATTTCATTGATGTAATGTTTTGAACCAATGCAACAGTACTTTATACATCTATTGAATAGAAATAATACCTTTACCTGGAGCATTTGGTCAAGGAGCAGTGTACTACTAGGAGAAAGCCACTTTGGAATACTGTATTTTCCTCTCTGCAAAAAAGAAGAGGATTTAGAGCTAACACTGAACCTCAAAAGGAGCTACCAAATTACTTGGACAATAGTGCCATCTACACTTTGTTAAAAAAAAAAACAGCAGGAACATGTGAATTTAGCTTTAAGAGTGACTTGCATAAATGTCATGGCAGTACTAAAACCCAGCAGCATTAGTTAGGAAAATGTCATGTTTGAATCACCAGTTGCAGTTTTCATCCAATCTGCTTGTGTGACACTTGCATCTCCACCCACTTTTGCAGCTAATCTGCTCCTTCCTCTATTGCCTTGGTTCATCATATCAACTCAGAACTGAAGTTGTAGAAGTGCAAACATACTGGAGTATGAATGACTGATATTAGCACTTTGAAAACGTGAAGATTCACTGCAATCACTACTTTTCAGACACTAAAAGTACACCACCCTCAGTATTAAGATACTGTTTTTTGAATACGTGACATCTAACACTAAACTTTTGATCTCATACAGTAGACAGGAAAAAACTTACAGATCTAGCAAGTGAGATTTCTTTCAATATAATTATTTACTGTTGGTTTTTATTTAATTTTTGATCAGAAGAAAATTGAAAACAGCTCCCAGATGTGAGGTGTAACAGTAGCTGAAAACCGAATTCACCACCAAAAATCATTTATTTCTCAACAAAAATTGAGAAAAAAAAAAAAAAAAGTAGTAAAAAGTCATTGTCAAATAACATAGCTATCATTTTGTAATGGCAGTTTTCTTTCTACAGATAAATGCATTAATAACAAAATAGTTGGTGTTATATGCGGCTACATTTCTAAGCACAGCATGTATTCCTTTGACATCACAGATTAAAGAATTTCAGTTACATCTTTACAGACACTACTAGTAAGTTATTCATGAGTAGTTCTGCAAGCTGTTTTACAACACAACTTTACTATGAAACTCAGTAACACGGGTAATCTACATTTTGTTTTTAGTATATTGCTACAGAACATGACATAACAAAAAGAAATTCTCATCTATTGTACTGTAGGCAGTACTGGATGGTACATAGGTTGTGATATCTACCAGGTGCATAACGTCATACCAGAAGCACATTTTTTTTAACAGAAGTTACATCACAGCTTAATTTTTCAGCCAAAAAGTCAAGACACTGATTTAAGTATTCACAAGTGAAGAGACGTTGAACATTCCAGGGAATTAACACTGCATGTAAGTCATAGATTCTTAATTAGATTCAAGCAGCGGATTTTGACTTTGTTGATTTGAGCAACAGGTTTGAGATGAGACTACAATAAATTTCAGGGTTTAAAATGTGTGACATTTAATTCCACAATAGTGGGTGTCCTCATTTCAAACAATTTTCAATTCACAACCACATAAAATTAAAACAAATTCAGAGTGGAAATAGCAAGCACGCATCTTAACACCTGCAACATGATTGGGTTTTGACTACTCCCAGACTAAGGTTTAAAACCTCATTTGTTGTTTCAAGCTCACTTCAACACATTCCACTGGCAAATACTGTGTCACTCCAAACAACTCAATTCATAGTTCCCGTCCATGTTGGACAACTGTACACAGAATCATCTTTGATATTCTTAATTAAGGTCTCCATTTCACATCTGACTTCTCTGCTCAATGAATGCCTTAAGCAGTTGGATCATTTAGCAGGTTCTGCATCTTGGTGTAATGTACAGCAGAAAGGGTTTTGTCATCCTATGACAGCATGCTTATAAGTGGATACGTTCTCAATGTACACTGAGCTTCTGGGTAGACAACACAGTTCACACCACAAGCAGAGAAGGAAAGGCAGCTCAAGTCTACTGACAACCCAGCTCTTTCCACTTCATAGCAGTTTTACTGAGAAACTGTAAGTGCTTGCCTGCGTTATTTGGACAACACTTCTAATCATATAGTTTAGTTTAGGTAGTCTTGCAAAGAGCAGGGAGTTGGACTTGATGATCCTTATTGCTCCCTTCCAGCTCAAGATATTCTATGACTATATGAGTAGGGAAGTCATGTAATTTTAAAGGCATCTCATCTGAACATTAGCACCTTTACACAATCTCTTTGGATTAGATAGTTGTAGTGGTTTGGTCTGAAATACTCATTACTGTTTATCTTCTGTGAGATAAGAAGTAGGAGAAGTGCAAAGCAGGCACCAAACTTGAAAGAATATAAAGAAGTTTATTAGCAGACCTAAAAGAGGGAAAAAAAAAAATTATACCACCTTCAGAACTCTCCTCCTCCCCCCACCTTCCTCCCTTCTTCCACTGACAAGGTAAAAAGACAACCCTTAAGATGTTCAGTCTGTTTACCACTTCCATAATAACCTTGTTCAGTCCATTTAGAAAGAGAAGTCTCTTCTTGCCCATGCTATGAAAACAGTATCACAACGACCCAGCCGGCCACTTCCAAATATTGTTCAGTCCATCTAGGAAGAGGTCTCTCTGTTTGTATGTACCTTCCCCCGACTTGCAGCTTTTCCTGCAACTGCTTTTGAGGGTCCACTCTTAAAGTTTTTTGGGGTACAATTTTAAGGTTGAGCCGTTCAGAAACAATAAACAGAGGCCCTTCTCCTTCCCTGGGAGCAAAGGGTCTTCCTCATCTTCATCGTTAGGACTATCTCTGGGAGCATCTCTAGGAACTG
>NW_008238432.1:24834-31744 GCF_000691975.1 Corvus brachyrhynchos | reverse complement strand
GGGTCCGTGCTTGCAGGGTGGCCGTGCCCCAGCCCGGCCTGGCCCAAGCAGGGCCTGGCCGGGCCCACTGGGCCCTGCTCGGGCCCCGCAGCCACCTGTCCCAGCGCCGGAAACGAGAGAGAGCTTGGAGGGGGAGTTTGCCTATTCTTAAATGTGGATCACAGAGGTGATCACAACTTTAAGTGGCTTAGAGAATTGTCCATATTCAAACTGGCCAGCTGATAGGTTCTATCAGGTCCCAGAGGAAACTGTAAGCACCCCTTAGCAAGGACATCCCTTCCAGGACTATGCTTGCTAACCTATGACAATAGTCTTCGCTTTTTTGGTTTGTTCCCTTTTTTTAATTTTTTGAAGTTCTCTCCAACAACTCAAACTAAGCTTCCTATAGATTTTCTGTCAAGGTACTCACGTGTACTCCAATTCCAGATTAAAAATCCACACTCTTTGATGAAAAGACCAGGTGCTTTATAGAGCTCAGACTGTTATACACCCTGAAAACACTCCCTGTGCAAACCAGTGTCAGTTGCCTCCTGCCAAAGTAGTCCTTGAATATTCTCAAGGAGGGGTTTTTTGGTGTTTTTTCAGACATATCAGACTCTTGGTGAAAGGAGAATGAGGTAGAGGAATCCAAAGCCCTTACTCTACACTGTTGTTCATCATCCCACTCACTTTACCAGAGCAAGCTTTACTTACTCAGAAGTGGCTGGCAGAGGTGCATGTGTGATGAGGAACATCACTGTTTAGCCAAATCAAGAGGAGTTTACAGGGAAAGAACCAGTAACTTAATTATACTATTTACTATTTATTCAACTCCTTTTGGGAGGGGAAAGCATAATAGCAGATGCAGAATCCTGCTTTTCCTAGACATGAGAATGGCTGACATTTAAGAGTACTTTTAGTAAATCCATACAATACAGGGAGAAGACAGATAAACACTCCAATATAAAAGTCCAGCCCACTAGCAAGAAAATGCTTCTTCTGAAACTCAGTTTTCTACTGTATCATAGGACCAAGCTAGAGTACTGCACAGGCTGAGGGAAAACAGAAACAAATCCACAAAATACTTATCAAAAGAGTGGCAAAGCATAACAAAATTCAGCAGATAAGCCTTTTTGCTCAAGGCACAGCTCAATAGATTCTGGCATCAGAAAGCAAAAATCTCCCATAATGCTTAGTGATTCCTGTTCCTTGTGTATTCTAGTACCATCAATACCTACCATGATCTTCCTGTAGACAGCCATGACATTATCATCATCAAAGGGGAGAAAGCCACACAGCAGAGCATACAGCAGTACTCCCATACTCCAAATATCTGCCTAAAAAATAAGAGAGTTCACAAGGCTCATCTGTCTAAAATGGCTTAGAGACAGATAACATTATCTCCTTTGGCAAAGCCCACATGCAGCTCTTGGAAAGTAGGCTCCTTAACTCTGGACAGAAAACTCTTACAGTCCAAGTGAAAGCATACAATTTTCAATTCGCTCAGACTAGAGCAGTAGTAAAACCATTACCCTCTCCTTAGGTTGCCAAATTGCTGCATTACTTTCAACCTACAAGGATTTCGCTGAAAAAAAGGAAATCAAACTCATCAGAAGGGATTTTGTACTCAAAAGTATTAGTGATTATGACAGCTGCCAGTACAGTTACAATCAGCTTTAAAGCCCCACTGGTTCTTATCAGTATAGACATGACAAGGCCTACGTGCCTCATACTGCAACTCCCACTTCAGTCATAGGATAAAGGAGGTTTGAGAAGCACTGACTTTGTGGAAAACAAAAAGAAAGCAAGAGTTAGAGGCCAGAGAGAGTGGTGCAAAGGAGGTAAAGGAGAAAAGACTGACTATCCAACAGCACAGACAGTTGGGAAGTTTGAGGAGATTGCAATTGCACCATTTTGAATGGATTGACAAGGGCATGTAGAATGTTCTAGACATGGAATCAAAGTTGGATAAATGCCCCAGTTTTTCTTCTCTCTAATTTTCCTACACTGCACAGTACAAGGAGCAGGTTTTTATACAGAATTTCAAAGGCAAAGTACACGAGATATTGAGACTGCACAGAAATTTGCAGTAAGACTTGGAAAATTAACAGAACAAATTGCTGCTTGGAATAACATAGTAGAAGGAAGGAATTTAAGTTATCTTTTGCAGAGCAACACCTGGGGACAGTGAAGGATTAGTCAGGGATGAAGAAACCAGGTGCAGAATCTGTGGTCAAGAGCTATTCCAGGCTGTGACTGCTCTCAGTCACACAGCTTCTGAGAACCACTGAGGCAATGTGACATTGAAGAAAGACACTAAGGGAGTATATCTGAATCCTACCACCTTTAAATACATGGTGGGCAGGAAAAAAACCACCCTAACCCACAATTGTGACATCTACCTCTGAGCCAATGTATGCTTTGCCCTGAATCAGCTCTGGTGCTGCATAAGCTGGGCTTCCACAGCAGGTGTTCAGATGGTAATCAAGGCCACGCTAGAACAAGACAGAAAACTGATGACACAGCAGCATTGGCTCTAACACATATAGTGACTTCTAGCAACAACATATTAAAGGCCTCAGAGGCTTCATTTTCCAGTGCTGTGTATATACAGTCACCTAATATTTTGCTTTGGTATAATATATGGCTTCACTAGGCAAAAAACTGTCCAAGACCAGGAGAATCCCATAAATGTTCAGATGCCAAGCTGCTCCTTCACATGTTATCCCAGCAGCCTTTTCTGCAGCTCCTCCTTTGATAGGCATACTTCCCTTTGTGACCACAAAGAGAACAGATGGAACTTGGGAATCAGTAATCCAAGAGCTACTGGGCACGAGGCTGGTTGGATATTTATATAAATATTTAATGCAATAACTTCATGAAGAACCACGAAAATGCTTCCTTATTAAAAACATGTTATTCCTTAGCCTGGGCTTTGTTCTAAGCAGATCAGAGTGAGATAACATTGTACCAACAAGATGGTAGTCTAATACTCCTGATTTCCTGCAAGGTGCTTTAACTTGACTCAGCTAAAACAATCTGAGGACTTTGGATCAGTAAGACCTTCTTCCCATCAAATTCCTTCTTACCAGCACCCATCTCATATGTGAAGACGACAAACAGAGCAGTAATCTAGAAACCAACTTTAAACTTGGTAAACAACTCAGTACAACCATGTGGACCCAGGGGTTTTGTAAAGGTAAGGGGAATCTATTGGATTTGATCCACAATCTCCACACATGGACAAATCTTATGAAAATGACACAGGCCATTGAAAGTTATTGGGGAAAAATGGACACCAACATCATCTTTACAGTGCAAGCCTTTGTGGGAGTAGGTACTCTACACACAAGGCAATCTGAAAGATGAAGTGTAAGAGGACAAAATCTGATATTCTGCTCAGAAAATGCAAAACTGTCTCACACTCTTAAAGGCCTACCAAGCAATTAGCAGTGGGACAATAACTACACAAACAGTTCAAAATCAGGGCAAGGCTCTGCACTGCACCCTGAAGTCACGCCTGAAATTCTTATGTACGCACTGTAGCTGATTTAGCTCTGCTCTACGAGAGCAACTGACACCCTTACCTTTGGCTTTGCACAAAGTCCAAAGTCTATCAGCTTCAGATTATGTTCCTCATCAATCAGTAAATTTTCCTAGTAAAAGAGAAAGTGGCAATGAATTTTTCCATAACACCAAGTATCCAAGAAACCATATTTTCTTACATGTTATTTCTTCTTGCCATTACCAGCCAGAATTTACCTAACGTTCTCCCCTGGAGATTTTGACCTGTTGCTAATGAATATATCCGATATTCCAAGTGGGGAATACAAGCTCCTACCTGCTCAGAAAGGCCTGGGGGGCTGCTAGACAGAAAGCAAAAACTGTGAGGCAGCAGCCTGCCCTGGAAGAAAAGGCAGCCAGTGATATCCCAGGTGGTGTGAAAAGAAGCAGAGCTGGCAAAGTGGGAGAAGCCAGCTGCCCTCTGTTCAGCACAGTGAGAACAGCCCATCAAGTTTCTGCCCACCCTCTAGCACAGGAAAGACACAAAACTGAGGTAAGCTCCGTGGATGGACACCAGCCTGTCCAGGGTGCTGGAGCACTTGTTCCATGAGGAGAGACTGAGGGAGAGATGGTTGTTCAGCCTGTAGGTGATAAAGCTTCAGTGAAAACCTCATGGCAGCCTTTGAATTCTTATGAAGGGGGCATAGAGTCAGACCCTCCATAGAAGCACATGGTGGGATGATGACAGTCAGTAAGGATCAGGAGACATTCAGACCTGTACTAAGAAAAAGCCTTTCTCATAAAAAAGGAAGTGAAGAGCTTAACAGGTTTCCCAGCAACATTATGCTGCCTCATCCTAGCAAGAGGTCCAAGATGTGACTAGATGAAGAAGTTTGGTGTGAAGTGTTTTAAACAGGAGATAAAAGCAGAAGCCACTAGAAGTCACTTCCCAACCAAGCTATCTCACAATCCTATGTATCCGTCAGGTCTCCAGCTACAATCCAAATTCTTCCAAGAGGTACACAGAAGGCTTTGCTTGGGGAGAAGTCCTTTGGAGACAAGGATTTCATGAGCTGTCTAGTAAAATGCCTGTACCCTAAGGATATGCTTTTCTCAGTTATCAGTGTCTCTGAACATGCAAATTTCTAACCCCTTCTAGGAGAAATGGTCTCAATGCTTCCATTCCCTAAGCCCACACTTAATTCCTGTGGTGACAGTAAAGCCACAGGATCAGTGGTACATCTCTCCCCCTGCCCAGTTCTCACTTGTTTATGTTGTGGGAGTCACATTTTCCTTTGGCTGTCAGAACAGAACAGCTTGCACAACAGAGAGAAACCGTAACAACTCCCCTTGGGTATAAGCTGGAATAAAGAGGATAGTAAAAATGCCTAACCAACAGCCAAAGTCAAATCCGTGTCTGCTCCACTCTCAGCTGGAGTGCACTATTCTACATCTCTTCCAGAGGAAGCTCCTTCCTCAGATACAGCTTCATCCAGCTCAGTTGAGGTACAAAGCAATAAGTAGAAATAACACTTTGAGCAAATGTTAGCTAAAGACCTCTAAGTACAGGAGAACAGAGAAGACACAACTCACACCAGCTCCATTCAGACATATAAAAGTGGGTCTTCATCAGTATTTGTGCAAATCTGACTCCTGTTCAAACTTACTGGTTTGAGATCCCTGTGGGCATATCCCTGACTGTGCACATAAGCAATTGCTGAAACAATCTGCCGAAAAAATATGCGAGCTTCTTCCTCGGAAAGGTGGTCCTTAGAAATGATGTAATCAAACAGCTCTCCTCCAGGACAGTACTGCATGAAAGCAGGAAAAAAAGAATACATTTGGGATACAGTCAGGGTATCTAAACATGAACAAGGGCACTGGATAGCAAGAAGGCACTCTTCTCTTTCCTTCCCTCTGCTTTATTCCAGCAGCAACCAGGCATGCCCCAGGCCAGTGTGCAACAGATCCAACAAGCCCAAGAGCTCACCTCTTTCCCAGTGCTTGCCACAGCCATATCACACTGCCATCACAGGCGACAGAAACTGCCCAAAGGTGACAACTCAGTGGCACTTCTCAGGTTCCATATATTCTGCTAGTGCTATTTTTGGAGTGTGAGGTGGGAATTAAAGTCAGTTTGCTTATTGCAAACAGTAAAAAATGGCTTTTATGAGACAGAACACATTGTCAGCTTCATTTCTAAACTATGGCATCTTGGACACAATTATCTCACCATTGAGATAATTTTCTAAGAATTGTTTCATTTGGACTCTGCTACCATCTACTGCTGTGACTAAACCCAGAGATCTTTGCCACAGCAGAAACACCATTCCTTACCTCTAAAACCATGAATATTTTCTTGGGTGTCTCAATCACATGATACAACCGACAAATGTGCTGGTGACTCAAGTCCTTCATGGCATCAATTTCTAATTTAACACGAGGCAAGTCATCCTAAAAGATCACAATAGCAAGGTATGGAATTGCCAATTAGTTTGACAGCCTGTATATCACAGTAAGCCTGCACATCAGAACTGCTCAAACTCAAACCAGCACCAGCTCTATCACTGCTCACCTGCCCTCCTCACACACTGGTCAGTAAAACCCAAAGGGGCAGATGTACAATAGCTACTATTCTCATCAGCATTCCGTTTGACTTACAGTAGTTTATTTAGTTATTTAATATTTAAAGCTGTAACTGCCTCAGTTTTACAGCCAGAGAACATTGCCCTCTCCACATGAGGGCACAGGATTTGTGGTGCCATTAAAATTATTTCAAATCTACAGCATCTACCGCTAGCCCACAGTGACAGGTCGCACCCATGTTCCTGAGAACGCCACAGGAACAGCATGTTACCAACTCTGAAGTATCTTTTGGATTACCTGTAAAGCAAGCTTGTCCATGATTTTTATTGCAACTTTTTCACCAGTGAGACGATGTCGTGCAAGTTTTACCTTTGCAAACCCACCTAGAATTTGAAACAGAGACATATAAAGCTCTGCATGGTGACCAACTTTCTCATCCTGACGACGATCTCAGTCGCTCTGAAGCAAATACCATATGCACAGCATGTAGCATCTTTTCTAGAGGAAGAAGCAATTGCTGCCACCACATTCCATTTACATTTCCACAGTTCTGCCCCGCAAAATTACACCGACAAAACATGACCCACAGATTCTGAAGTAACAGTTAATCTCTCAGATAAACACTGAGGTGAGCGGACACATCACACACACTTGTTTGCATTCACAGACTGAGCCCACCTGTACCGACTGTTCCGTGTAATTCATAGTACTTGAGAATTTCCTCATAGTCACCTCCGGCCATTCTGCGACCCGCAGGACGCGGGCAGCTCTTCTCAGCACCTGGAAGGGGAGACCGCAGATCGCGCTCATGCTTTCGGGCACAGGAAAGGACTCAGCTGCA
>NW_008238432.1:20116-24448 GCF_000691975.1 Corvus brachyrhynchos | reverse complement strand
GCGTCCCGAGGCGCAGCCGTCGGGACCGGAGCGGAGTCGGCGCTGCAGGGGCTGGCGCCACGCACAAGATGGCGGCCGAGGTCGTTGCTCCGAGGAGGTGGTGCCTTCCAGCGCTCCCCTCAGGCTTTCTCGCCAAAGGCCCGGCCGCTCGTGGCTGGCATTCTCAGTACCACCCCAGCCTGCCTGAGGCAGGGCGTGTTTCTGGCGCGGGGCAGGCGAGAGTCTCCATTCTGAGGTATATGTTTAGATGACCACTAATAGACAATAGGTTCATTACTGCAGTATTGCAGCTTTGCTCTGTACACGCGAAGAAACACAAGTCAGTTTGTACCCCCGTCTGCCAGTTTTTTAAAGAGGCAGGAAATGTGAGGGGGACAGGGCAGGACACATGAGTGAAAAAAGGGAAGAAAACATGAGGGGAGAAAGGGCAGGAAACGTGAGGGGGAAAGTGTGAGAAACTAGAGGGAAAAGTGGGAAACATGGGGGCGGGAAATGTCGGAAATATAGGGGTAAAAGGACAGGACATCTGAGGAGAAAAAAAGGGCAAGGGAACTGTATGGGGAAAGTGCAAGAAATGTGAGGGGAGAAGGGCAAGAAACATGGGGGGGAGATTGGGTTGCAAAATAATCAGCTTTTATCAAAATGTCCACAGCAAAACCACCGTGTTGCTCCCTTAGGACTCTGCACAGGCTCAGGGCCAGCTCTGGGGACCAGCCTGGTGCTGGCAACAGGGCACTAATCCTCTGTCCATGCCTGTGCCACCGTGCAGAGCCTGGAATACCCTCCTGAAGCAGGATGGCCGTTGCGAAGAGCCCACTGCTTGCTGAGGGCATATGTGTCCATTTGGCAAGGCAAGGTGTGGACTGGCTGTGCAGGTCAAATACCTGTGCCTCTCAAGGGGCAGGATCAGAGAGCCCCTTTTCTGTAGAAGTACATGATCTTTGTTCTCTTGGGACAGCTATTTGTCACTTTCATCTTCCCATTGGTACTAGCACTGGATACTATAGACTTCCTCTAGGGACAGGTCTTGGTTGATGTGGTCATTCCACTCTTCTTTCTCCTTGGCAAAGGTTCCATCCTTGGTCTTCGGCACTAACAGGTCTGATACCTCCCTTGTCCCTGCCCACTGCCTGCTGTAGGCATGGGCTTTCAACAGGCAAGGTGAAGGACTGAGTGAGTAGCAGGGGCTGTGCAGGGCAGCTGCCTGGCTCTCTGCCCCTGCAGCTCTCACCTGCACACTGAAGGCCAGAGAAGGTGTTGTTATTGCCACCTCTTGTGCCTCAGCAAGAGGTGCATGGTGCTCCCCTTCCTCAGGACCTGTGGTCAGAGCTGTCTCAGAGGCACTGGCACCCACTGGAGCAAGAAATGCTCAGATCACCAGCTGCCTCTCCTGCTGCCTCTGTGCCCATGCTGCTGAGACAGCTAGGCCTCCTCTGGGAAGCAGTGTGAGGGTCCTCATTGTTCACTGGGCCCAAGGAGTTGTCCTAGATGTTGTAGCTGACATCATCTTCCCATTGGGACAAGCTCTTGGTCTTTTTTGTCTTGTCCATGAGACAATTTTTTTCACTGTCATCTTCCCCTTGGGAGAGCTCTTTATCATTGCTGTTTTCCCCTTGGGACAGGTCTTGGTCTATCCGGTTTTCCCCTTGGGACAGCTCGTGGTCTCTCTCCGGTTCCTGTTGGGACATTGTCTTTCCTGTAGGAGACCTCTTTGTCATTTTCCTACTGGGACATGCACTATTCTACTTCTCTTCCAGAGGAAGCTCCTTCCTCAGATACAGCTTCATCCAGCTCAGTTGAGGTACAAAGCAATAAGTAGAAATAACACTTTGAGCAAATGTTAGCTAAAGACCTCTAAGTACAGGAGAACAGAGAAGACACAACTCACACCAGCTCCATTCAGACATATAAAAGTGGGTCTTCATCAGTATTTGTGCAAATCTGACTCCTGTTCAAACTTACTGGTTTGAGATCCCTGTGGGCATATCCCTGACTGTGCACATAAGCAATTGCTGAAACAATCTGCCGAAAAAATATGCGAGCTTTGTTGTCTTCCTGTTGGGTAACTCTTTTGTCATTGTTCTCTTCCCTTTTGGAGAGGTCTTCATCTCTCCTGTATTCCCCTTGGGACATCTCTCTGTCATTCCCATCTTCCCCTTGGGACGTGTCTTTGTCATTGTTGTCTTCCCATTATGACAGCTCTTTATCACTGTAATTTTCCCACTGGAACAGCTCTTCATCTCTCCTGTATTCATCTTGAGACATTGTTGTCCTCCCTTTCAGCCAGTTCTTGGTCTCTCTTGTCTTCATTTTGGGACAGCTCCTTGTCCTTGATGTCTTCCCTTGGCACAGCTCTTGGTATCCATCATCTTTCCACTCTTTCTCCTCCTCATATAAGGTGGCACAATTGTTTGGAAAATTTGCTCCCAGAAACTCCAGCATCCTCTGATGACTAATGATTTTTCTCAAAATCCTGGAAAATTTGTCTGGCTTTCCCGAGCGGGGCTTTTCATGTTCAGTTCCTGCGAAGGTTCTGTCTTCGACACAACACTCAGATCCTTTGCAGTCTTGTGGTGCACCAGCAGAGACCTGCTGGTGAAGTTGCACTTAACAGTGCTTCTCTGTCCAGCACCATGTCCCTGCATCTCTGCCCAGGGAAGCTGATGTAGCCATGCTGTTGTGCCCAGTCCCACTGTTCTCCTGGCTGCTGGCTGTGTCTCTGGCTCCCCATGTAGTTCTTGTGGGGGATGTCATGCACAGGGATCTGGCTCTCATCCTTCAGACCTGCAACATAGGCTTCAGGGTGGTGTGGTGCAACCCTCAAGCTCCAAACACCTGTGGCTGTGCCCTGCTCACTGTGGGTACCCTGAGCAATGAGACCAAGCAGTAGGTGGCTGTTGCTGGCCATGGTGATGGCCATTCTCCTGCCCCTGGCAGAAAGCAGTCAGCTGGCAGCTGCTGCTGGAGAGGAGGCAGCTTACAGGTACACTGCCCCTTGTGTGTGCCAGAGTGCTGCCACCTGTATTGCTGGCAGACGGGCTGTCTCCTCCTGTGTCACCCTGGTATGGATGGGGCAGTAACAGACTGCACCAGGCTGTTAGTCTGAGAAACATTAAGGGAGAAATGCTGGAAACATGAGGGGGGAAAAGGGCAGAAAATGTGAAGTGATTCCCTCCTTCAGTTGCCATCAGCTTGATCTGGAGCTGATCAACTCTTTCACCTAGCCCCAGACACTCCTGTGTCCATCACCCAGCCTCAGATGATGCCAGTGCCCAGAACTAGACCTGGATCTGATCAGTTCCTGTCACCCAGCCCTGGATCTCCCACCTCCTGTCACCCCTGAATCATCCAGGGTGCTCCTAGGGGCCTGTGAGCCCAAATACTTGCCTGCCCATACACCCTCCTGTGCCCCCACCCCACAACCCATCTGGCCTTTCTCCAAGGAACCCCCTATGGGGACTCAGAGTGTGCCACGGAGAATGCCTTTGGTTGATGTGGGGCCTTGGGAGACAAAGATCAAGAGGCAAGACAAAGAGCAGGAGGTGAGACAAAGAGTAGGACAGTTAACGGGAGATTGGGTGAGGAGATTGTAATCTGTAGTCATTGGAGATGTAAAACATGTAACCCTAGAAGCTGAAGTTTGTAGCTGCTGAACTGTTGGTTTGTAGCAGTATATAAAGATATGCCTTGTACAATAAAATTTGGCTTTGCGTGCACCCGGCGAAGTCCGTGTTCAGTCACCAACACCCTCCACTATGACACCCCTCTTCCACACCTTCAAGAGTCCCTTAAACCTGAATCACAGGATCTCCAGGTTGGAAGAGATCTTCAAGATCACTGAGTTCAACCCATGCCCTAATGTTGCCTTTCCCTGGTCTTTAAATTGAGACCCAAACACAGTTAAGGGAAAAGGGGTTTTTACCTCTGTATTTATTTTAAGGATCCTTAAGGTGCACCACTTCATCCAGGTGGAATGCGCCAAAATGCACACAGATGATAGATCACGTATACAATTTATAGACCATGCAAATTATCATATCTATCAAAGATTCCCCAATGAGAAGCTTAAATGAACAGTGTGATATCCCCCCATCCCAGGGAATTCCCCCCTGGATGGGCCTATCTTAGTTTACAGGATGTGTTCTAGAGAAGACCTTGGTTTCTCAGGATAGCATAGAACTTTCTGGCCTCAACTGCGAGGCCTCCAGGATGTTTGGTCTCCTGGATTAATGGAATATTAGGACTATGCTAAGTTATCAGACTTAAGGAATTACAAGTATGCATGCTAAAAGCACTGAGGCTACATAAAAGCTATATAAAAGGGTATATAAA
>NW_008238432.1:16142-19957 GCF_000691975.1 Corvus brachyrhynchos | reverse complement strand
CAACCCCCACCTGACTACAACCACCTTTCAGGGAGTTGTAGAGAGTGGTAAGGTCACCTGTGAGTCTTCTTCAGGCTAAACAACCCCAGCTGCCTCAGTGGTTCCTCATAGGGCTTGTGTTCCAAGCCCTTCACTAGCCTTGTTGCCCTCCTTTGGACATGTTCAAGCATCTCAATGTCCTTCCTGAACGGAAGGGCCCAGAACTGGACACAGTAATCGAGGTATGGCCTCACCAGTGCCAAGTACAGGGGAGCAATGACTTCCCTGGTCCTGCTGGCCACACTATTCCTGATACAGGCCAGGATGCTGTTGGCCTTCTTGGCCACCAGGGCACACTGCTGGGTCATGTTCAATCAGCTGTTGACCAGTACCCCTGGGTCCCTTTCTGCCTGGGCACTGGCCAGCCACATTGTCCCTAGCCTATAGCATTGCAGGAGGTTATTGTGGCCAAAATGCAGGACTCGGCACTTGGACTTGTTAAACTTCATCTTATTGGACACTGCCCATCTATCCAACCTTTGCAGGTCTCTTTGAAGAACCCTGCTACCTTCCAATAGATTGACACATGCTCCTAGCCGAGTGTCATCTGCAAATTTACTAATAGTAGACTCAATACCCTCATCCATGTCATCAACCCGCCCCCAGCACAGATCCCTGAGGGACCCCACTAGTGACTGGCTGCCAACTGGCTGCAGCACCGTTCACCACCACTCTCTTGGCCCAGCCATCCAGCCAGTTCTTAACCCAGCAAGGAGTGCACCTATCCAAGCTGTGGGCTGCCAGCTTTTCCAGGAGTTTACTGTGGGAGACATGTCAAAGGGCTGTCCAAATAGACAGCATCCACAGCCTTTCCCTCATCCACCAGGCAGCTCACATGGTCATAAAAGGAGATCAGGTTGGTCAAACACAACCTACCCCTCCTAAACGCATGCTGGCTGGGTCTGATCTCCTGGCCATCCTGTAGGTGCTATGGGATGGCACTCAAAATAAACTGTTCCATTACCGTACTGGGTACCGAGGTCAGACTGACTCTGACCTATAATTTCCAGGATCCTCCTTCCTCCCCTTCTTGTGAATGGGCATCACATTGGCCAGCTTCCAGTCATCTAGAACCTCAGCAGTGAGCCAGGACTGTTGGTAAACTATGGAGAGCAGCTTTGCAAGCTCATCTGACAGCTCCTTCATCACCCTGGGATGAATTCCATCTGGTCCCATAGATTTATGAACATCCAAGCAGCTCAGGAGTCCTCTGACTGCTTCCTCTTGGATAACAGGGGGACCATCCTGCTCCCTGACACCATCTAGCAGCCCAGGAAGATGGTTGTCCTGAGGACAAACCATCTTTCCAATAAAGACCGAGGCAAAGAAGGCATTAAACACCTCCACTTTCTCCCCATCTGCAGTCACTAAATTCCCTCCCGCATCCAGTAGAGAACCAAGGCTGTTCTTACCCTTCTTTTTCCATTCATATATTTGTAAAAACATTTTTTATTATCCCTCACAAAAGTTGCTAAATCAAGTTCTAACTGAGCTTTGGCCTCTCTAGTTTTTTTTCTACATGCCCTAACTACTCTGTTAAATATCTCCTGAGATACCTGGCCCTCCTTCCAAAGATGATGCATCCTCTTTTTATTCCTTAGTTCCTTCAAAAGCTCCTTGCCCATCCAGGCTGGACATTTGCCTCGTTGACTCATCTTTCGGCACACAGGGACAGTCTGTTCCTGTGCCCTCAAGATCTCTGTTTTGAAGCATGCCCACCCTTCCTGGACTCCTTTGTTTTTAAGGGCTGCTTCCCAAGGAACTCTCCGAATAAGTCTCCTGAACAGGCCAAAGTCTGCCCTTCAGAAATCTAGTGTGAAGGTTTTATTGATGCTCCTCCTTATTTCACCAAATACTGAAAACTCTCTAATTTCATGATCACTATGCCCCAGATGGGCTGCAACCACCACATCTCCCACCAGCCCATCTCTATTTGCAAACAGCAGGTCTAGTGTAGTCCCTCCCCTGGTGGACTCTCTCAGCAGCTGTGACAAGAAGGTGTCCTCCACACAATCTAAGAACCTCCTGGACTGCAACTTCTCTGCTGTGTTAAGTTCCCAGCAGATGTCTGGTAGGTTAAAGTCACCTGCAAGAACAAGGGCTGGTGATCCTCAAACATCCTCCAACTGCTTGTTGAATAAGTTATCCACCTCTTCTTCCTGGTTCGGTGGTTGATAACAGACTCTTAGCAGGATGTCAGCCTTGTTGGCCTTCCCCTTAATTCTTACCCATAGGCATTCAACCTCATCGTCATTAGTTTCAAGTTCCATGGCATCAAAAGCCTACCTAATATAAAGGGCCACCCCTCTTCTCCCTCTCCTGTCTCTTCTGAAGAGCATGTAGCCATCCAGTGCAGCGCTCCAGTTATGCAAATCAACTCACCATGTTTCCGTGATGGCGACTACATCGTAGCTTTGCTGCTGCACTTGGGCTTCCAGCTTTTCTTTTTTGTTACCCATGCTGCGTGCATTAGTATACATGCACTTCAGCTGGGCTGCTGATTTCACCCCTGACTCTGGCTTACCACCCTTGGGCTTGCTTCTGGAGAGCTCAGTTGTATCCTCTTCCCCCTTCAAACCTAGTTTAAAGCCCTCTCAATGAGTTCTGCCAGTTCATGGGTGAAATAAACAACTTGCCAATTAAAATTTTAAACAGGAAAATTTATTAATTAGAGTAATTGTGGACAATTAGAGACCAAAAGATGGCAATCCGCCAAACTACAAGGCAAAGGAGCAGCGCCAGGTGCTTAGCCACAGGTCGGGTGTGGCCAGAGGCACACCACAAAGTTGGGGAGATACATTTTATACCCCAGAGCTGAGTATGGCTCCTCCTTTGATTCCACCCTCTTAGGCTATTCTGGTTAGCTCGTCTGTATCCAGAGTTCTTTTAATTGGTTTGTAATGGTGCAATGGGGTCTTCCACTCTCTCCCCTTATGCTAATTGTGATTGACACCCATACCACTCCCTTTCTGCAAAATCCAGAAACTTCTGTGATCAACCCCTTAATACATAAGTCCCACCATTAAACAACAATGCTCATCATACAATGTCAACTGACATTACAATAAACTCGATAACCTTCCAGCCTAATCAAAACCCTTATTAACCTATAAATGAACCCAATAAATTCATAATTCAATTAACAAACTCATGATACAAAAGCCAACTTTCTATTCATATTTATAACAATGGGTTAAAATCCTTTTGCCCTTAACAGATAGATGGAGCCTGTCTAGCTCCAGCAGGCTAGGTGCCATGAAAATTGCCCCATGATCAGAGAACCCAAAATTCTGCTGATGACATCAACCCTTGAGCCACTTGTTGATAAAGTGGGCTCTCCTGTTCCTTTCTTCATTTGTCTCTGCCACCAAAGGGACTGAGCAAAACACTATCTGTGCTCCTGCCCTATCAACCAGTCAACACAGTGCCCTGAAGTCCCTTTTAATTGCCCTGGTACTCTTTATTTCAGTCTCATCACTGCCAGCCTGGAGTATCAACAGTGGGTACTAATCAGAGGGCTGAATAGACCCAGGGAGTCTCTAGGTAATATCCCTGTCTTGGTTTGAAAGACAGGTGTTTGCTAAGGAAGGCCAGGAGCCTCCCTTGGAATGGCAAATGCAACTCCCCTTCCCTCTGAGTTATTACAATTTTGAAATTAAGGGGCTTTTAGGCAAAGATATGGGAAATAGGAATAACAGTTCTTTACTATGATATATCTATAGGTGTATAACAAGTCAAACAAACAACAATAACTATGGCAGTAAACACACACAATC
>NW_008238432.1:12913-16067 GCF_000691975.1 Corvus brachyrhynchos | reverse complement strand
GCCCTCCCGGCCGGCAGGGGCGCTGGCGGCTCCCGGTGAGCAGGGCAGGTGTGATGGTTCCCCCGCGGCTGCAGGGGGCTCAGGGAGCACGCGGCACTGGTGGCCTGGGATCCTGGGAAGGGATGGGACAAAGGCTTCACAAACCCCTGGGCAGCCAATCCCGGTGTCCGGCTGGACCCTCAGGAACAGCAGGCTGGAACAGCAGGGACAAGCACAAATCCCTGGTGGCAGACGAGATGTATTCAAACTGCGGTGGGAGCCTGCTGTTTGCTGTTGCTGCTTGGCCTTATCATGTAACCCTCTTGGACTCTGCATTCAAGAAAGCTATGAGACTATGAAATAAAGAACTTAGTAGAACAGCAGTCTTCTCTGCTGTCTTATCCTGGTCCGAGAAGGAAGGGTATCCCATCAAAAGCTCAACATTGCAGTAGCTGTATTTAGCCAAAAAGCTCATGTGTTTGCAATTATTTTTCAATGGCCCCAACAGCCAGATCTGTTGTGTATATTGGAATGAATCTTTTTGCCAGCACAACCAAAGAAATCTATAATGACACGTGTGGAATTATTAGCTCATATTATAATGAGAAGTCAAAACCAGGTAATAGAAATACCTGGATCTGAGCCTGAAGAAGTTATTGTGCCAGCAACTAGAGTATATTTAAATTGGATGGTAAGACAATTTGCAGAGACTTGCGAATTGCTACTTTAGAGTTTACAGGCAGACTCAGTGTTCATATGCCAGGACATAAAATGTTCACATTTGTAACAAATACTGAGATAATTTCAAAATCCTGTCTTGGTTTGAAAGACAGGTGTCTGCTAAGGAAGGCAGGAGCCTCCCTTGGAATGGCAGATGCAACCCCCGTTCCCTCCAAATTATTATAATTTTGAAAGCAAGGGGCTTTCAGGCAAAGATATGGGAAATAGGAATAACAGTTCCTTACTTATATATATATATAAAACAAGGCAGGGAAAAAACTGATTTAAACTGAGAGTCAGATAAGACCTGACCCTGTTAGTCAGGGTAGCAGTACCAGTCCGATAAGGTGGTGGCTGCAGTCCTCCTGAAGTGAATGGATGTGGTTCTGTTGAAGTGATGAACCTGTGTAGAAAGATCTGGTCTTCCTCAGAAGGTCCAGTGGTAGGTATGTAGCTCTTGTCCTCTGGAAATCCAGTGGGAAAAGCTGCCTGTGGTTTTCAAAAATCCCAGTTTATATCCAGGATGGGATGCTTGGTTTCTCCCTCTGGGTGGAGCATCTCACGGTGGAATGATGAGTCATGAGATAAGGCACTGATGGGCCATTAACAGGACGTAGTCTTGAGGGAGGAGGCAGGGAGAACTGCCCCATCTGGTTTTAACAGCTCATGAAGATGGTGATAGAATACATGCTTGTGGGCACACCTTACATTGTAACCTTGGACAATCCCTTTGTTCTTCTAAGCCGCTTCATGGAATAACGATTTTCACAGATGCCAGTGGCAAAACTGGAAAGGCTGCTTATGTTTGGAGAGAGAAGGGGCAGTGGAAACAGGAAGTTTTACATGAAACAAACGGCCACTCTGCTCAGTACTTAGAGTTAGCAGCAGTCGTATTTGAAAAATGGAATGATCAACCAATTAATGTTTTATGTGATTCACTTTTTGTGGTAGGAATAACCTGTCGCTTATGTGAAAAATGAGGTTCACTCTTAGTAAAATGTTAAGAGAAAAGTTTAATAAAAGGGACCATTAGAAGAAAACAGCAAAAAAGGGTATTACAGCCAGGTGCTTTGGCAGAGATCCAAAGGCACACCTCTACACCCAAAAGATCATCTTTAAAAGTACATCTCTTATTGCATATTCATCAAACTCATGCATGATTCATAAATTCTTTGGAGTTTCTGTGTATCATCCCATCAGCCTTATCTTCCTCCTTGGCTCCATTCCGTCTCTGCTCCCTCCGTAAATTCTTCTCTCTCTGGTTTCTCGTTTTTCTTCTTCTCTGATAAGATACTCCAGGAATGTGAAGACTTTCTCTGCTTGTCTTTTCTAAATTGACTATATAAACAGTAGACATTCTGTATCATGTATTACATTACAGAACCTAGGTAAAGTTTTTATAACATTAAGGGACATGAAAAAAATAGCCAATATCACAATACATTCATAACACTTAGAACATGCATTGTTAAAGGAATTGAATAACCATGACCTATATTTGCTTTTTCACTGGTTGCTTTTTGCTTTATCAAAAAGACACTGGATTTATTTTGTTACTCATATTCATAGTCATTCTAAGTTACAGGGTAGCCTTGCTGGAGGCAATGCACAAGCAGATTACTTAGTTTCTCCTGCCTGGGCTGCTCCTGCGGGAAATAAGTTTCAACAAGCAGAGCAGTTGCATCAATTTTTTTATCAATCAGCAAAGGTCCTGCACCGACAATTTCACATTTCCTGGACTGATGCACGAGCTCTTGTGTCATCTTCCAGTGTCAACAACTTCATTATCCATTGGGAGCAGCAGTGAATCCTAGAGGACTTGGACCCTTGGAATTATGGCAAACAGATGTAATGCATTTTCCAGAGTTTGGCTGACAATTTTATTCATGTGTCTGTTGACTGTTTTTCTTTTGCAGTATGGACCACTGTACAAACAGGAGAAACCAAAAAACATGTTCTAAAATATTTAAGCACGGCTGTTGCCGCCCTTGGGGTTCCACGTACCTTGAAAACTGACAACAGCCAGGATTATTCCAGTTGTAATTTTGCCACCTTTTGCAATTTATGGGATATTGTTTGTATCACTGGGACTCCACATTCTCCCACAGGGCAAGCTATCGTGGAACACATCCATCATACCCTGAAGCAATTGCTTCACAAACAAAAAGGGGGAGATTTATCCCTTTCACCCCAAGCCGGCTTGGAAAAAGCTGTCTATGTAACGAATTATATACATATCCCAAGTGATAATCTTGTTCCTGCTGGGGTAAAACATGGGGCAGGACTAAAAGGGGACTTAAATTAAATTCCACGGGATAGCGGGAAAGTATGTGTTGGGGTTTTAGGAGTTCTGGGCTTTTTTTCTGTTAAAGGAATTTTCCCCATACTTGTTGCTAGGGGAACAAATTACTGAGTGCTTAAGAAAAACAAAAGCCCTAGCCAGTGGAGGAGAGGT
>NW_008238432.1:10558-12427 GCF_000691975.1 Corvus brachyrhynchos | reverse complement strand
GTCCGGCCGGACACAGGGATCGGCGGCCCAGGGGTTTGTGAAGCTTTTGTTCCATCCCTTCCTGGGATCCCAGGCCACCAGTGCCGTGTGCTCCCCGAGCTCGCTCCAGAGCGCCCCCTGCAGTCGTGGGGGAACCATTGCACCTGCCCCGCTCACCGGGAGCCGCCAGCGCCCGTGCCGGCTCTGAGTGAAACTGCACCCGAGGGGAAAGGGCCTGACAGCCGAGAAGGCTGGCACTGGGCTTGTGATTGTTTGCTGTTACTGCCATAGTTATTGTTGTTTGTTTGACTTGTTATACACCTATAGATATATCATAGTAAAGAACTGTTATTCCTATTTCCCATATCTTTGCCTAAAAGCCCCTTAATTTCAAAATTGTAATAACTCAGAGGGAAGGGGAGTTGCATTTGCCATTCCAAGGGAGGCTCCTGCCTTCCTTAGCAGACACCTGTCTTTCAAACCAAGACAGTATGGAGAAAAAAATGGGACTACATGGCAATGGGAAGGACCGATGCAATTACTAACTTGGGGAAGGGGGTATGCATGTGTTTCCACAGACATGGGATCACGCTGGGTTCCTGCAAAGTGGGTGAAACCGTGGCTTGAGAAAGACAGCGATCCCAACCTGTGTGCTGATGCCAAAAATTGATGCCTCAGCTACAGCTCAAATGTCCTGATTCAGACTGTGGGAAGTGTAAACCGTGGATATTGTGTGTATGTTTAACTTGTGATGCAAGATGGTATCGCACTAGTATTAACCTTGTTACCAAAAAATATAAAGAAATACATACTGCAGAGGAATGTAAAGTAGGATTTTAAAATAGAATTTTAAAGTAGGATTTTTAAAGTAGAATATTGTGTTCCAACACAATCTTGTGTTGAAACAAGATTCCTTTGCCAAAAGTGGCTAAAGATTGGTGGGTACCTGTGACAGCTGGTTAGGGGTCAGTAGCTCTGACCAAGGAAGCTGTGACCGGTCCTGAGAGATGGTCCCAAAAGAGATCGTCTTCCCAAAGCCCGGTGTCTTCCCTCAGCTGCTATCTAGGAGGGCCCACAACACCAAGTTCCAAAATATTAAAATAACCCAGTTTCAAAATACCAGAACACCACGTTCAGAGGTAGCAAAGTAACCCGGTTTCAAATTCCCAGAATATGTTCAAAAATACCAAAGTAACCCAGTTCCAAATTACCAAGTTCCAAAATACCAGTTACCCAGTTTCCAAATATCAGAATACCAGGTTCCAAAATACCAAATTAATTCCATTTCAAAATAGCAGAATATCAAGTTCCAAGATATGAAAATGACCCCGTTTCAAAATATCAAATTGAAAAATACCAATTTTCAGATTCCCAAACCCACAAGAATGCAATATTGTCAAAATGAGATCTGTGCTACCAAAATGGATATTTCCTCCTCTGAAAAGCTTTCCCCTAATGAGCAGTAATAGATGTCTTTTTTTTAATTGTACAGCCAGATGTACAATAAGAATTATACTTTGAAAGCGAACACTAGTAGTAGTTTTCCGCTTAGATCGTCTCCGCGAGAATCAGCATTTGGGCCAGAGAGCTGTGGGTGGGATCGAAGGACGGAGTAAACCCTCTCCGTGCAGATGCACAAGGAAAGACCGAGGAGCAGGGAAAGGGAGTATATATAAACGATATCAATATGTCACTGAAATTCAGGGCGGACCGGCGACAGGGGCGCTTGGGTTTGGTCCCGGCCCACCGAGATCGGCCGTAAACAACCCGGCCAAACCCTTGACACCCTCGAGAGACGCGTCAAACGCTTCAAAGGAAACGCAAGTCAGTAACTATTACGGAAGAACAATTACCGGTAATCGCAATCGGCGGGGGGGTTTCTCCGTAAAG
>NW_008238432.1:2831-10384 GCF_000691975.1 Corvus brachyrhynchos | reverse complement strand
TTCCCCCGCCCCCCCCCGCCGCCCCGAGGTGCAGCAGCCCCAGGTGCGAGCGGTGAGGATGAGGAGGGGGCAGCTCCTGCCAGAGGTCACTTTCAGAGGGTTGCCCGGGCACACCTACACAGGGAGCTGCCGGTCGAGAGGGGACAATGGAGGCATCCCGAGAGACGCTCCGGGAACAACGGTCGTGGAACCTGGCAGGAGCCGAGGAGCGGCCGGATGCACCCGGGTAAAGAGCATCGCTTCAAGAAAACGCCCAGGGAAAAGCTCTCGTGCCAAGGGGCAGCATCCGAGTGGGCGAGGCAGTGCGCGAGGTCCCTTTCATCTTCCCCTTTTTCATCATCGTAAGGTTTAAATTGAGGGGGAAGCCCAGATGTCCCTCCTTTCTAAGGGTTTGAATTGAGGAAAAATCCTCCTTTTTCCAGCACCAGAGAATTTTAAAGTGAGGAAAACCCCTCTTTTCCCAATAGTTTAGGGGCTTAAATTGAAGGGGAGAAGCCATTAATTTGCCATTGTATTGGTTCAAGCAGAGGCAACTGCCGCCTGGTCTCTCATTTTAAGGAGTTCAGTCGAAGGAAGCTCTCCCTTTTTGAGCATTTTAAGGATTTAAATCTGCATTTCAGGGCGCTCCTACCTGAGCCCCGGTACTGAACGTCATATGGGAGCGAGCCTGGCACGGACGTAACCCTAATGGCACCTAGGAGGGTATTAAGAATTCTTATTTGTATTTATAATGTATATAGCCCTAATTAGAGGTCCCAAGGAGAGTTACATTGTTCATATAATTACTATTCTTCTCCACCCTACTTAGTCACATGTGGAGTAGTACATAATAATCACTAAGGAGTAATTAAGCAAGTTAACAACAAATTATCTAGCTGCATTCCCAAAACACAGAGTGTCGCGATAGAGGGAAAACCCAGACGCTCAATATGAGTGATCAACAGGAATTCGTTTATTGATTGTACCAGAACTTCTTATATACTATCAATAATAGGCTCATGCATATTCGTAAAAGGCGCATTCTAAGTGGTTCACGTCATCTAAGCCGATCTCTAACCCCTCCTATAGTTCCCCTTCTGTGGTCAGCAGTTCTCCTTTTTCTCTGGCCTTCTAACCACAGATGTCTATTGTTTTGCTGCCAAAACCTATCCTTGCTAACTCTGCAAATAAACCCGTAGCTCAGCAATAAGACTCAATGGTGGTTCAGTTATTGAGCAAGATACATGTGATATTCTGCAGCTTCAGTTGTTACACATAATGTGTGATGCAGTGTTCTGTGAGACCTTGCTCTGCTAACTGCAAGGGTCTATGTGCCCGTTCTCACGTAGCCAGCTCCTCAGATCAGTAAGCTGCAAAGAATCTATATGCCCTTTCTTACGTAACCAATCCTTTACAACAAAGTTTTGTTTCTTACCGGTTGTCCGCTCTTTCGCTCGATGCAAAAGCAAAAAAAGAAAGTGGCATCATTTCCCTGAAGAGTTTTCTTTTCTATCGAGCCCTTTGCTCACCTCAAATTTAAGTCAGAGGAGCCAAACAGTGGCACCTCCTATGAGGGCTTTTCTACCTTGCTCTATTTGGCTCCTTCCTTTTCCCCAGGCATCATGGGAATGAGAGGTGGGCCCAGCCAGGGGTATATTAACCCCAGCCTTTTGCAAGGGGAGTCATTCCCTCTCTGGGATCGAGTGGGGTAAGAGCTCTCCTCTCATTTCAGTGATGGGGATCTTTCTGCTTATCTCAGCTTGTTTTCAGCAGGTTATTTTGGCATCTAAAGCAGCAGAGGCTTCGAAGACACCGGGAAGAAGATACCATGGAACACAGGGAGTATTTAAGTTCACTCATTTGGGTTGCATGTTTAGGAGTGGTAAGGTGCTTTTATAATTTCTGGTTTTGTGCTGTGCTTTTTTTTTAGGAGCAGTGCAACTTCCTGCCATTCCAGATTGTGTTGAGTGGGGTACTTCACATTTTTTCAGCAAGTTCATTGTGCCCAAAAAGTCACATGTCATAGATGGTGTCTGAGATTGAGGCTTCCGCTACGGAAGTCGAGGATCGTGACCGGGAGAGGGAGGGCGAGCGGAGTACCAGGTTAGGAGTTATGGTGGGGGGGTTTTGAAGGCGACACGGTGGGAAACGGTGTCTATTCGGGAGCCACTTAAGGCTTTTCCATAAGCGCCCCAGCCACATTTATATGTTTTACGGCACGCAAACGCATCCCCCGCATTTATGGAAATGCCTTGTAACTTTGTTTCTCGCTAACCTGGGTGCCTATCTAAATTGTGGCCGCAGCCTTAGACTAGGGATGCAGCCAGGGCCTTGAGGACCTAGGGGCACTTAGGAGCGAGCGAGCGGCCGACTTGTTGCAATTTGCCACTAAACTCATCTTTTGATTTTGGTTTTCTTTATTGTATCTGACTAAGGGACAACAGCCTGGCAACAGCGGGAACTTCCTGGGTGGCGAGAGATGGCCTTCTTTTGCGCCCAAGGTGCATTCAAGTCCCCGGACGTCCGAGAGATAAGTCGAGGGCTACGACCCATGGAGGGGATGAAAGCGGTGTGTCGGGTCGGGACTCACCGGGAGGGATTCTTGAGTCAGCTTTGGAGATGGAGATATCCAAGAAGGGGCCCCTTAGCCCACATAAAGGGAAGTCTCACTTTTGATCACAATGCCGAGGTGCACAGGGCAGAGCAATCCTGGTGCATGTAGTGTCACTTGTCTATTGTTATGTTCTGTGTCTTTTGGGCATCTTGTGTCTCATGTCTTCTGCCTTAGCCCTTTGATGTGTTTGCGGTCGTTCTTTTCGCGGAGAGTTTTCTCTCCTCGTCGCGTCGCGGGTGCCCACACGGGTATGCCCTGCCCCATACTCTGGCACGTAGGTGTAATAGAACAAGGCCCAGGGACTTGAAATTTGTAATGCAGGTTGTTGCTGGGCTCTAGGTGATATTCCTAGATTCATACAAGACGGCTGGAGCCGTGAAATGCAGCACTTTGACTTTTGTCATTACTTTCTTTCAGATGCAGAGGGATTAAATCCATGGCAGAGCACCCCATACTGGGTGAGGGGATTCCTGCAGGAAGGTGAGTCACCATTTGTCTGTGCCAGGTAAGCGAAAATGATGGCTATGTTATAGTATTATTCTTTGTCTTTATTTTTAGGAGGTAAAGCCGGATCTCAGCAGTCAAGGTCGAGCGAGCGAGGTAAGTGGTGACCGGCAGAAGGAAAAAGTTGTTATTCCTTGAGTGCCAGGTTCTGGTACTCTAAACTTTAAGCAGCCATTGTCATTTGTGTGTTTTAGGCAGTCCACTTGTATTATGCCAAACCCCCTCACCGACCAGCTGACAGAGCCAGCTCGCCACCCTTGTGAGCCCTCCCAAAGTGTTATGGGACTCTGCAATGAAACTTTTACATTTTCCATTCCAAGGTGCCATGTGGGTGACCTTCGGCAACAGCTGAGGAGTTGCAGTGAGTCGGGGAGGGAGGCAGGAGGAGCGAGGGTCCACTCAAGTTCAAGCAATTCCACAACACCTTGTCTCTTCTTAGCCCAGGCATACCCCGCAACAACGGCGTCAGCCTTGGAGCACGGCTGAAGCGTGCCGCCGGAGGACCATGGCCTTCTTAGGAGACGGTGAGTAACGGAATTGTCGGGTTTTGGCCAATGTGCTGCTAAGCTCGTGTACTGATGTTTGGTTTTCTTTATTGTAGCCAACTAGGAGACAGCAGGAACTCCCCGGACGGCGAGGCGGCCTTCTTTCGCACCTGAGGCGGATTCACATCCCGGATGTCCAAGAGATAAGGTGAGGGTTACGACCCACAGAGGGGATGAAAGCAGGGTGCCGGGTCGGGACTCACCGGGAGGGATTTTTGAGTCTGCTTTGGAGGCAGGGATGTCCCGGAAGGGGCCCCTTAGCCCACATAAAGGGCAAGTCTCACTTTTGATCACAATGCTGAGGGGGGCAGAGCAGTCCCGGTGCGTGTCATGTCACTTTTCTATTGTATGTTCTGTGTCTTTTGGGCATCTTGTGTTGCAGGCCTTTTTCCTTAGCCCTTCGAGGGACCGGCTTATTGGAAATGCCAGGCATCATCCTTAGCATCCACATTCCTTGGCCGGGTGCCAATAACATCGGACCTTTGACCGACGAGCTCAGATTCGCATCGGAATCGCATCTCTCTTAGAACCATTGAGTCAGAGGTCTTTTCTGGTCTTGTTCTGAGCTGTATTCACAGCTGTGCACCGCAGTGATCCATTACAGAGGATTAGGACTTGTCAGAATGCGAAAAGCGGTAGAGGATTCTGCTTGTATGATTCTCGGGCATCCAACTTTGCTGTTCTCGGAATAACCCGTTAGCATCTTCTTCGAGCTTTGTCCGTCTCGCCATGATAATCTCGCTCGGCATTATCTCGGTACTTGCGGTCATTCTTCTTACCAGTTTTCTCTCTTCATTGCATCTCCTTGTTTGTTATCTCCTGTGTCACAGGTGCCTGCATGTATTTGGTCCGGAGCTGCTCTGCCCTGCCCGTATAGTCTGGCATATAGGTGTAATAGGACAAGTCCCAAGGCCTTGAAATTTGTAATGTAGGGTATAGTTTGGCCTCTAGATGGTATTCCTAGATTGACACAGGATGGCTGGAGCTGTTCTCATGCAGGATTCTGACTTTTGTCATCGCTTTCTTTCAGATGCAGACGGATTAAATCCGTGGCAGAGCACCCCATACCGGGTGAGGGGGTTCCCACAGGAAGGTGAGTCACCGTTTGTGCTTGCAGGGCAAGTGTAAATGCTATGTTCCAGCATTATTCTTTGTCTTTGTTTTTAGGAGGTAAAGCCGGATCTCAGCAGTCAAGATTGATGGAGTGAGGTAAGTGGTGACCGGTGAACAGAATGAGTTGTTCTTGCTCTGGTATCAATTTCTGGTGCAGTTATAAGCATCCATTGTCATTTATGTGTTTTAGGAGGTCCACTTTTTTTATGCCGAACCTACTTGCCGACTGGCCAACGGACCCGCTTTGCCACCCTTGTGAGCTCTCTGGAAGTATTATGGGACTCTGCAATGAAGCCTTTACATTTTCTATTCTGAGGTACCTTCTGTTACATCTATGGCCGAGGAGTTGCGGCGAGTCGGGGAGAGAGGATCCACTTAAGTTTCAGCAATGCCACAGCACCTTGTGTCCTCTTTACCCAGGCATACCCCGCGATGACGGCGTCGGCCTCAGAGCGTGGCCAAAGCATGAGGCCCGAGGACCCCGGCCTTCTTAGGATATGGTGAGTAGTGGAATTGTTGGGGCTTTGGTAGACGTGCCACTAAGGTCCTGCAGTGATGTTTGGTTTTCTTTATTGTGGCCAGCTAGGAGATGACAGCCTGGCGACAGCAGGAGCTTCCCAGATGGCGACGCGGACTTCTGTCGTGCCCGAGGAGGATTCCCATCTCCCGATGTCTGAGATATAAGTTGAGGACTACAATCCACAGAGGGAATGAAAGCGAGGTGTCAGGTCGGGACTCACCAGGAGGGATTTTTGAGTCAGCTTTGGAGGCAGGGATGTCCAGGAAAGGGCCCCTTAGCCCACATAAAGGGCAAGTCTCACTTTCGATCTCAATGCCGAGGTGTGCAGAGCCGAGCAGTCCCAGTGCATGTCACTTTTCTATTGTATGTTCTGTGTCTTTTGGGCATCTTGTGTTGCAGGTCTTTTGCCTTAGCCCTTTGAGATGCTTATTGGAAACGCTGGGCGTTATTCTTAGCGTCTCTGCTCTCCGCTCCTCAGCCCGGTGTCGATACCATCAATCCTTTGACTCGAGAGCTCGGAGGTGCATCGGAATTGTGTCTCTCTGTACTAGTTTGAAAACAAACCAGTGGGGGGCACCAAGTCAGAAGAACAATTTAATGGAAATTAAAGAAAAGTAGAAGAAAACACTGGTTCAAACTGACAGAGTCAAGATACAACCTGAGTCCCTGTTAGGCAGGGTGGTGGTAGTAGTCTGGTAGAATGGTGGCTGCAGTCCTCTGAAGCGGTGATCCTGTAGAAAAAAAAGGGTCTGCTCTTCCTCAGAAAGTCCAATGGTGGCTGTGTAGCTCCTGTCCTCTGGAAATCCAGTGGAAAGGGTTCTCTCTGGTGTTCCGTCCCATCCCACAATGGGATGCTTGGTTCCTCCCTCTGGGTGGAGCATCTCACAATGGGGTGATGAGTCATGAGGCCAAGTGAAGTGTTGATTAGGCTCATTAACAGAAGATAGTCCGGAGGGAGTTATATCTGAGCCATGCGGCAGGACAATGATGGGCCATTAACAGAAAGATAGTCTTGGGGGAGGAGGCAAGGAAACACTGCCCCACCTGATTTCAACAGCTCACGAGGATGGTAATAGAATACACTGCAACCCAGGACACTCTTTAGAAGTGTCGAGTCGGATGTCTTTTCTGGTCTTGTTCTGAGCTGTAGTCACAGCTGTACACTGCAATGATCCATTATAGCAGATTAGGACTTGTCAGAAGAGCGGTAGAGGATTCTGCTTGTACAATACAATTGGGCATCCATCCTTGCAGTTCTCAGAATAAGTCTGAGTTCTCAGTAAGTTTTCTGTTTTGTTGTCTTAGGTACTGTGAGCAGCTGCGGAGCCAAAGTTTGGAAATGGCAGGCAAGGGATGAGCCTTGGCCCTTAGGAGGGAGGGAGGCCTTGCGGAAGGGGTCGCTTTTGGGGCGTCTCATTGTGGTCTGAATTTTTTTCTGAATTTTTGCAGCCACTGAAACAGACTGTGGGGACCGTATTGACATCCATGGTGCCTGTGTGTTCATTTCCATCGAGGATGGATTTTGTCAGCTCATCTTCCAAAAGCTACATGTTGGGACCAGTGGTGGGGACAAGGAAAAACCCTTTGGAATTGCAGGAGGCAATTTGAAGTTAGCTTAGAGGAGAGGGCTGTAGAGGGACGGGCCCCTGGGAAGTAAAGGGAGAGGGTTTCTCCTCAGCATCGCCTACCCTTTGCCGGGCAGGACAGTTCCAACCTGTCTCCGCGTTCTCACAAGCTTCACGTCATCACCCTTCTCTGAGTCTCGATGTCATCGCAGATCTTTTCGCCCGAGAAGCTCGCCTTCAGGTCTGGAGCGATCGCCCCGGTCCCCCAGCAGTCGTCGCCTTCATCTCTAGGCCTACTGAGCTTCTTGAGCATCCTCTTAACAGCTTTGGTACTAACTTCTTGTAAGGACTTACGTTTCACCATCATGTGCTATTGCCATAGAGCTTTCTTTCCTTGGGCATCATCGGTCTCCGGCTCATCTTGCAGTAGGAATCTTGTGTTGGGGAGGATGAATGTTTGGTAAGGAAGTTTCACAGGTATGTAGGCCTGGCAGAAAGATCTCTGAATGTAGAAACTGGGGATGAGGTAGAAATGAAAGCAAGTTTTGATACAGAAAAAAGATGTTTTGCTGAAACAGTGATCGCTGAGTAACTGAGAAGACAAAGGTTGGAGATGAGTTGGAAGGAGATTTTTAGGAGTAGGACAAAGGTATGTGACTACAAACAAAGACATGTTTTTCACCAAGTAAATAAGTCTCAAGAAGAGCATAAGT
>NW_008238432.1:1163-2635 GCF_000691975.1 Corvus brachyrhynchos | reverse complement strand
GCTGGAGCTGGCAGCTGTAGGGCTGGCTCTGGATACCCACTCCCTGAAATGCTGTAACTTTGCCTATGCAATAAACAGCTTTCAAGAGAGCCACCTGAAGTCCAGACATCCTTTGTGAAACTTTCTCCTATAATCTTGGGTCCATCAGGTGAAACTGCTGGGCAGTTTCAACTTGTGTCTATGTTATGTAGTTTGTGTCTATGTTATGCTGTGTCCATTGTCTTCTGTGTCACAGGGCTTTGTTGCATGTCGATGATTTTTTGGGCATTGTTCTGGGCCGTATCGGCCGTACTCTACTTGCCTACTTTCCCGGATGGGGCTTATTCTGGCATCTTTACCTTTTTACTTCTTGAGACTGGAGGAAGTACACAAGATGTTCTCATCCATCTTCCTTCTCAGTTTTGGTACTGGCTTCTTTTCATGTGCCATTCCCTTGTACTTTTATAGGGAGGGTATCGGACCCTCCCTCCATGAGCGCGGTATTTCAGTAGGTTCCATCGCCTCTAAGTGTATCGTGCTCGAGAATTAATCTTCTGGAGACTCATCTCGAGCCCTCGCGTCATCTTTTCTTAATTCGGGGCGCTGCCCGTCCATGTGCTGCTTAGGGTCGGAGCCGCCCCGCCCCGGCACATAGAGTCACAGTTAGGTAGAACAGTCATAAAACTTAAGGGTTCATCTATTTTCTATGGGGTTTTGGACAGAAAATTTATGGGCCAGGTGTGGGGATAACTCCTAGCCACGGGCCACTCTTTGACTGCTTCACATCGTCTCGCAGGTCCCTGAGGCAGCTTCGGATCTCCACGGTCACCCATGCTACCAATTTTCCTGGAATCTACTGTTCGATGTCGAGGAGCGGCAGCCAGGGAAGATGTGTCAAAGTATCTTCATCGGTGGAGTGTTTTGATGAATGGCTGCAGTCAGGGTGTAAGCTGAAGAGCGTGTGACTGTGTGACTGTATCTGTGTGTGAGAGTTTGTGTCTGCCTGTGAGAGTGTGTGCATGGAATGATTCTAACCTTGTGTGTATGATTTTTGCCTTTCAGGTTTTTCAAAACATTTTAAAATTTAGAATAAAAAAACCCCAACAGGGGGGGGTTTTTTTCTTTCCCCCCCCCCGGCTGGGTTTTTTTCCCTTGGTCTCGGCCAGTCTGCGAGGCGACGTTCATCGCCAGGGTTAGGGTGCGGACCATACCGGGGCCGGGGTTTTGTCAGGAAGGACAATTTGGAGGTTCCTGGGAACCCCGTTCCCAAGGGGCTGGGGTGAGGAGAGCGGTCAAGATGAGAGCGATGGTGGTATTGTGTGGAAGCTGAAGGAGGTGTGTGTGGTGGATGAGTGTTATGTTCTCCATGTGGTGCTGTTGTTTTAGGTTTCCTCTAACAATAAAACAAAACGTAGTAAGTTTTCTCGAAATAGAAAAGTTGTTATATTGTATTGATATGTATTTGGCTTGTGTTTCTCTGGGCTGTATTTTTG
>NW_008238432.1:0-983 GCF_000691975.1 Corvus brachyrhynchos | reverse complement strand
CCCCCCATTTGGCCCCTTTTGGTTCCTGCCTTTCTGTGGTGTGGTTTAGTCATTTTTTCACTGTATTTCTTTCTTTGCTTTACCTTTCAGTCTACTCCTCACTTTACTTTTCTCTTTCTATCTTTCTTTATTTCTGTCTCTCTGTTTCTATCTCGGTCCCTCTGTTTTTCTTTTTCTCACTGTGTCTGCCTCTGTCTCTAGGTTTCTCTTTTTCTCACTCTCTCCAACTATGTTTTCCTCTTTTTCTCTCCAAGTCTATTTTCCTATTTCTTTGTTTCTCTTTAACCATTTCTTGGTTTCTCTTTAACTGTGTTTGCTCCTCTGTAACTGTTTCTTTGTTTCTCTATTTCTCCTTAACCCTCTAATTCTGTGTCTTTGTTTCTCTCTAACTCTCTTTGCTTCTCTATTTCTCTTCTCTTTAACTCTGTTTCTTTGCTTCTCTCTTTCTCCTCTTTTCTCCTTAACTCTCTTTGTTTCTTTGTTTCTCTATTTCTCCTTAACTGTCTGCCTCTGTTTCTTTGCTTCTCTTTCCCATTGCTTTGCTTCTCTCTTTTTCTCTTTAGCTCTAACTCTGTTTCTTTGCTTTTCTATTCCTCCTCTTTTGTCTTTAACACTAACTCTGTTTCTTTGCTTCTCTCTTTCTCCTGTTTTCTCTTTTTCTTTGTTTCTCTATTTCTCCTTAACTGTCTCTGTTTCTTTGCTTCTCTATTTCTCATTGCTTTCTCTATTTTTCTCTTTAACTCTGTGTCTTTGCCCCTCTATTTTTCTTTTAACTCTGTGTCTTTGCTTCTCTATTTTTCTCTTTAACTGTTTCTTTGTTTCTCTCTATAACCCCTTTAACTTCCTTTTCTATTTAACTTCCTTTTCTCTCTAACTCTTCTCTCTCTCTCTTTCCTTTTCTCTAACTCTACTTTCCTCTCTCTCTCTCTTTCCTTTTCTCTCTACTTTTCTCTTTCTCACTCTCTCTTTCCTTTTCTGACTAA
>NW_008238431.1:81209-111020 GCF_000691975.1 Corvus brachyrhynchos | reverse complement strand
CTTGGACCACAACTCTTTGTGGGTGGCCACCCAGCCAATTCTTTATCTCTCCAGAGGTCCATCCCTCAAGTCCATGTCTCTCCAATTTAGAGACAAGGATGTTGTAAAGCCATGTTGGCTGTCACCAATCACCCCTTTCTTTCCATGCGCCTTAGCAGAGTTTCCAAGAGAATCTGCTCCATAATCGTGCCTGGCACAGACGTGAAACTGACCGGTCTGGTCTGTACTTCCTTGGGTCTTCCAATTCCCCTTATTAAATAGGAGTTTATATTTCCCTTTTTCCAGTTATCTGGAACTTCAAAGACTACAACACTGTCTGTTCTGTCTTTCCGAGAAAAAACAATTAAGATGACAGACAGTGTAAGTGTACAAATGAAATAAGAAGAAATAATACCGAGAAATGAGGGCTAACATTAGTAGAGAAAAGCAAAAAGACATAGTTGCTGGTAGCAAATTGGGCACAAATGTTTCACAGAAGGTATAGCCAATTACTAAAAGAAACTGACAAAAGAAGTGTATTCTCCACATTTTCTTGTCTTCACATCATAATAGCCACTTCTTCAAAACATTCTGGAACTGAGCACAACTTCTGCCTTCAAAAAACATGGATTATTGGGCTTATGAAAAGGGTAAATAGGACAAACCATGGTATAATGAAGGTCAGACTAGATGATGTAATAGGTCTAAACATCCATGCTTTTTTCCATTACTAGTTTACATGATGGGAAAAAGGAAATATTCACGTTTCCATATCTTTAGCCAAAATAAACATACTTCCTTGCCAAGCATTCAAAAATCCATAGTGCCCAAAGTTAACTACGATTTATAAACCAGAACACAGACTTTTATATAAAAAGAAATGAGCAAATCATAGATATCTGATCAAAGTTTCCATCACACACTATCCCTTTGGACAAACATTAGTATGAAGGTGACAGAATCAAGCAGGATTTACTCACTCACATACAGAGAGAGCACGGTTTGCTCTAACATTTTGGATATTTATCTACAAAAAATTCAAAAGGTATATATGGTGAAAATCCTTTGATATATGCTGTACTTTCAAAAGGTAGAATACTATTAGACTATTTAAGCCCAAGCATTCAGACAAATTCAATAAACACCGTGGTTACTTGAGTTAATGCCAGAAACATGCAGACCCACAAGGAAATACTCTCTTCCTAGTCTCTTCCAGGCTCTGCGTAACCTATGAAGGATCAAATGGTTACATCTTACTGCTGACCTAAACATTTTGTAAGTGCATGGTAAACTTTTTTTCAGAAAACCCATACAATTATTAATTTTCTCTGTTTTGCACCTTCTCTTCTTCTTTGCCTCTGTTTCGTGAGTTCTTTAACTCAGAGTTCGGATTGAAATGCAGGGGACACAGAGTTTATCTTCGGATTCAGATGTTTATTATTTCTTATCTATAGTACAGCTGCACAGAGTGTGCCTCTAAGTTAACAAGGTGAAAATGGCCCCCCAAGTGCTACCTTCCAAGGTCTTTTAAAGTCCAATCTATCCAATTATGGAATGCCAACTAATTTATTTTTACTTATAATCCAGTAACTAAACATTCATGTTCCACACTGTGGGTTTTTTGAACCAATACCAGAACACCCAGATTTGTGAAAAAGGAGGAGGAAAGAAGAAGAACTAACCTACACCCAAAATCCTCCATATTTTTACTATATCCCATAAACCTAATTTCTCTACATCTCTACATATTCTACTCAGTGATATAACTTTAATTACACAGCAACAACCTCAGTGCTATCACACAATTTGGGAAGCTTTTCCCAAGGCCTCAGGTCAAATGCAGTGTGCTTCTGAGGATCATTGCCTGTCAGCACTGAAAGACTGGAATTCTCTGAACTCAGGGTTCCAACATCTCCCCCTCCTGTTTGAACCATGAACACTGCTTTAACTGCTTTGTTAAACCATTGTCGGATACACTGAAGTAGACAAGGTACAAGTACCGTCATGACTATAATGACAATCAAAACATACATTCCCACTCTCAGAAGCTCTCTCCACAACGGAGCGAGGCTCAACCAATCAAACAAATCATCCAACCATGATCCTCTTTCAACTTTGAGTTTGATGATACCTTCTTCTAATTGTTGAATGCTCTTGTGTATTGATACCGAATGGTCAGAAAGGTTTTTGCAACACATTCCATCAAAATCTTTGCATCCATGTCCATGCACTAACAAAAGGAAATCTATTGCTGCTCTGTTTTGCAAAGTTGCATGTCTTGCACTTTGAACATCTGTTAACAACTTGCTCAGTGCAAGAGAAATGGCATGAGAGTTCTTACTTAGCCAACAGCCTAATTGATCCAATTGTTTCAAGGCTGCTCCTGCAGCAACTTGAGGTACAAAGAGAGCTGCAGCAAACATTCTATACTCTTCTCCACAAATCTGACATATTTGATGGAAGAAATATTCCTGTATGTAGTCATATCTCTGAGACAAACAGGACTGCTGGACATCTGAAAGTACATGATGCCTCAATACTTTGGGTCTATTAAGTAGGAGCTTGTCTGACCTAAGGTCCCTGTACTCTGCGGTACAACACAGCTGCAAAACTCAGTTTACCTAGACTAACAGACAAAAACCCCAAAATGGACTCCTTCATTAGGAGAAAGCATGCATGGGTTGAAATACCTCTTGATTAAGCATAACTGGTTTTGCATCGCTTTTCAATCATAAGTTTAGATCAATTGAGACAGATCATGAAGTACCACAGGTGTTTAACAAAGGTATTTAAGCAAACAGGGTTTAACATGAACACTTCATACATGAGTGTCATACACTTCTCCTGATACAAGACCAATCTGTAGTATAAAGCTTAGTTGCCTGTTGTTTTTTGCTTGCTTTTGAAAGCCAATCTGTCATCCAAAAATCTGCTAGGTATCAAGTTATGAAGCACTATAACATGTATATAGACAAGTGGAAAATATGGAGGCATTTAAGGTAAAAATAGATTGAATTTCTAAACTGTTATTTAATCCAATGCAGTTTTAATTTATGTCCCTGAAGTTATTTGCAAACCCTAATCTCAGTCAAATTCAGGAACCAAAAAATCCACAAACTGAGTGCTTCTGCTATTCTAATTTATCATATTTTTGAAGAAAAACATAAACCAGCATTTATTGAAATTGATTCAATTGTTGATAATCAACAACCATGTGTGGAGCTCTTCCTCAGACATTTTTTAAAAGCTAAGAGCATGAGATGAAGTTAAAGACTACAGCAGTGCAGTGCAAATTGTTGCAAGCCATGTTTTTTTACACCAAGAGGTTCAAGTACTCTACTCCACCAAAAAAGGCAAAAACCCCTCAAAAAGCACAGTGGAGTCCAGTCTGAGAACCACAACATGATCTCAAACAGCAATCACTAGTTATTGACCTTTGTAAATCACGGTATAAAAAAAACCCCCCACCCTCCTGAGGAAGTGGATGCCTAACTACCTCTTGAAGAAGCAGAAGTTTCTCACTGAGAGTTCGCATGCCTAATCCTGTGTGTCACGGCAGAACTGCTGCTGAGCTCCTGTTCTCCACTTGCTTCCCATGGAGCTCAAAGCTTAACTTGGCAGCTCTGAAAGTTCTCACTGTAAATGGTTCGAACTGTTTACCATCACATCCTCCCACACACATGCAAAAAACCACAATGTCAAAAGTCATAGATATTTTTTAAAAAACATGAAAATCATGGAATCCATCACTCTTATGACAGCCATGACAAAAATGAAGTTTCAGTGATGGGTTGGCAAAAGGTTTATGTAACCCTAAACTCTTATGCAGAGAGTGAGTCTGAAGGCATTGTATGGTTCATTTAACATTATAGAATTTTTTTCCTGTTTTATATAGTTAGAAGCACTTAAAGCCTGAAAAGAGCATAGGGTGCACATGAATTCCATTTTGGCATATTTTGCAAGAAATCAATATGAAACAAATCAGGTTTTGAAGTTCCTGCTATAAAAAAAATAAAACTTGAAAATCAAAACACTGGAAATATTTATAATTTGTGGTAGCATACATTTAAAATCTCAAATCAGTTTAAGCAATGGATAATAACTTATCACCAACTGGAAAGGACACAAGAAAGAAAACAAACCTAACCCAATTTGTGACAGTGCTCAACATGACATCAAAGCAGATCAGACAGAAGAAAAAGGAAAGAGAAAAAGCTAGGCAAGAAATAAACTATGCAGATTTGAAAAACAGGCTAACAAGATCTCACAATGGCAGATTATTATAGCAATACATATGCTACAGAAAAGAAAATATAACTTTGAAGTAATTAGTAATTTCTCTAGCCTTCTTTCAAAAACTTCCAGGGAGAGAGGGAAATCAACTTAAGAAAAATTGCTCTTTTTCAACTTCTGTTGAGTCTATCTGAACCTAACAATGTAAACAGAAACAATACCATCTTAACCCTTGAAAACACATTTGAAGAAGAGAAAGAATATGATCATGTATTTGAATTCAGCATGTAAATTCCCAAGGAAATAGGAAGAAATTTGCTGTTCTGCATTAGGCTATTCTCCTCACCATTGAGAGAATGGTACTAGTGGAAGAAGTGGTAAAATATTGACTGTACAAGCATCACTGATGCACTCTTTCATTCATACTGAGATAGAAAACTGTTATTGGCAACATGCTGGAAAAGAATATACGGACTGAGATTCTTAAAGTATGCACCTCAAATCCTAAAGGCAATAAGGACATAATTTTTAAAATAACAGATACATTATTCACACATACACTTTCTTCCCATTGAGAAACTGAGGTCTCTTGCCTTTCCCTGGACATGCTATTGTATCTGACTACTGCAAGACTGGCAGACACAGTAGGGAGAGAAAACCATAGATCTTAAGTTAGGGGTTCCTGTACCAAAAAACTTGGATTTTTTTGTTTCATATTTTTTCAAAGAATATTTTCTACCGTAACATCACAACAGTCCACATTTCTCATTCACAATTAAGTAACAAGTCTACCTGTAACTAACGAATGGAATAATTCCATGGAAAGGAAAAGATCAAAAAATAGGAAAATACTGAATGTGTTACAATACAGTTGGACAGCTGGAAACTAACACCGAAATTCTAAAGAAACCATCTGAGATTTAGCAGCATGCACAGATGAAGTTCTTATGAACAGCCCAGCTGTTTTAACAGTTTGCTGACACTGAAAACAAAAGGTATTGCACTACTTTCCTTCCTAAATTGCTCTTCCTTCATCTACCAGGACATCTAGTTTAGGCTTTTGCTCAGTTACCTTTCTTACAGGAAAGTGAAATAAGTCAGTGCTATTCTGATGAGGGCTAGAACAGGTGTGGATGGTAAGTAGTAAAAATGCACAACCAGGAGCGGGGGATATAGGGGAAGCAAGTAATAGAAAAGAGATTGGTAAATTAATCCTGCAAACCTGCTGATGATCATTTGGAATTACCAAATAAGTTTTAATTTTTGCTAAGTAATCTGGTCACCTCTCTATTTTTCAGGTTTGTATGCTTTAAATATTCATAATCACTAAGCTAGTTTATGGCATTTGCTGGGTTTATCTGTTATGCTTCTGTGTATCTACACTGAGAGAACATACCCTTTAGCATACAGCCATAAGACTCAGAGGAAAGAAATACATGTGATTATTACTTAATGCAGTGACTTTGTACTACTAGGAAGCCCCCATAATTGGATATCTTTTACATCATCTTTTTAATAGTGAAAAAGGTTTGTTTTTAAAAAACAAAGTAAGGAACCCACAAGGATTATCAAAGTCCCAACTCCTGGCCTTACACAGGACAACCCCAAAAATTACACCATGTACCCAAGAGTGTTGTCCAAGCACTTCTTGAACAACAGAGTACCTATTTCCTTTAGATTCCTAAGAATGCAACAGTAAGATTTTTTCACTCTTTACATCAATGCTGCCACGAAATATGTATAAGATATGAAATACACTGTTATACTGTGAAATAGGAACTCCAACAGCTAAAACTATTACTAAGGAGAGTTCCCTAACACACACTTGGAACAACAGTCTTTCATAACTCCTTTTAAGTACTCATTTTAAATACAAGTTTTTTCCTTCCGTATATTTTCTTTCCGCAAATATAAGGCTTCAGACAGTAAACTAATACCACTGTGACTGAAATTAAGCATGAAAAGAAACTGCAAAGGAGCATATTTAGAAAAGGGAGAAAAGCACTTGGAAACAATAGGACCAAATCTCTTGTCTAGTACAGAATGGTATGACACCAAATCTTTTGTCCCAGAAAGGAATGGAGCCTGTCTATGAGAAAAATTTTGATTGGTGTGGACAGCATGCATTATTTAGCAAGGCTTAAAATGACAGACCCTGCCCTTGCAGATGATACCTCATATGAAGAATCTCAGCTGATACACAAAGGTTTTCATAACTCTTAAGTCTTGTCGTCTGTCGACGTAAGAACCTAGAGATTTGTGGAAAACAGGTTAGAGCACCCATAATTTCTGTTTTTGAGAGATTCTCTGGGCAGATAATGAAATTCTAGAATTTCTTAGGTTGCAGTGGACCTTCAAGATCATTGAGTTCAACTGTTAACTCAGCAAATGCCAAGTTCAGCACTAAACCACGTCCCTAAGCACCACATCTACATATATCTTGAAAATATCTTCACCAATTTTCTGGTCCACAACTGTACTGGTGAAGGAATTTTTTCTAATAACCAGTCTAAACCTCTCCTGGTGCAACTTGAGGTCATTTGCTCTTGTCCTATTCTGGTTATGTGGGAGAAAAGACTGCCACCTACCTCACTACAACCTCCTTTCAGTTGGTTGCAGAGAGCAATAAAGTCTCTCATGAGCCTTCTTTTCTCCAGGCTAAAGAACCCCAGTTCCCTCAGCTGCTCCTTGAAGGACCTGTGCTCCTTCACACTGGGGGTAGATGTGGCCCTTAGGGACATGGTTTAGTGGTGAATGTGGCAGTGTTAACTTTACAGTTTGGTCCAGGGATCTTAATGGTCTTCCCCAACCTAAAAAATTCTATGATTCTATCAACTGCAACCTCAGTAAATTTGTAGACAAGACCAAGCTGGGTGGGAGCGCTGAACTGCTGGAGGGCAGGAAGGCTCTGCAGAGGGATCTGGACAGGCTGGATCATGGGCTGAGGCCGATGGTGTGAGGTTCAACAAGGCCCAGTGCCAGGTCCTGCCCTTGGATCACAACAACCCCAGGCAGTGCCACAGGCTGGGGCAGAGTGGCAGGAAAGGGCCCACAGGAAAAGGACCTGGGGGTGCCGGTGACAGCAGCTGAACAGGGTATGCCCAGGTGGCCAAGAGGGCAAATGGCATCCTGGCCTGGATCAGCAATGGTGTGGCCAGCAGGACCAGAGCAGTGATTGTCCCCCTGTACTGGGCACTGGTGAGGCCACACTTCCAATCCTATGTGTTCAGCTTTGGGCCACAGGACAGACCTTCTCCCCTCTTTGAGCAAAGAAGGAAGGGGTGATATCATTTTGGTAACATAAATGAGAAAATAGTATTTTATTCAGTACTGCATTCAGATTACTCTAGAAAGTCAAAGCAAGGCTGTATCAAGAGCTTCCTTCTGCACAGCTAAAGGGAATTAAAAGATTATGCACAGAACAGAGACTTAGTCTACAACAGACCACTATTACAGCAAAGTATATGCCCCATGAGGATGCACTCATTTTCCAGAAAATGAAATAATAAAAAAACCTGATAAAGCTCAAGTAAGTTTCAAGGTGCTTAACTTAAGCCAGTAAAAATAATTTTAATAGAGGGAGAAAAACCAGAAAAAATGACTTGAACCTTCCGGTACAAGTCTGAACAATTCTTATTATTTAATAAAATAAATGCGTGCAACCCCACACTTTAAGACTGGGTCCTGATATTCCAGTAATACTGTAAGTTATCCAGCATATTTGGAACCATGGAAGCTCTAGAACACATTCATCTGCAAGTGCTCTAAACCAGATAATTTCACTCCACTTGTATAGACTACAATTTGCATTGTTTGGATCTCAGAGCAAGGGATAACCTCACCAACTTGATAAACATAAAAATCATCACTGGAAACATGAAAAAAAAAGAAATAAAATAACATTTCCCATAATTTCTTCCTCAAATACATATGAATCCTAGAAATATATATTTTAAAATTACATTTAAATCTTACTTCCTAAGAATTTCACTTTCCACACCATCACTGTATTTATGGACAAGACATGTAGAACCGGCACTTAGGGACATGGTTTAGTGGTGCACACTTGGGAGTGTCCTGCTTATATTTGGATTTACTGATCTTAATGGTTTTTCCAACCTCAGTAATTCTGTAATTCTAAATTAAAAGTTTCAACATATGCTACAAAATTTCTAAAAGCATACATCTTACATTGCTGTAAAGATGAAATACTGTAAAGATGAATTCTCTTTGAGAATTCCAAACTTCTGTACATATTAAAATATTTCAAGAACGACAGAACATTTTAAATCCAAGGTATTTTGGAACATACATTTGTATTGTAATTATATGAATCACAAATATCACTTGTCACAAATGCATTTAAATAACGCTGAGTATCTTTTGGAGTAGGCTCGCAGAGCCTGAACAAACAATTACGGCACCAATGCTTACCTACAGTTAGCCCAAATGTAAGAAATACTCAAAGATATGAGGGTATGAAATAGGCACATACTATTTAGCATTTTAGGATATAAATTTCAGTAAGAGCACTGGAAATACATTTATTTAATAAACACTACATAACTCCTTGTAAGGGTTAGATAATGCCTTGAATGTTCTAGTATCAAAATAGTAACATGAAAGTAGAGAGACAGAAATAGAACCTCATGATTTGTAATTGTTTCAAGAATTATTTTATAAATCTACACAGGACAAATGTGTAAGGTTTATTCCTACTTCCTAACAGATACTAGTGGACAAATTGGCTAGCAAGTGAGAATTCTGCTGAGCAATATATGAAGTTTAATACAGCTTTTCCCACCCTGAGTCCTTAGGGCTTTTTGTACTGTCATAGTTTATCAGCAACTTATTTCCATGATCAGGAGACAACATTGTCACTTAATCTTAGCAGGCATTCTTGCTGATCCTCTAGCCAGAGGGTTCTAATGTTAATAGAACAATAGCCACCATTCAAAACCATCCTCTTCTGCCAACAGCCTGCAACCACCATTTCATCAGTCAATGAAAAAAAACAACAATGAGCCTAAAGGTTACTGGGCAGTAAATTTGTGGAGGAAATGCTTGAATGAAAAAAGACACCCATGAATGCATTTTTCCCTCACCAGTATTCTACCACCTTACTGATGACAGTGTTTTGAAAAGATCTGCTTAATCCTTTAAATTTACCATCAGAAAATGGCTACCACTACAACTCTAAAACCTTGCTATAACCTTATAATAACACATCTGCCATGGACAGACTGCAGATAAAATTCTGCAGATGCAAAATAGAAGTATTTTTATGCCTTTGAACAAGTTAAGCTATTTATTTTTGTCTGTTTCACAGGAGAAACCTCTAACCATACAAATTAGACAGGATTTGAGAGACCTGGAGAGGGCTATAGATCACATGATTAAAGAATTGTCTCTGATTAAGGATGGTCATATTATTTGGATAATTTTTGTTAAAGATTCACCAAACAAAAATCAGATTGTAACAGACAATAAGCCTTGAAAAGTATCACTGAATTTTTATTAATACAAAAAGCAATATTAATACTGTTTTCTTGGCAGGTGTAAGTATTTTTTTCAAAGATGCTTACATTCAGCTATACAGGAAGGTGCCTTAATAATGCCCTAAAATCTACTAACATTCCACCTACTACAACTTTTTTCTGGGCAGAGGTGTTATTAAAAAATCCAACAGCTTCAATTAAAATGTTTTCACTGGATCATGCACTTGTTTTTAAAAATAAAAATTTGTTTTTAATTCAATTTTTACACTTTAAAACAAATTCAAGATTATTGTCAAATATAATTCAATTACTTTTTCCACTAAAAACAATCACTGTGAAGATATTATCCTCACTATGAAATAGAAGGGATAGCACGACATAAAATCACAGCTATTTTAAGTAGATGAAGGTTTATTTTTCATTTAAGCACTTATTTTCTTCGATGAGAAAAACATACTTCGTTGATGAAAGGTAACGTTAACTCAGTAACTTTAACTTCATACATAATGCTGATAAACAATTTCACATTTTAGATGGCTGAAGAGATCTGGTTTTCTTTGGACATTTTAACAGAATGGCTAATTTCCTTATTTTCTAATCAAAATAGCTAGCAACCTGAACATACCTAAGAAATAGTTCGGTAACTTTTTGTCTTACACTACTGTGAATGAACACGAAATTGCTCAGTGTTGAATTGTAAGAGAAAAACCAGCACATAAAGCATCTATGAAATAATCTGAAACCTGCATCATATTTTCATTATAAATATAACATATTTCATCAGAATACTCCAAAGTACATTGTAATTAATATCCCAGTAAATCCTGAAGAAGCTGTAAGTTTGAGTGTTTCACAGATAATATGCATTAAAAATGAAAATTTTAAAAAATAAGAATACAAAATTGGAGTTCAAAATAAGCTGGACATATTAAGTCCATCCTCTTTTCTGGAGGTGATTATGCAACTGCTGACCTCAATTCACACTAAAAGTTGTTTTTTTCCATTTTGTGTGCTAGTCACTGAAACAGCCACACAACCTACTTGTTTGAGAATGCTATCTTACAGAGGGAAAATATATCTATAAAATTAGCTTGAACCCTGTCCTCTACCACAATGAAAGTGGCATAAACACTCACTCTCATCTATCGCATTACAGTGAATTACAGCATGCATATACTTAAAATGAGAATACTACCATAATGCCATTTCTGTGACAATGACATACTATACATAAAGTCACTACTATTTCTTGAGGAATTATTTGGGAAAAAATAAAACATGGGCACTGTACTAGGTTAGTATTTAATCCACATGCATTCAGAAACACTCTCCATTCCATATACAACCAACAGCTTCCAAAGTAGATGTTACAATCTCACAATCAATATTCAAATGTTAATTCAATCACGAAAACCGTACCAACTTATACCCTTTCCTGAAAAAACATGATTCCTGTGCTGCAAGATGTCATGAGAGTAGCCTGATAGGAACGACTTGGAGTTGTGCTGGATAAAATGCTGAGCATGAGCTGGCAACAAGCCATTGCAGCCCAAACAACCATATCCTGGGCTGCATCCAAAGCAGTGCAGCCAGCAGGGCCAGGGAGGGGATTCTGCCCCTCTGCTCTGCTCAGACCCCACCTGCAGCACTGCATCCAGCTCTGGGGTCCCAGCAGGAAGGACACGAACCTGTTGGAGCAGGTCCAGAAGAGACCCATGAAAATGATCAGAGGATTGAAATATCTATCCAATGACAAAAGGCTTAAAGAGTTGAGGTTGTTCAGCCTAGAGAAGAGAAGGCTCTGGGGTAACCTTACTGCAGCCTTTCAGGAGGCTACAAGGAAGATGGAGATAGTCTTTTTATAGCAGGACCTGTTGGGATAGGGGTAATGGATTTAAACTAAAAGAGTGTAGCTTCAGACTAGATGTAAGGAAGACATTTTTTACACTGGGGGTGGTGAAACACTGGAACAGGTTGCCCACAAATGTGGCGGATATCCCATCCCTGGGGTTCATTCAAGGTCAAATTGGACAGGGGTCTGAGCAAAATAATATGCTGGAAGATATCCATGTCCACTGCAGAGTGTTAGATTAGGTGACCTTTGTAAGTCCTTTCCAATCTACCCTATAATTTTTTGATTCCCTGGTATCATAACTTTTAGCAAGATTATTCCTATTTAATAAAGAATGTTACAAGAGATGTTTCAGTTAAGTAAACTTATTCAAGTTGTTTAAATAAATCTAGCAACTTGCTTTTTATACATAATGTACAAAAAAGACAAAGGCAAATTCTATTGCCCAAGACACTCAGATGAACTTTCAAAATTCAGGTACAGTATCAACATACGTAGAAAGTATTTTCCAGATTTATTGCAAGACTCAAACTACTTAACTAGCTGAAAAGCACACTAGAGTTACAAGATAGTTTATGTATATAAATAGCACCAACATAATTACTCATATATAATAACTATACTAAAAATTCAGTCTCCCCAGATAGGATTACATGATAAAAAGCAGCACAATGATAAGCACCTGAGAATGCTGAGGACCCAAACTCTCCGACATGGAAGGGAGAGCTAAATACCAACAAATACACTTGTATGCATGTGTACATAAAGATATCTAGACATATTTCACTGGATTCATATTAATTTTACACTCATATTTTAAAAAACACAACAAATTCCAACTTTAAGAACAAAGTTGTAAAGAATTTTTCACTACAAAAGACAGACCTACAAATTGATACATTCTTAAAAAAATGTGTATGTTCTTAATGAAGCATTGCCTTAAAAGAAATGAACCACAGACTTTATTTCCTTTATCATCTGCACCGTTTTCATTTTGAGAAGCTCACGTCATGTGCTGAAAAGTGACAATCTGGATTTAACAACCATGACAGGTTGCCAAACTAAGATTACATCTAACAATGTTTCACAGTGCACCAGACTCTCTCCTGCTGACCTTTCCACACGTGGTTCAGAGACCACTGGATTAGAGCTGTTAACAAATCACAGGTGCAGCCAATTAACCAAGAAATGACGTAACAATGACTTCCAGTCTTAAGCATGAGGCTTGTTCAGCAAATAATGCTTTTCCATCAATGAGCTCAGTATGGCTGCTTATCAGCCAAACTTAAGAAGAACTTCAAAAGGCCTGTACTGCTGATACGCTTCTCATTAAAAAGTGATTTTATTGTGAAATTATCCAACTGTGACTATGGTATGCTTTGCTGTTCTCTAACTTGGGAAGTTGTCAAACAATGTGTATTAATCTTCTTACCAAGAGGATCACAGATTTTCTGGTGCACAATGAGCCAAAATGAGAACTAATGGAAATAGAGGTAAGAACTACATTGTTGTGTATTTTGTGGGGGTTTTTTTTGTTTATTTTTTAATAATGAATTCATTTTTTTGGTAGGTTGGTTTTGTTAATTGCCTCTCCACCTCACTTCTCAAAGGTGAGTGTGTCTCAGTACCTTCTGCATTCTGGAGGTCTACAGACGCTATGGAGAAACAGCTGTGCGCAGCCCAGATTTTGCAGGACTCAGTAAACCACACTGACTCCACACACCATCATGTGGTCCCAAATGGTCAACTCCGCTGCTCTAAGAACATGTGCAAGAACACACAGGGTGTCTCCACATGTCATTTGATAGGGTGGGCATAATTCTAAAACTTTCATTCTACATTGAAGTAACATAGCTTATACAACTTTTAAAACTGAGTTCTCTTTGCAGACAGTTAAGCCACATTTCTGTAGCAATGCACAAAATCCACTAAAAGTCAGACTGACCTCTGACTAACCATTACAGCAATATGTCTTTCTTTTGTAATATCCCTTAGCGAGAAATGAGTGGACAAGAATAATAAAGCACGGCAGCATTCTACATTATTCTCTCCTGCTCACTTTTATGGTCCCTATCTCTCTGATGCCTCGAAGCATTCCCTGATTTACTGGAAAGTGAAGGGAGAGTGGCACTAATCTCAGAACTCTGAAACCCAGGAGAACTAGAAAACATTTCATAGGGAAAGCCGCAAACTGTAAAATGAAAATTCACGTGCTATAGCCAGCTCCATGAAATTGTGTATTTTGAACTGCAGGTCCCACTGCCATTAACAGTGCTACTTGTATTACCAGAGTTCTCCTCTCAGGCCAGATGCTGTAATATCCTAATAACCCCTCAGAGTAACAGTAGTTCTGTACCATTAGTCCAGACCTTTTACACCTTCTTAGTAATAAAGGCAGTCTCTACTAAATGCCATGCTCTACAAAAACTAGCAATACCCAGTCCAGTTATTAGTAAAGGTATCTTGGGTTTAAGACCATAGTAATCTCCAACAGAATAAGGAGAAACTACATGAATTCACCGAAGAGTTTTCTGTTGGGTGTTCATTCATAGACACACATATTTACAACTTTTAACATACTAAAAGACAAAAAACCCCCACACTACTTTCTAATAAAAATGTTATTTAAAAAGATGCTATAAACATATGCTACTTGGTTTGATACTTTGATTTTACCACTATCTTTAATTTTATACTCAAGGTCCAAGAAAATACAAAGAATAAACACCTGTACAGAACAAAGGGTGAAACAGGTTATTCCTAATTTGCTGCCAAAGGCCCAAAGCAAAAAACAGTACCAAACAGGAAAAAAAAGTCTTAACTTGGCCTCAGATGTTATTTTTACATAGAAAACTATTTGTTAAACGACCATTGTCCATTTATTTATGACAACAGATGCAGCTGAAGTTATACAGACATTCATCTTCGAGCATATACAGAAACCCCCTACATTATTATTATGTTAGGGATTAAAACCTAAAAAAAAAAAAGGAAAAGTACTTACAATGTAGAGAGGGGAAAAAAAAGATTTGATAGCTCTTTCTGTTCATATATCAGAGAAAGCAAGATATGATATCTGAGGATGACATATTTTTCTGTCTTCTTGAATTATCCCAAAACAGAAAGAAAAGCAACTAAAAATAAGTGTCAGAGAAAAAAAAAAAAGGCAACATGGTCATGCAATTTGCTTCCAAGTGTCTTTTAAAGGACGCTTATAGAGATTTTTGGAACACTGGTTGTGAATAAAATGGGAGGAAAAATCTAGAGACCCAGGGGATGAAAGAAGAAGGGGAAACAGTAGTGGTGTATCACTCTTTACAATGAGAAAAGATAACTCAGATAATTATATGCCTGAGATTGATAAAGTGCTCTTGAGCAAAAATAACAGAGAACTGTAACATAGAGCCATGAAAAAAATATTTCTACTACTTGAGGACATAGACTAACAAACTATCTTGTGTGAAGGAAGAAAAATACAGCATACTGTCTGATGAAGCTGACACATAACAAAAGCTGGGGAAAATGCCACAAAACAAGGTTAATGCTCAATGTACTCGATGCATCAAAGTCCAAGAGAGATTTGGTACAATTTTCAAATGAAGATATGCTAACAGAAGGCTAGCAGATGAGAGAAAAAGAGTCCAAGGAAAGCCAAAAGGCAGCCTGAAAAGCAGCAGCATTTTTATTTACTTAATAAGAAAAGCACTTACCAAAGAAAAGTTTTGTGGGGTATATTCTCTAAATTAAAATGGAATTTTTTTCCACCATAGAAATGTAAGACAGAGACAAACTGTAAGAATGAGATAAAAGAATTTAAGAGTCTTGTGTGCTTTATTAGGTAAAACACTGGATGCAATTATCCGAACATCCTTTTCTGCCTTATCCTCTCAAAGTTCAGGCTTTTTGGATGTTTTCCACTTTCATTAGATAAACAGCTTCTTCTCATTAGAAAAAGATATACCCTTATAAGGATTCAAGTTGGGTTGCCTTTATTTATGTTGACACAGATTTTATTCAACCCCTCCAACCTTACCCATTCTGTGAGTCAGCTAACAAAGTTGTCTGATTTATTTTGTTTCACTATTATCAAATGATCAACTACTATTAACTACTAATTATCAGAAATGTAACACAACAACTTTTTAGACAATAATTGAATTCCCTTCTTTTTATTTACAAATGATTACTCATTATAAAGATTCCACAACCAGAATCTGATAACCAACATCACTTGTTCTACACTGTATTAAAAATACTTATTACCTATTTGGCTCTCTAGGAAGGCATGTAAAAATAATAAAAATATTGAATTGTAAAATGGACTGACTGTCTAGAGTTAAACAGCAGGTGTGATGTTTAAAGAAAATGTTTGAACATACTGCAGTCATCTTTCACTACAGTACCACTTCAAGATATACCACTCATATTTACAGAAAATACATTCTGTAATACAAAGAAAACCCTCAAAAAATTTCTTCCCATGCTACTCTACTCTGTTGAAACAAAGAACGGAAATGGAGCATGAACATCTAGCAATTAAAAAGTACATGGCTATACCACTACTAAATCCATCTTGTTATGTTACAAGGAAAAAAAAAATCACATGTGCAGCTAAACAACTGAGAACACTCCAACTCTCTGAAATGGTATCTTACCCACTATATAGTGCTAACAATTCACTGTATAATAAGGATTACACGTTCTCACCTTCCATCACACTAACTGCATTTTCATGGGTCATATACGCATCCTTTTTTACAGGTGACTAGACAAATGCACACACAAACTTCACTTAAAAATACACTGAGTCTTGCCAAGTAGCAGCAGGATGAAATATACCACAGTAACAATCCCGTCTTTGTCCCAGCCTAACGCTATACCTATTAACACACTTTGATGCTCAGCCAAGAAAAATCTCAGTGCAGGGATTCTGGGTTTTGTGCCCAAACAATCTGGGCTTGTGTTTAATATAATATAGTCTGCTTTTAAGTTACTGCCAATCATTAACTCTACAAAGAGTATGTCTGGGATTATTTTTTCTTTACAATGAACGTTATTAAGGTAAAGAAGGCAGAAAAATTTACATTATTTTGAAAAGAATAAGTGGATCATGCAATCCTTAGCACTAAGAAAACAGTCTTATTCAGAAAATAAATGTATTTCTAAAACCAATTCCGAATCTTTGTTTCTTGTATGTCAGTAATATGTGTCTGAAACACTGAGTTTCTTGAACAAAATACAAAAATGCAAATTAAAAGAAACACACACTAGTTTCTTAAACTTACAGGTAAGTTAAGAATTCATTTTCACCAAAGGAAAAGAAGGTAATAGTTTTCAGTTTCTTAAACAATTACACAGAGAATATCATCAGTCAAAAAATAATTTAGGAATATATTAAAGAAAAATGGCTAAAATATGAAACATTACACTTGGCTAAACCAAATATTACTATCCTTACAGAAAAATAGACTGAAATGAGTGATCCCTCATGCACTGAGGAAAAGAAGTATGTAAAACAAAAAGAAAATATCAATTACGTGTTAGCAGAGAAGATGAGAAAAAAACTAATAACAAAATGACTTGATAAAACATATAAAAATTAAAACAAGAGTAAATATCATTCAAAGTTCTAGTCCCAGCAAGAGGCTGCTTCCATTTCACTGTAAGACTGATATCTTTTATACAGTATGCTGTGGACAGAAGGTCATGCCCACCTTCTACAGCACTAAAACTTGCTTAGAAGTCTCTTGTCTGTGACAGCTTACTTCTGGCTCTAATTTTGTAGCTGACTTTTTTTTATTTGATTTACTGAGGTTGCATAAGCAATCTATTTTATAGAGAACTCCACAAGCAACTGTAACACTCTAGTTGTGTAAAAACTGGCAAGAAAAGGAGGCCAAGTAGACAGGAACAGAAGACGACAATCCCTTGAGACAGTCTTCAAAAAAAAGTTACTCAATTCCAAGTGTAAGGATTTTTTCTGTCATTTCAGACAAAATATTCCTTTCTCTCCTCTTTTCTCATACCATAAGATGATCAACAAATTCCAGTCCTAAAAAACTTCATTGGTTCTCAGGCTTATTTATGAATTTTTGTTGACATTAATAGTTTCACTGGAATTATTGAGTCATGCAAACATTTGCAGAAGTAATCAATTTCCATATGACTGCGGATAAATGGCAATTTACAAATTAGCAATTTCGTTTCAAATCCTTATTGAATTTATATGCTATGACAAGTCACTCAAAAGCATACAAAATACACATGAATTAATGCAGAAACCTATCAAAATAAATATCTGTCATGTAGGGAAGTATGACTGTAAGAATATATTACCTGTGGGTGACTGTGTATGATATAACTACAAAATTACGGTATCAATACTGAACTGAAATACTCTGAAAACATTTCTTCTTTCAGACACTTGAAGTGCATAGAACAAAATCTCTTCCTTTTTTCTCTTTACATCTCTAGTGATTAGTGCGTGCGTGCGATTCTCTAGTTTAACATTAGCCGTAGTCAAGATCAAGCAAGGCACCGTAAAAGTACCTAACATTATTTTTCTGGGGATCTAGTGTATAAAGACATCTTCACAGAAGCCAAAGAACCCCCAAACAAAAACAAACAAAAAGTTCAAATTACAAATTACAAATATGTGAAAGTTTAAATATTTATATTTTTTGAAAAGCACACGCTTAGAACAGCTACTACATTAATCACACACGCACTCAACCAAACTGCGTTTTAAAAGAATACATAAAAATAAGTTCCTTTTTCAGGTTACTTCCATTCCCACTGTTTGTGATACCTAGACAATGAATTCCCACGTGTTAGTGTCTATGCTTCTTCTTAACATCACAGGAGAGGAAAAAAAGTTTTCAGGTAGCTTCAGCTCATGCAAATCTGCGCATCATAGCTGTGGCAATAAAACACAAGGCATTTCTCTCAGATAAAACAATTTTAAATGTATTTAGAATTCAGGAGAGTTCCATCTGCAAGCCACTGGAGGCACGTGTCATTTTGTCTACTTTATTTCTGACATAAACTCCAAAATTCTTCAAAGGCAGTGCCCCACTTGCACTCTGAGTACAAGCCAAATTTGGCGTATGTGAGCAAGGACTGTATGTCAGAGCACCTGTAACTACAGTATAAAATCTGGAAAATGTGTTGATCTTGACAACTGGCAGATGTTTTCTGTATTCTTATGCTGTAAAGTCAATTAATAAATAATGGAATAACTTCACTACTTTCTCACAGGTAATAATCCAAACTCTACCTCTTTACTGGGGCTGAGTCCTATCCAGATTTCCATAAAATGCTTTTCTAGTGAAAGAGCACTGTCCTGATATACACCAAAAATACTGAAGTAGGTACTACCTGCATAATACAGAAATTTTATCTCCTACAACCTTGTCAGGTCTTCACAGCCAAGTTCACATGCTTGAATTAAGACCTTCTCAAGAACTTACATGATGAACAAGAAAAATTGTCTAATTCAGCTGGTGTTCTTGATGTACTGTATCTAAGGCAAACGACTAACCTAATGAAATTCTGCTTGGAAACACTTCAGTCAAGATACATAAAAACAGAAAGACTAAAGTAGTGCCATACTGTTCTGTATATGTATCAGCATATTTCACATGCCTAGTTCTTTTCCAAGGAGCTTTTCAAACGACAATTCAAATCAAGAGTGAAAGAACAGAAATAGAAATCTATGAACTACTGAAGAACAACAAGCAGATCACTTGAAACAGTCCTAAGAGTGTTTAGCGTAATAAAGGCCACTAAAAGTTAGGATTTAAGAGAAACATTTCAATACCCTGAATTGAAACAGGATGAGTAGCAAAGATTTGCTTACTTCCTTTCTTGAAATTCAGCACTGTATGAGTTTTTGCACTTTTACAGAAATATCGGTTAGAATTTTATTCAGTATTATTTAAAATTATTTCAATATGTGATTAAATAGCTACTTTTGCATAAAGTTGAAATTTATCAATTTAACATATCAATTGTTTAAAATTGCTTAAAGCTTTGGACAATTATTTTACTGTCAAAATGGCCTGCTTCAAGTTAAGTTAAAATTAAACAACACAAGCTGTTTTGCTGGTTTATTACTAAGGATGTCTCCTAGTTTTAAAAGAAAACCCATACAAAGGAAGCATAATAAACGCAGAGTGAACAAGTCTTTTTTGACATACAGAATTAATGATTTTTGATAAAATAAAAGCATTTACAATTTCCCCATGAAATACAAGCATTAGCTTTAACACTTTAGAGATACAGAACCAGGGAATGGTTTGGGTTGGAAGGCGATTCAAGAGGCAGAATCTTAGAATGGTTTGGGTTGGAAGGGAAGGTTAAAAGTTATTGCGTCCAAGTCCCTACAGTGTGCAGGGACATCTTCAACCAGATCAAGTTGCTCAGAGCTCTGTCCTGCCAGACCTTGAACAAACTGCATGGGTGCAGCATCCACCACCTCTCTGAGCAATCAGTTCAGCGTTTTACCATCCTCATTATAAAAAACATCTCTGTTATAGGTAATCTGAATCAACCCTTTTTTTGGTTAAAACCATTGCCTCTTATTCTTAGAGCAACAGACCCTGCTAAAAAGTTTATCCGTATCTTTCACACAGGTTTTACCTCCCTCGCCCAGCTAGCCATTCTTCTCTCGATGCAGCCCAGCTGGTTTTCTGGGCTTCAAATGCACGTTTCCAGCTCATGTCAAGCTTCTTGTCAACCAACACCCCCAAGTTTTCTCCCCAGGGCTGCTCTCAATCCATTTTATGCTCAGCCTGTATTTGTGCTTAGGATTGCTCTGACCCAGGTGCAGCACCTTGCACTTGGCATTGCTGAAATTTAGAGTACGAGTTTCATTTTGAGAAAAAATTGAAAGAGGGGAGATTTAGGTTTCAGAGTAGCATATAGATTCTGATACAATGCTGTTGAAGAGTTTCTTAGCAGAACTCTGTATATGCTCGACTGGTTGCTAACTTCGCTAATTTTAGAGTCAACCCAAAAAACTTGAAAACTTGCTTCCCAGTACGTACATGTAAGGAACTCTTAAAAAAAAATATAGTGACACAAAACAGGCCAAAAAAGCATGTTCAAGAATTAGGTTACAAAGTTATTGCTTAAAATAGTTGTCAGTGGCACATTAACCACTGAGTAGAAATATACCTACACGCTGCAGGGAACTCAGTACTAAATCCATTAGTAATGAATTGCACGAACTGTCACAGTAGAAAGCTCTCATACCAGAACTGCTAGGCAACCTGGGCTTCCTGAACAAAACAAAATCTGAAGACATCTAATTGCCAAAATCTAGGATCTAAAAGACAGAGAAAATGAGAAACTGTTTCTCATAGATTTATAATTGAAAAAAAAAATTGGAATGCCCTAGCAATATAAGTGATAACAGTTGAACACCTGTAAGAAGGGCTGACAGGGTCAACCCGTGGTTCAAAGTGTGAATGAACAGGGAGGTGGAAGTAAGAAAAAAAAAAAATTGCTGCTCTCTGTATACAGCATTATTAAGGCTAATAAGAGATTAATGATGGAAGAGCTTTAAAGAATGTTGAAAATTTGGAGAAGGAAAACAACCCAAACCATAAAGTAATTTGAGGATGCTAAAAAATTTACTGTGAAAGCCTGAAAGAATACAATTTGTACCGCTTATTGAAAGGACTCGATTAGAATTTAAGCAGTTGAACTAAGAGAAAATAGAGCATGCTGTAGTGAACTTCAGAAAAAGGCACAGCAAAAAATAATTCGGTGGCTACAAGCTGAATCCAGACAAGTTAAAATCTAAAGCTGGAAGAGGTACTGTTAGGAATAATGTATCTTAAGTACTGGAATAGAATACACTCACTGACTAAATATGGACCAAACTACACTCTTTTGATATCTACAAAAATTATGTTTGAATGCCTTTCCTGTTCAGATGTAGCCAAACACTGAATTCAACACAAGGGTAAATGGCAGTAAACTATGGCATGAGATATACAGGTTATCTAATCATCTCCTTTGACTTAAAACACAATTATGAGAATATCTGAATTTGCTGTATGAAAACAGCAGCAGTTCTCTAGGTACAGGGAAGTACAAAGTCAGAAAAACTGCTTCTATTTAGAACCTCAAAAGCCAGTTTTATTAACATACAATGTGTATTTTCTGGTGCTAAACTGAAAAACCAGGAGACAAACTCTTTTGTTGAACAAAGCCTGATAGTAAGTTATACTTAGTTTAAAAAAATGCTAGTAGGATTAGAAGTATAGTTAATAAATTTAGAATAGAAATTTTGTGAACAAATATATCTGTTTGTTTAGAAACAGATAAAACTTAATATACCAAAGTAAGTAGCTCTAAAATATGGTATTGACATCACACTGAAACTGACAACATTAACAATTAAGTAGCTTGCTGAACATGAGATGCTAGATCAAGTTTAAATAAGTAGAAGCATATAAATTTACATTTTAATACTCTTCATTATAATGCCCGCCTTATAAGCACAAGGTAACAAGTGCAAAATAAATGCATTTAAAACAACATATTCTAACATAAATTATTAATTTATAAATACAAAATATCCAACTCATCGTTTATAACAACTGCAGATTTATAAAGACAGAAAAGTTTTGATTAAAAAGTATTTTAAAAAAGACTTCCATGTGATCACATAAAATTACCTTTGGCTTTTCCACACCACAGTACTATAAGAGCACTTTAGAAAAGCAAACTTGTGTGCTCAGTTTGGCAATGTTTATTCAAGTAGATGGTAAGAAAATGTTGAGGTGTCTTGACCATATTCAATTTTTACTACCTGATCTGAATTGGACTTAGCATGAACTTGAAACCCTGCCTAGCATTATTAACTATTTTTATTACACTTGTGCCTCACTGACAAAAGGACCGTGGGGATGGAAGTTATTTGTCCAAGTTATTTTGTATTGTCTTTCAGCAAAAAACTAAGTCTGAGGAATTACACCTTGAAAACTGTTATAGGTTTCTGCTTGGAGGATGAAGGAAGAATATATATGCACAGAAAATATGTAAAGCTTCACATATGATTTATTTCACCCATGACAAGCAAATGGGTATAAGAAAAAACAGGAATGCAAAGGAGGCAATACAGCTACTATTAATTACAAGTAGTTAATAGTTTCTACTACTACTACAACTACTACTACTATTCATCCCCTTATGATAGTAATAGCTTATAAACCAAATGTGGTTACTTAGTTCAACTGCTAATTATAGCATTATTAAGAGAAAAATATACAAGAGGAGACACCAAATTAAATTCAAGTGATGTTAGTTACTGAAAAAGTCAGCTTCTCTTCCTCAAGAGCTTAGCTATTTTAAGCATTTCTTTCATATTGCTATTTAATACCACATCCATTACAAGGATGCAACTGAACTTGTTGACTGTACAGTGAAAAACTGTAAAGTCTACTGTATTTTACTCCACACTACATGCTGTGCAAAAAAGAAGCACTGAAAATTTTTAAAGCTGATAATGAGAAATGTGTAGCATCTGAGCTCCACCTACAGGATGAAAAGGAATGTATAAGAAATACTTTCAATTACCAGACTAGAAGAAGATTATTTACTCTGAAGCCTTCAGATGGTCATCCCCAGCCACTGCCATTTTAAAAACTCAATGCGATGCTGAGAAATTTTATTACTTACGCAATGATGGCAAACACTTCTTCTATCTCTATATATTCCTCATGTAAACAGCTGTTCTACAGTGACAATCTAGGTTTAAGCTTTCTAATACAAAACCCCAGACCTGTGGAATTTCTCTAACAACTTGCCTGAATGACTGGGAAACTCTTTTTCCCAAGTTATCTTACCCAATACAAAGTTTTAAAGTGTATGAAACTATTTTTAAAACATACATAAGAGGTTAAAATGCATACTGAAATGACTAAAATTAACTTCACCATTTGAGCACTTCAAGTATGGTTGCATTTAGAAGTGGTATTGGATCCCAGTACCGTGAATTTGAGAAGGTGTCTATTGTTTCCATACTGTTTCTCTAAAATAGATGTGCAACCTTCAGACCTCACAGATGCACAGATTAAAAGAAACGAATACAGTTTTGCAGAAAATGTCATGCATGTTAAAGACAGTACTCTGAAACAAATACTCTTAGAAGTTCATTTATTCTACTAGCACATTTAAGTATCTGATGAGTTGAAATTTTGATAGATATCAGAAGTTTCTTCACCCTCTGATATGTCAATAGACATTACCCTCAAGCTATGGATAGCCCATCCAACTTTTTCTTTGATGTTTACACCTCCCACATCTCTGCCTCTGGCCAACATAGGCTTTGACTACAGTGGGTGGTGAACACCCACGAGTATATTATCAAACATCTCCAGTACACTTAGAAAATAGTCACTATTTCAGACAATGAAACTTGATATTGTTGATCTTACTTTATCTAAAGAGACCTCGAATGTAAAAACACATTATTTATAACAAACAATATCATGCCTTTGATTTTCACGCCAGAGGACGGCAGACAATTATTTGGAAAACAGTAAGTCTAGAAATTTATGTTACTTGAGATACTAAGCAGTATCTCCCAAGGCTATGGCTCCCAACTGCTAAAAATGCATCCAGTAAAACCCTCTTCTGAGTTAAAATAACCCATCTGGCTATAATACTATTACAACTACCACCCTGAAAGAGTACAATAACCACAAACAGAGCACACTGACTGACCACATGTAGAGCCAGCAGCTTACAGACTGACTATACAAATGTCTCTGACAATGAGCTAAAACATGATGCAAGCTTGGGCATTAAGTATCTCATTCCTAGGAGTACCCTCTAGCTTTGTGTTCTCTTCATGCTACAAACTTGTTATTACACCTTAGGCAATTTTGTTTCCAGCAGTCATTCTTATAAAACTCCAGCGACAATTATAACAGATTGGTGGACAGGTAGTTGGACACATAGGGAGGTAGTAAATATGCACAGATTCCAAAGCCTTTTCCTGTTCTAAAGATGTTATTTGACTGCCATATACTTCAAGGTTCTTTTTCAGAGAGAGCTTTTCTTGGAGACTTTTCAAATTTCTGAATCCTTGCCTCCACTACCGGATATGGCTATGAAATGCTAAACTGTACTTGTTCAGTCTCTCTCCACAACCAGGAACTCTGAGACTCTGAGAAGTTTAAACTTGTGTCAATCTAAACCACAGGACTAGTAACCAAATTTTGGGATTGAAATTATCCATCATACTCATTGATCTCAGTAGACTTCCTGTGGACCACGTGTCTACAACAGAGATAGTACTGCCACCAATTCCCAAAGCAACACACAGCACAACTTCAAAGACAACAGAAAGAAAAGTCAGGGGATCTGTTTTACAAGATGTCTTGTACATGTTCTTTTAAAAAATACCTAGTTATATCAAACATAGCCATAAAATCATGATATTGTATTTCATGTACTGCAATTTACGTGCTCTTACAGAGAGAAAGGAACACTGAAAAACAGAAAACCAGTGCTCAAGAACTTGAGTTTCATGCTGGTTTCAGCCAGGGTGGAGTTAATTTTCTTTGCTGTACCTAGCATGGGGGCTGTATTTTGGACTTGTGTTGAACACAGAGTTGGTAACACAGAGATGCTTTTGTTATTGCTTAGCAGGGCTTACATAGAGCCAAGGCCTTTTCTGCTTTTTGTACTGCCACAAAGGTAGGAGAAATGGAGTGCCTGGGATGCTGGGAGGAGACACAGCCAGGACAGGTGACCCCAGTTGACAAAAGAGGTATTTCAGCCCATGTGGCATCATGTTCAGTATATACAGTGGGGGGAAGAAGGCAGAAAAGGGGGGATGTTTGGAGTGATGGTGTTTGTCTTCCCAAGTCACTATTACATGTGATAGGGCCCTGCTCTCCTGGAGATGGCTGAACACCTGCCTGCCCATGGGAAGCAGTGAATTCATTCCTTGTGGTTTTTTGCCTGCATGTGCAGTTTTTGCTTTCCCTATTAAACTGTCTTTACCTCAGCTGAGTTCTCTATCTTTTATCCTTCTGATTCTCTCCCTTATCCTGCTGGTGGGGCAGTGAGCAAGTGGCTGCGTGGGGCTTGGTGGCTGGCAGGGCTTAAACCACAACACATGACTCCACAAAGAGATGCGATTTATGTATGGTTCCAAAAGAAATGGAGTAACATCAGTTTACAGATCTAACCACACAGCTCTTGTTGACTACATAAAATCTGACGAATCAGGGAAGTTAGTTACCTAGCCTCTTAACTAGAATTAAATCACATGACAGGATAAACTAATGCCCATTTAAATTATAGATTTTGTTTAGAGTTTCCTTATTTTTGTTATTGTGCTGGGCCTTTGATGTCAAATGCTCTTCTTATGTATCTCTGGCTATTAAGTGGCTCCTCTCTTCGGCAAACATAAAATTATGAGGAACTTTAGAAGTAACATCTCCCAAGCCTGAGAAAGAACTGACTGGAACCAATTCAGATTTGCTCAAACTGCATAGGCTTCTGTACTGTACCTGGTGTGATTCTTAGACTCAAATCAATAATGAAGATGACGTACAAAAGACACTGAATTTCCCTCTCAAATTCCATGAATATTTTAGTTTCTAGAGCTCTTCAAACCTATTAAAATGGTTAATACAAATTGCTTTCTTAGCAATGTTGTCACTGGGCAGCAGGTACACTACAAGAATGAGTACTGTGTTAAACCAGGCTTCACTGATGATGACTCTCCTTTCTGTGAGTCTCAATGGTGGACGATTACAGATAAAGAAGCTGCAAAACTCAGTCTTACAACTGAGTAGAAAGACAAAATAAAGAGTGACAAATACATATAAAGACACTTAATTTCTAACTCACAGGGAAAAATAAAACTCCCATACAAGGTAACAATAAGTGCCGAGTGCAACAAAACGCAAGTTAACTGTTTGTTATAAACTGCCAAACAAAACTAAGAAATGACAAAGAATGAAAGCAATAGGCAATCTCACGTTCCACAGTTGGAGGTGGGGAGGGGTGAGTATTTTTAATGTAACACTCACCTATCAACACTGTAACTGCAAAACTGGAATTGAGCAGAAAATCTTAAAACTGTAAACAATCTAAAGAAAAAACCCAACCAAATAAAACAATCCTTACCTGCGACTAGTTGTTTTCCTTTCTGATTTAGTTTCTTCCTCTTGAAGTTGCTGTTTAGCATTTTCACTTGTATCAATTTTCAATTTCTTGGCAATGCGTTCCTTTATTTGAGATCTGTCATTACTATCCGCTTCATCTTCTACACTATCAGCATCTTCATCATGTTCTTCTTCGTCCTTTATTGATACAAAATGATAAAACTCCTTAAGATATTTTTAGTACAGAATGACGAATACAGAAATCTTTTTCTTATAAATACGATCTCTTTCAAGAAAAAAGATGAATACTTCATTTCAAAGCAAACATTTCAAACAAATACATCCTTATTTGCTTCAGAGGGAACAAAAGAATACAAATATGATTAATTTCTTTTTCATACACAAGTTACTTCTTTCCTGCAGAGTTAAAAAAATTAAAACCATCTATTCTAGACCACTAACTCTTACAGGTCTACAGAAGACATCATAGCAGTGTAATATTACTCGTATCATTGTTCATGAATCCAAAATTTGATCAAGACAATATACTAAACTTTTCCTTCATTTTCCACTGAAAGGAAAACTTAAGAACTTTCTACCACATGGCTATACTACAGTCATGATGGGATGGAAGAGGTAAGTCCATCAGCCCGTTAGGGAACTTACAGATACTAAATTGATCATAACAGGCTGTGAAAACCTGTGGAATCAATCATCCCAGCTTGCTACAGAGGTCCAAGGAGAGGCCTCAGGCCTCCATGACTAGCAGAGGTTGGCAAAAGGTGATAAACCACCTTGGATCAAAGACATTTGAAGGGAGAAATAATTGGAGAATGAAGAAGTGGCCTGACTAGACCAAGGGATCTAAGTTTGACTACTTCCTTCCTTGAAGAAGGAAGTCTGTAAGAATCGTAATTAAAGAATGCCAGCTCGAAGATGACATGGTACATCTTTTTACATTTATTTGGTGTGATGCTAATCAGCAAAAGGAAAGAGTAAAATACCACATGATTCTAATTTTATCCAAAGTAAGAAAAGACACTTAGTAATCTGGAGGACTCTACTGTATGCAGGAGACCGTCAGAATGTAAGCAGTTGGGAAGGAAGAACATCTACATGTCCTGGGTGTGGTGGACAGGTAGGAGGAGGAGTAGTAGCATGAACACCATGTCCATAAACATGGAGGGGGAGAGGATCGAAAAGCAAAAGCAGCAAGAAGCAAATTGGGGAAACAGAAGACAAAAATCAAGAGCTGGATTTCAGAAGTTGTAGTGGAGTCACTGTTTGGGAATCTTTAGACTAACATGCTTAGGTTTGAGATTTAGGCAAGACAAGACCACTCAGGAATAAAAAAGAAATCTCTGGATATTCAGCACAGTAAAATAGCTGAATATTTTGCCGATGAAAAGACTGAAAAGTTGTTGGGGGGGTTTTGTCTGTTCTTTTTTAATAGGGGAAGAATAAAGTGGAACAGGATCAGCATTTCCCTCAATTTCCCAGAAAGCTATTGTTTGACACAGGAGATAATGACACTTTCTCATGGATTTGCTTACGTGCTAAGTTTTCAGAGAGATGGGTGACTGCAGACCTCGACAGCAGGGGGAGGTCCAAACAAGAAAGTGACAGGACTGTGTTCAAAATGTTTAACAGTCAAGGATAAAGACAGACTGCTGGTGGTGATTCGGCTAGGACTTAGGTAAGAGTATTTCACTGAAACACATGGAGTTGGACAGAAGAAATTCTGAGACAAAAATGGACAGCTCTAGACAACTTGCAATTGCTAAGTAGTAAGCTAGTTAAAAACTACAGAAATCTGAGTAACAGGAGGGGGGTTAAAATGGGAGGGACAAAATGGTTCAACTTGTCCCACTTGGCTAAATTGCCTACTTCCCAAACTGTCCATTACCCTCAGTTTGCACAGTATTTCACCATTTTTCTTCTGGAAAAAAAACAGGGAAAATAGGATATAACCTTCCTCCTCAACCACTTTCCCTCCTGCAGCTCTACTGTTTTCTCCTGCCCAGTCTCCTCCTTCAGTCCCTCTTCTCTCTCATTAAGTCCATCTGATCTCAACTTATAGATTTAACAGTAGATTCAACAACCCAAATTGAACTGCATGGCACCTCTAAAGGCAAGTGGCTGTTCTGCTGGCTGATGGTTGTTCCCCATGAGACACAGAAATGCAAAACTGCCTGCCTGAAAGCAGTACCACTTGCTGCTGTTATTAGCTGGGTGGAGTTGCCCCATTCTTCTCTTTAACAGGGAAATAAAAATGTAATTAGACATTTTGTGACAGAATGACTAGTGGCTACTGTATATAATATGATTTTCCTATTTAATAAGATTATTGAACTGAGGGGTGGACATCTAATTTTATCTATTCATAGTACTGCATGAAACTGACTGTTCAGCAACTGACTGACAAATAGGCAGAGGAAAAGATACTGTGCAGAAAAGAGATGTCACTGGTGGGAAAACACTTCATATAATGTTTTCAATTAACAACTTGGGCACAAAAACAATATTAACAAATAGCTATCAGTTATTGCTAATACAAAGGCTCTCTCAAAGAATTAAATGTACGACTTTGAGGACTGCAATTAGAGAAACAGGATGGTATTTAATAGCATGAACAGCAAGGCCAGGTGCTTAGGGAATACTAGCAAGAGTTTCCCTTACATGCTATGGGCTTGTTAGCTGGGGGAGGTAGGGAGATCTGGAAGAATTATTTTGCTATATAACTACCAACACATTGCAGCTGTGTAAATGCAAAAGTGATCCTGTGATATTTAACTAAACTCCAAGAGAGATGATAAACTACTTGTACCACTGTACAAGACCCAGGTAACTGCCTGAAGTGCTAGATCTTAGCTAAAATCTTTCAATGAAATTAACCTAAAGACAACACTTCTCCAGGAAAAAAAAAAAAAAAAGCCTTCATATTTCCAACTTTGGCTTAATTAGGTATATTAATTTAAATTTTTATTATTCAACCTAACACATCCAGGTTCTGTACTCCCTGAACCCAGTTTGCTTAAGAAAGGGCTATTTAAACATCTGAAGAATTATTAATTAAATAGCATTCTCCAAACTTTTCTAACACTAAAATGCT
>NW_008238431.1:69480-81175 GCF_000691975.1 Corvus brachyrhynchos | reverse complement strand
AAGGAGAAGAGTGAAAAAACCTGAATTCATACTGTGCCTTGTGAAAAAAGGAACAGGATGTAAGCAAATGCTTTTTTTTAGGCACACGAATGGCACAGACTGTGTTCTTCCTTTACTTCCAGTGTGTCAACACACAGTGTAGTTAATACCTGTGCATGACGGATAGATATAGAAAACAATATTTTCGAGAATTCAGTTAGGGGAATGGGAGATTATATTCCTAGTCAAATACTACATCTTTATCTCAACAGCAATTCAAAAGGGTACTCCCATGATCTATGGCTGGAGACAGAGACATAATGCTTATCTGCACTATGTATGACAATTTTCTTGTACTTAAATTGCCTCCATGTTTAGTTGAATGCTACTGTCTGATTATTCAGACTTCATGTCTTTCAGAGGTGACAGTCTTCGTCAAACAATTTAACTGCTACAATTTAACAATTCACTGAATTTTTATTCTCTTGAAGAAATCTTTCAAACAAGAATCTGACTCACATGCAGACTTACCCTCAAATATTGCAATTATATAATTATTCATAACAAACTTGATTTAAACTATTTTTTTAGAAGCAGTTTCAGGGGTTTTATCACTCTGGTAGTTTGTCACTGGATGGTACACAACCCATATACCATACTTCTATATACCTCACCTACTGACTGAAATACAATATAAACAGTTTTTACAAAGGGTAGCAGGCAGTATGCTAATTCTACCCTGCTGTGAATAGCCAAATACTAGAGCTCGGAGAGAGCCCTCAGGCCTGTGCTGGAAATCTGACCTGAGCTAGTTCTCAGAAATCTCTAAAGTAGCATTTGTTCCCCAAAGAAAATCTATTCTGCACACAGTAAAAAAAAAAAAGACTTATTTGTAAAAAAATGATACTTACCTCACTCAAATCCTTTTCTTCATTTGCTCCTTCACTAAAAGAAGAAAAAAAAAAGTAACTACTTTGAAGTACTAGAGGAGATTCAATACAGTATTTTAAACCCACCATTTCTTAAATAAAAAAATTGCTAGCCACCTGAAATTTTTGTGAACTTACTGCTTTATATCATCCTCACATTAATCTTAAAAGTAGCAATTAATATTATTTTCTATCGTTTGACCATCATAATCTTTTCTAATTAGAAATGCTTAAAAACAAGGACTTTCATACAATGGAGAAATCCTAACCATACCTTGAAATATTCAAGAAGAACACTAGTGTATATAGTTGAAACCACCAAAACCCAGTTGAGATATTTTTGATCTCTTTTATCAAATGATTACTAGCATTTCATTGCAACTAGTTTATATTTCGGAAGATGCATTTTACTGATAATTAAGCTTAACATCAAGATTTTAATTTCTTATACAGCTTATACAGGTTGGTGAATTAAAAAATAAATCTATTTGAATATTCTAAGGCTAACACACTCACTATTAATTATCGCAAATATAAGGACCCTTGAACCTTTTTAGCCCAGAATTTAAAAAAAGAAGTTATGTTAGAGAAAAAGCAAGGAATATTAAAGAAGTCACAAAAGTTAAGGCTTTGAAGTGTGCTCTAAGCAATCAGTAAGTAATCAAGACCATTAAAAAAACTCTAGATGTGTTGCAATCAATGACATTAATTTAATAAAGTGCAGCACCTGAGTCAGGGCAACTGCTGATTATCAATATAGACTGGGGGATGAATGGACTGAGAGCAACCCAGCAAGGAGGACCTGGGGGTGCAGGTAGATGAAAAGCTGGACATGAGTTGACAAGGTACACTTGAAGCCCAGAAAGCCAATTGTGTCCTGGGCTGCATCCAAAGCAGTGCAGCCAGCAGGGCCAGGGAGGGGATTCTGCCCCTCTGCTCTGCTCTGCTGAGACCCCACCTGCAGCGCTGCATCCAGCTCTGGGTCCCAGCACAGGAAGGACAGAAACCTGAAGGAGGGACTCCAGAGGAGAGCCATGAAGATGAACACTTCTCCACTGAGGAAAGGGAGGATTGTTCAGCCTGGAGAAGACTCCAGGGACACCTTATTGTAGCCCTTCCATACTTAGAGTGGGTCTATAAGAAAGATGGGGACAGACATTTTAGCAGGACCTGTTGTAAAAGAACAAGGGGTAATGGTCTGAAACCAGAAGAGGGTAAATTCAGACTAGACATAAGGAAGATGTTTTTTATGATGCAGCTGGTGAGACACTGGAGCAAGTTGCCCAGAGAGGTGGTAGATGTCCCCTGGAAACATTCAAGGCCAAGTTGAATGGGGCTCTGTGTTACCTGATCTAGTTGAAGATGTCCCTGCTCATTGCAGGGGGGTTGGATGTGATAAATTTTAATGGTTCCTTCCAAACCAACTAGTCTACAATTCTAAAAGAAGCAAATTCTTGGAGTTAACGTATTTTCATGGAATTTTCTCACTTTAACACTCAACAGTGGTTAAAATCAGAATTTATAAAGTACTAAAAAGAAACAGAGAAGAAAACCAACTTTATCCAAGCATATAGATTCATGATTCACCTAATTTTTAGTGTGTTCTTTAGATATGGAAAAAAAATAGATATTTTCAAGTATAAGCTGGATTGGAGGGTTGGGAAAAGCAACTAGAATTATCACGACACAGAGTATCTTCTGCATGACGAAAATTTAAGTAACTTTAAAAGTTTAGGCTAGGAGATGGTCTAAGAAAGGACTGTAGTAAAGAGAGGTATAAAAGAGACTGACTGCTCATTGTCTCTACTAGAATGAGAGCTAGAATTTATGAAGTGCCACTGGTAGCATCCAAGTTCAGGACAAAAAGGGAAGATACTACATCAAACTCTTGACAGTCCTCTGAGGTGAAAGTTGATGGAGGCTGGGACACAGATAAACATTATATTTGCCCTGCTTTTATTCTTTACTGGATGGCCAGTGGTGGTAACAGCTTGGTGGGTTAGAGAAATACTTAGTCTGATGTAGCACTGGCACTCTTGATTTTTGAAAGAGTAACAGGAGTTAACATTTCTTAAAGAAGTATTCATTATCATAATTGGGTATAACATATTGAAAGTAGATCTGTTCTAGAAATTAGAAATCACATATTAACCTTTTGACAGCAGGAACTGAGCTTAGATGTGGATCATCCTTCAGCAGATCATGACTACTTTTACTTTTTCCCTTCATGCTCTGTTAAAAGAAAAAAAAAAAAAGAAAAAAGTTATTCATTTCAGTGTTTAAGAGGCTAGATAGTGAAAAAGGATTATGGTAAGAAAAACATAATTTATTTCTTGTTTAGCTTTAGCCTATCTGGTAAGCTTAAACACTTTTAAGAGCAGAGGAACAGAGAAAGTGTTCCAGAAAGAGAAGCATCAAATTGACTCCATGGATTTATTTTTGCAATAGCAATGCACTTAGTTTTAAAAGAAAGAGAGAGAGAAAAAAAGATACTGTTTAGTCATGACAACCATTACACATCATAAAGATGGTAGGCCTAGCACATATACATTTGAGTGAATGAAGAGCTAAGAACTTGACTTTCCAATAATGACACATGAAAACTCAGAGAACCACCATCTACAAAACAATACTTCTTAATTGGAAGAACACTAATTAGATCCCTAGGGGAAAAAAGAAGAAATTAACAAACTGCAATACATCAACCTGGAATACATCATTCAGGAATCATCTACTGACACAAGGACTCAAACAAATCTAACAACACGTAAGAACTTCAGGCAGAAAGACTGCAGTTGGAAAGCATTCTACATGCTAATCTGAAAAAAAGTATACTTAAAATTTCAGAGAGGGATCAGACTGAAAATCTCTGCTACAGAAACAGTCTGTATTGTGACCTGTGTTGTGAATGTCTCCATCATCTAATGCTTTTGGGAAGAGAGTAGAGTGTGGACAAAATCTTGCTCATTTAAACGCAACTAAAATTTTTTGTTATGTAGAAAACACAGACTAACACATTCAGCAACATGAAAAGATAATTCCTTCATTAAGGAAGGGGGTGGGGTATTTGGAGTGGTGGTGGTGCAAAGTTAAAACACAAAAGGAAACAAGTACAGACAATAAGCAGTTTGGACACTGAAAGCTACAGTTTAAACTGAAGGAACTAATCAACAACTGGTGGGGGCCCTACAGCCAGAACCCTGACTACACTAATAGCCTTCACGGCCTTGAGGGGTTTCACCCAGAGCCTCTCTGCCCTTCTTAAACAAGCAAGACTTACTGCATCTAGCAACCAAAAAAAGCTCGTAAGATTCTAAGTTTGTAGGTGTCAAAGGATCTCAATAAAACTTTGACCTTCCATTTCTCTTATCAGAAACAGAGAATGAAAGTTAGTGCTGATGTTCATGTACTTCAACTTAATCAGGATTAAGATAACAGCCAGAACTACAGAGACACTGATCTAGACCTCTTATGAACAAACAATGAGGTTTCAAAAAGAAGGTTTTATTTTGTTGCAAAGAATAAACAAATTCTTAAAGAGCTGGTGTGGTTATTTATCTAGCTACAGCTAGACAAGAATTTAATCAGGACAAATAGGCAGATGAGATTTTCAGGCTGAGTTGAAAGCATGAAAACACTGAAATTAGGCTTATCATGAAAGAGGCATTCTAATTAGACAATTTTAAATTGCAAACAAGTATTTGGCATGAAAAGTAAGAAAGTCGAAGCAACTGAGTTAAACGCAGTATTACAAGCCAGATATACAGCAAGAGCAAAACGGCAGATGAACATACTAAGGTAAACAAGTAAAGTTTGTCTGAGTGGTAAGCTGAAAAAAAAGAAAGAAAAATAGTTAAAACTGCTGTTGTAATAAAACTCTACTATCATTCTGACTGATACCATCTCACTATAATATTGTCCATCATTATTCATTATTTTCCTTTTGTATTTTAACTAACTTCTGAAGACTGACAACCATTTTTTCACTTATGTGGCACAGGATGCAGGACCATATAGTCTGATCACTAACCAAAACAGCAAAGTGCTGTAGAAAGCCTACGGGTCTAGTAAAACAACTTGGTCAGCAGTAGAAATTAAATCAACAATTTATTAAAGAAATTTTTAAACTAACCTTATTTAAGTTGCAATGTCAGGGAAGTAAATGTTAGACCAAAAATTATCTCTGCAACCCTTGTTCTGTGAATGTAAACATTTCACTACAGCGCACTATTAAATTATGATAAGGGACTATTTTCTCCACAATAACCACATTTTGCACACAGATGAAAGGATATATGTAAGAAAATGGAGCTAAGCATGCACTGGAAATGCATAGATGATCTTCAGAATTCAAGTATTTTACCATGTAATCACACTCATAAGTTAAGGACTTGAGAAAGAATAAAGTACCTATCGCTTCCATGACTTTCAAACAGCAGACACAGATCTATACTGCGAAACTTCATGGAAATGTAAACATTTCATGAAGTAACTGAAGGCACCTTCAAAGTCAAGAGAGTTAAAAACCTCTGTTTTTTCAAAATGCCGTAACAGCAGAATCCTAAAAAGTAAAGCGATTTCTAGTATTATTGTTCAAAATGTAAACATAAGAACAAGACTAAGAACTTTAAAGCTTTCCACAAATATACAGAAAAGGTAATGAGGACAAAAAGAAAAATAAGGATAATTTGGTACAATACCTGACTAACTCTACTGACTTCTTCCTCTTCTTCTTCAGCTTCTTCCCCAAAGGAAAGTAGGTTGAAGTTTCTTTAGGAAAAAAAAGAAAATTTCTAGTAAAATTTTAAACATAGTCTTAGTAACATTCCACTAACTTTAAATATATTACATTCATATTGTACATGATTTTTTAAAAAAACTTTTGTCCTGCTAAATGCACCAATTCCAAACAACTACCGCATTTTGCTTTGCAGTAAGTCATAAATGTAAAGCATGTTCTATTATATTCCTGAGATAAAACAAGGATAGCAAAGCATCAGTTAAGACACTGTTTAACAAATTCTGTCTTGACTAACTTTCCCAGACTCTTGAATGCTGACAGTTCTGTTGCATTTTTTTCCTCAGAAGAGCAGCATTCAAGTAAGACACAAGATTTTCAAGATATGATGGCTCAGAAAGGTATCAAATGCGTACACATTCAAGGAATGCAATTAAAAGAAATTATGATCTGTAATTTCTTTTTCAAGAGTTAATTATTTACACTATGTTGGAATCAGTCAGCTGCAACATGTTCTATTTTTGTGCAACAGAACTGACAGCATGCACACTTTAGAGTTCTTATTACTTTTCACTGTGTGTTTATGACTATGAATTTTCATTCACAGAAACTAAAATTTCCCATGTCAAAATGCCTGCCTCTTGCTCAGTACTTCAGTGGGGGAGAAGTGGTATCTGATAAAATAAGTTCAAAAAATCCCGAAGAACTGAGCTGTGACCCAGCTACTCCTACAAGTAGGTTTTAAATGCAGTGTAATCTCAGTCAGATGACTGTTCATTGTGGCAAGTGGGAAAGATACACTACCTTTTATTATTTTCAACAAGCTATCACATGCATGAAACAGTTACAGCTCAGCAGATGCACAGTAAACATTTCGGTCAGAGAAACTAGATTTGCATGATCCTCCCCGGAAACAAGGAAGCGCTTCAAAGGCAGAAATGAAAATAAAAAACTGCCAAACTACAAATTAAAGGTGAAAGAAAATTAACCACCACTTATGTTGCAGATATTTACTTTGTGCCTTTTACTTTGGACTTTTTAGTTTCTTCTTCTGGTTTGTCCTTCTTCAGTCTTCTATTTGGTCTTGGGACAATGTCATCAAAAGGATTAAACAAAACCTGTTAAAAAACCCAGTACTTTAGACACATCTTTAATAAGCATTTTGTGATTAAGTGATTCAACATTTTAAAACTATGCAAAAGGACAAACCAAATTTTCTGAACACTGTGCACAAAAGAATTTTAAAATGTCACATTTCAAACCAGAACACGCTCACCTCACTACTTCTTATTTTGTGCGGACTGAGAGGTCTCTCTTCCTTGTCAACTTCTACTTCAGCCAGGCGCAACATGTTATATATTGTATCCCCTGTAACCTGGCAAATTTACAAGAAAAGGTTTGAAAGTCCTTGACTGTAATTTGTGTTATTTACTCTGCAAATTACAAAGCAATTATTATGTAAAAAGTTTTGAAAGTACAAGTGATATAAAAAATACTGTAAGCACGTAAGACTTCTAAAAGACAGCAAGTACAATGTAGAAAATTTTGGGGTTTTAGATTTAATGGCAAAAGTTGAAGGAATACAGGTAGTTTTGAGAATGTACGCAGAGGAAGATGTTGAAGTCTTACTGTGAACTATGTAGCAGAAAAACAAAAAACACCGAAATAAAAAAATATTTGGTTTCTTTTCTTTTAAGTAAATCATGAGAGTGGTAAATTCATCTCATGTGTTTCATTTTCCTGATCCTTCCTGGGTAGTTAGAATCTACAAACAGAATTTTCTAACATGTCATTAGTAGTAGATGAGCAGATTAATAACAGAGCCATAATAATACTAATAAGATTATTTAAAGGCAGCACAACATAAAAATACAATTTAGAAGAACAACAACAGCAAAACAGATAATAACAGGAACAACCCACAGAAACTTTTCTACCAGATATAAGAAACAAAGAGAACAGAGAGCCTAGAAAGCACTGAAATAAATTTCAGCACTAAACTGGCCTTTAGAGCAACCTGTACTAGCTTCTGTCAGACTTAAACTGAGACTCTAGTTCATGTAACAGACCTTTCCAAAGATTGTGTGCTTGTTGTTAAGTTCATCTGCACGACCCAATGTAAAGAAAAATTGACTCCCGTTATCATGGGGCCCAGCATTTGCCATAGCAACAAGTCCTCTTCGATTAAATCGCAATCGTGAGTGGAACTCATCCTGGTAAAAGCAGGGCAGAAAATAGAACGGTTTCAGTATAAAACTACTTTTTCACTCCTTTAGCTACAGCGTGATAGGAGGGAGAAGTGATATTATTTATATCAACCTGCACACACAGAAAAATCTGCTAATTTTCTTTTTAATTCAGACAGTAATAAATCCCAAGTATTTTGAAACTCAGTGCCAGAATTGTATTTAAAAGCTTCTACTTTGAGCAGCAAAAATTATTTTTAGTGAGTATTTCTAATCCCTAGTGCCTATAATGATGCAAGAAAGTGAACAATCTTCAAAAGAAACCATAAACACATAACAAACACCAAACAAAAAATTAGAAACTAAAATATCAATAACAGAAAGACACATTACTAATTAAAAAACCTCTAAGTTCTGTCTTGTTAATTTTATCTTTTCCCAGTCATTGCCTAAAAATCAATTGTTATTCATTATTTTCATTTGCATTCGTTATCTCCCTGATATTAAGAAAACCTAAAACATTTTAAAAAGTAACTGCATTTCATACATTTCTTGCAAAAATACCATTCTTGACAATCACTGCATTTATGCGAAAAATTCATTTAAATCCTAATTCATGAAAGCACAGTAACAGGTTGTAATAATAGAGTTACGCAAAAATCCACAGGAAGAACATTTTCTGGACCTAAGAAGACAAAACAGGACTCCCTTCAAAGCAAGGAGAAAGTGATAAATACCACTGCAATATCACGATGCTAAACACTGCAATACTGAGATACCACTAATTTGAAGCAGCAATGCTACTACAATATCGGCAATTTTTGTTTTGTTCTCTGGTCAGGTACCATTCCCTCCCACAGACTTCAGGTTTGTGCTGGATTTAAAAGTCTAGCAGCAAGAAGATGGAAGGCCCAGAAACAGGCTTTGCAGCTGCAGCCAGAAGTTAAAGGTGCCTGCCCCACCTGAAATAAAACAGGCAGGCAGAACAGAATACAGCTGCTGAGCCAGTGTGTAGCTTCCCTCAGGTTTATCAATACACCAGAGCAGCTAGATTTAAGAACTCTCAATTTAGAAGGGCATATTCAAACACACTGAAGCAGCACATGAAGGCAACTACTGCACATGTATGCATTTCATAAAAGAGCTGATTTTTCACAATCTAATGTGGTAGAAAGAACAACAGATACAGAACAACAAAAAATTAATGTGTAGGACATACACACAAGATACACACCTTGAAAGGAGCTCCATAGACTGACTCTCCTCCTGATCCAGTACCAGTGGGATCAAAAAAAAAAAAAAAAAAAAAGAGGAAAAAAGAATAAGATATTAAATAAATGTAAGTGATCTCAAACCCAAATTTTCACATAGATCATACAGAGATGTCCAGAGACTGAAGCTCCAGAAAGCAGGTACTGTAACTAGATTCCACTGTTGCCTTCCGTTTGGTTCCCTTCTGTTCTTCACAGTCTTACAAAAAAACCCCTGTGGTGTCATATGTTTCTTTTGAAAAAAATCCTGCTCATCACAGACAAGATGATCTTGAGAACTACTGTCTTTTCAGCTTTTAAGTTTTATTACTGGAATGATACTGTCAAAATACATCAATTTAAAAGGAGAACTAAAAATACTATGCTCTATCCTGGATGACATCTCATCGACAACATCAGCCACATCCATATACCAGATGATTTGCACTTTCACTCACCAGCATGGAACACCTTTCATCACCTATACTGTACCTAAATTCATAATTTTTGCTGAATGAAACATGTGGTACATTTTGCTCCCATGTTTTTCTTCTTTTATCTATCTACCTGATAAAGGTTACAACACCATAAGAAAACAAAAGGAATGAAAACATAACTTTACCTGAACTATACTCCTGGTTGATATAATAATAATAATAATAGTAATAAACAAAAATATACCTACAGCATGCTGCAAGACAAAGTAGGGTGTGCAAATGTTGCAGCATAACTAGACACAGTCACGGATGGTTACAAGGCAGGATATTAACGAGAAATACTTAATGTATTATACAAAGCATAGGATACTACACAGCATTTTAAAAAAATCAGAAAGGAAATAAAGCCCACTAAGGATACGTGAACCCTTATCACAGGCTAAGAAATTCCTTTACCACTCCAAAAAGTCTAGGGAAAAGAACACAAAACAGACCAGATCTGTGCTGGAGCCATAAAGCCTAGACTGCTACTTTTGTTTAACAGACAAAGGCTAAAAGAACTCTAAACAATTCTATAAATGTTGAAATGAGAGAATAGCAGCAGTTAGAAAACATATAAAGGCATCAAGTCTTTCAAAGATTTTTGTTACAGTTTTCTCAGCAGGGAGCTTCTCATTCTGGTACCCACTGCTTCAGTGGAAAGTTTTACAGAGCTTCCTTTAACAAAAAAATACAGCAAATGAAACATTAGGAGCACTCGCAGAAAAAAAAAGAAACGGTAGTGTAAATTGTGATACAAAAAAGAGAATTTTGGAGAACATCTAGCATTGCATCACTGTAATTTCATACACACACTAAAGTTGTTATAGTTTGTAGACATTTGCTGAAAGTAAGATTTCTCAAGACTCTGAAAGACAGTATTTCAAAACTATGTCATCTACTTAATTTGAGAAAACCATCCAAAATTTTTACTTTTTTTTCTCCACCAGCTTCATTGGTAACCTTGAAAAACATTGTCTGTGTGTCAATTAATAACTTCTGAACAGAAATAGACCTATTGACATACTTAAGTCAAAACATAATTATGACCTCTATTTTACAGAAAGGGCACAAAGATTGCATATGAATCAATTTCAGCAATTCCCTTCCCATTCAGTCATTACCTTCCATACAAAGCTGGATGAAATTTCTGCATGCTTTTGGTGCTTCTTTTGACCATAATTCTATATCTATCTCTCCTGCTGTAGTTCTCAGCAAAACCTGTAAACATACACATAAATGCAACATCAGTTTTATTGTAACTTAGACACTGATCAAAGAATATAACTTCCTAAAAAATACATCTGAATTTGTTATATTAGTAAGAGTGGTATACACTTAAGTGTGTCAAGCAGCTACTGTTAGTTCTACCTACCATTTCCAGATCTTGAGATACAGCTCTGAATCAATATGTATAAATAAATAAAGATGGATAATATATTTGTAACAACATAATGACCACAACACAACATAACATAACGTGGCTGGTACTCGATACAAACTTAGATACTCTTCATCACTTCCATAACGAAACAACGTGGGGGAAAAAATACTATAAATCTCCAAAGGCATATATTTCTCTTACACGGAATACCATTACATTCAGTGATAAATCGTAACAAAATTAAGGACGTAAGATATAATCGAGAATAGAGGAAATGAAATTAAACGTTCCGAGGACTGCTCTGTGTTATGTCTCCACACAGCACGCCTCGTGCTTTGAGGGAAAAAATCCTAAAAATCTCCAAAGGCATATATTTCTCTTACACGGAATACCATTACATTCAGTGATAAATCGTAACAAAATTAAGGACGTAAGATATAATCGAGAATAGAGGAAATGAAATTAAACGTTCCGAGGACTGCTCTGTGTTATGTCTCCACACAGCACGCCTCGTGCTTTGACTCTGGTAATGCCAAAGAAGTAACTTTAACCAAACCAGTCCAGCACAGAAACAAGTACCTCCCCACCCCAAATCACCACAATCACCACCACCAACTTCGTGCTTCTGTCGTCTGTCCCCCCATTACCCTACAACTTCTCCAGGATGTTCACCCTGGCAGCCTCACCTTCCCGTTGGTGGGCGGCTCCTGGATGTAGATGTTGCTCATGGCGGGCAAAGGACGAGCCCGGCCA
>NW_008238431.1:59697-68996 GCF_000691975.1 Corvus brachyrhynchos | reverse complement strand
CGTCCGCCCGAGGCTGCGGGGGCCTCTCCCCGAGCCTGGGGGTGACCCAGCGCTGCGTTCCCGTCGCCTCTGAGGTTAGAGCCAAAGAACGGTGGTTGTCAGACTTTGCTTTTCTCCTCGACTGTCGTTGTGGATTACCGCTTGTGTGCCAATAGATTGTTCTTTTGAGATAGGGCAGGCAGAAACACATGCGCGGTTTGCAAGGTATTCAGGTCTGTGTTGGCCAAACACAATCCCCATTGTTTCACGGTGTTGTTCTGAAAAACGGGGAGCGTTTGGTTCGAGAACAACTGAACAGGCCTGAGCTTTGGTGAGCTGCTTCTCTGATGAAGAGAAGGCCTTTAGAAGCTTGCACCCATTCTAGAAGGCGTTCTTGAGGAAAACATGTTTGCATTCAAAGGTTTCCGAAGCTTTTCTTTCCAATCTTATGCTCCACTGAATTAATGAAGTCCTTAGTTCTGCGTCAGTTGTTAGTTGCCTTGAGAATTAAGATATGGGAAGAGGAAGGAGTGAGAAAAGGAAGCTTCTTGCAATTTGTTTGCTTTTAGTCATCTAAAATTTTATCTAGTCTAAACTCCTGCCTCTAACATTATTATTTAAAGCCAATAATAAAATCTCAGTCCTAGGAATTCGGTGGGAATATTTGATGACAATATTAATGTTCTTGTCATCTGATGGGTGTTTGTTTTGGAGATCCTGACTTACACGGGAGATTTCTGTAGTGTGCACATGACTGTACTGACCTCCCTTTGCTGGAATACCAAATCTTTCTTTACCTATAAATCAGCTGTGCAGTAGGGCTGAGGCTGACAATGCATTTCAGAAAGTTGAGACAAAGTAGGTAGCTTGGGTGATCTTGTTTTGTAGTCCCAAGGAATAGTGAACAAGCAAATACTGATTTGAATGTTTCTGTGATGTGACATGGCAAGATTATTTTGTGACACTTTCTTTCATGTTCTCTACCTCCTTACCTCTCATGGATGTCCTTCTAAAGATAGTCACAAAAAAGGCACCTGAACACTACTGATCTTGAAGGGGATATGTAATACTAAGGTTTTGGGATCTGCAGAAAATCATGTGTTACAATGGAATGTATGGATCTTTGTTGCTTGGCTTTCCAGTACTCTTTAGGTCATAGACCAGAGCTGTCCGAGTTTCCAAGGTAGTTTTTTCAACTTGGGGTTTGAAGGTTTCAGTTATTTTGAGTAGAATTTTCTGAAGACAGTGCTTGTTTCAGTAAATCACAGTTTGAATTAATGGGGCCAGTGTACTCCATTTCTGATTCTTTAATTTCTGTAATAGATTTCTTTATCCAGTAATAGATTTCTTCATTTAAATAAATAGATTATTTATTTAAATGCATTTCCTAGTTACTCGGAAAAATGTACATGACTGCTTAAGTTGCTGGGGTTTTTCTGCTCTATTCAGTTGGAGGATAGAATGGCATCCTTTGATTTTGGGAATTCAGTTGTGACTTTCATTACCAATGGCTTAAATGATTAAAAGTAAGATGTATCTGCTGGGGAGGGGGGGCAAGTCCCTGGTGCTTCCCTTCTTCTGAATCATGTCCTACTGTGTCTGTTTACCTTACCTGCTGTCACAGATGGGAGAATCACACACTTTCTATGCCTAAAACTTGCATTATTAGGATCCTTTGTCCTGCTTAGAATCCAAACTTTTCTGTTACTCTCTTTACTTTATTACACATTTGCTTTCTTACCTTTTTTTGTATTTGGTGTCATGTTGTATGGATTCAGAAAAATCCAACAGTTTATTGACTTTTTTATTTCCTTCTTTCTTTTCAGGAGTGGTTTTTTGTTTGGTTTGGTCTTTTTAATTGCCTTTTAAAGCCAGTTCTTGCAGTTAAAATATAAACCACTTCAGAGTTTCCAGTGAATGCCAGTCAACACCCTTGCACTGCTAGAATTTATATAGTGTGCAACAGATCACTGGAATGTTAGATACATATTACTGTGTTCATACTGATGCCATGAAGATTTTTGCCTTTTCTTTTATGCCCCTGTTATACCTTTTTACAACTTCTGTATTCCTAGTGCTTTTTGCCTACATTCTTGGACTTGTTTGTCAAGCTAAGAGACTAAAGAGTTTAGAAGCTTCGTAGCTAGGGATCTGTGTGCCCCAGACCCCAAGGTCCTCTTCAGAACACATGCTGTAAACCAAGATAGAACCATCCAGGGGAAGGTTCCTTGGGGAGGGGGGCTCACTTGAGCCTCTCATTGGGGAATCTTTGATAGATATGCTAATTAGTAAAACCTATAATGTTATACCCAGTGTTGGGGGGAGGTCACACTCGGCATGGTGCATCTCGATGCATATGACCTGGACATGTGCACCTAAGGATCCTTAAAATAAATTCCAAGGTAAAATCCCTTTTCCCCTTCTAACCGTGTATGACTCTTGATTTTAAGACCAGGAAAAGGCATCAATACTGTAACTAAACAAGTGGAAAGGTCACAATGAATCAAATTAGGATTTGGCAGTAAATTATGGAAGGCTAAATGATCTCTAGCAGTTTAAACTAGTCAAATGTATTCTTATAGATTACTGCACAGAAAAGTAGCCTTAGAAATGCAGGTTTTTTTAAGAGATCTTAGTGTGTTGGAACCCAAAGTGCAGGGAGTGTTTCTCTGCCTGTTCTGAAAGACCCATCCCCCCTGGAAAACACTGTTTTTAAGCTTCGTCCATGGAGAAAGTTGCCAAGGCTTTGGGATGAACTAGAATCTACAAGGGTGTGAGTTAGGTGGTAGTATGACATATAGTTTGTTACAGAGTGAAAAATTTAGAGTTTTTAGGTTTATTAGTATAGTAAGTAGATGAAGGCAAGATGGAGGATCCCTGTGGTTTTTCAGGTCTCTTCCTTCTTCTTCGCCTACTCCATTTTCTGCAGTGTTGGTAGCACAGAATGATGGGTTAGAAAATGCTGCAGTACAGGCCACGAGAATGGATAGTTCATTAGGCATTGGTAGAAAATTAAAAACAATATATGCACTTAGCAACTATTGGATAATTTACCAAAGGCCTTGAGTTTTCCTGCATCTGCTTTTTGGTATTTGCTCTGCTTCATGCTATGTTGGCGGCATGTAAATTACTGATAAGATATAATAAACAACCTGAAGACTGAGAAGATCCAAAAGTCCTGTTCATCTCTTATTCCTGGCAAGGACTTTCTCCCCCATCCAGGGAGGACATGTGGGGGTTGAAAATCCGTACATTAGTGTACTTAATGCTCCTGAGGAGCAATCACCTCTATCTGTGTATTGACATTATTAAGCCACATTTGAAAGGAACTTGAAGGTTCCCTTCAGCAACACCTAATTGGTGAAATTTTCTCTTTCAGGTGGAAATAAGGATAACATCAGAGCTGGATGCAAGAAGTGTGGCTACCGTAAGTCTGTAATGAGCAAAAGGGGGTTACAGTGTTTTCTTCAGTTTATGATGTTGGTTGGAACTGCCTTTTGAGGAGAGGGGAGAAAATGAGAAAAGTATTCTCCCTGGTTGCCCAGACATTTGCAGTTTAAATTACCATATTAATTTTCATTTATTTATTTCATATTCATTCTCTGGCTTCTCACACCTATCAATGCTCTTTGAGTTTCTCAGAAAAAAAATTATTCTATTATCTTCATACATACTCATTGCAGTGTAATTATTTGAGAAACTTTGAATTGAAAGCACCTTCTTTGATATACACTCAGATTAGCACTTGTGCTTCGTCTGAATCTTACTGTAAAGATGCAGGCGTTTCAGTTTAAGTTAAGTCCAATCTGATTCACAAGAAAAAATAGTTTAAAATCTGGATAATCTTTTATGCTAAGAAAATACTACTTTGTGTATTGTGTATTTCAAGAAACAGCTACCTTTATTGCTTACAAGTTCTGCAGTTGGCATTTAGCTCATGCTTTGCATTATACACTGATCATATAAGCATGTCTGTGGCTACTTTCCTGATTAATGGAGACAGGTCTTAGTGAAGATTTTAAATTGTTAATCACTGACTCTTACTTTTAGAACATTGGAGGAATGGACACTGTTTTGTACTGAACTGTCTTGAACTTTTAGCACAGCGAGTTAAGCTGGTTTTTATGAATGTTACGTTGGGTGACAGGAAAAAAGCTTGCTTCATTCTTTCACTTCAGGCTTTGCAACAAATTTTGTCAAGGAATTGCTTTGTGTATCCAAGGATCATGGATATAAATACAGATTTAGTGCTTTGTTTCTACATGCAGCAAGTATCAGAAGCTTTCTAGAAGGAAAGGGAACTTGTAGTCAAATCACATTATCCATGTTTATGTTCCTAAAATCTCTGTCTTCAAGGTATAGGTAGTTTGACATCATCCTTACTAAGAACATGAGCTTTTTCAATTACTACTTAAATTACTGCGTCTCCCAAACCAGATCTTAATTGTTTTTAAATTTCACTTTATTATTTCAATGAGTGTATTCAGCACAAGTTTTCTAGCTCGTCATGATTATCCAGATGTAACTTAGAAAACTGAAAATTCTGGTGAGGCAGTAGCTTAGTCAGTATTAAGTGCTGGTTGTTAAAGATTATGTCTCATAAGCAAGTAGGATTCTACAATTTCACTAGCGGGAGTTAAAAAAGCAATGCAACACTTACTACAGTTTTTTAAATACTTCACACTGTGTTTTTAGGTAATTTCTTCAGAAAGTATCTGAGACCATTAAAAAATATAAACTAAAGTCGAAAAAAAATCTTCAAATTAGCAGAATAGGAGAGAAGCTATAAAGCACTATTAAATGGAAGAGCATAGCACAAGCTATCAAAATTCTTGGAGACTTTTTCAAAGTAAGCTTTTTCCTGCCTTTTTCACAGATCACAGCCTAGCCTTTTTCCTTTCACTTCTCAAAACTGAATAATTCAAAAATAAATGTTCTTTAGTTTTTGATGTTTTTTTGGTAAATTGTAATTTTTCTTTCTGTATATTTATTTTGTTCAGCTGGTCATCTGACATTTGAATGTCGAAACTTCCTCCGAGTAGATCCTCAAAGAGATATTGTTTTAGATGTTAGCAGCACTAGCAGTGAAGACAGCGAGGAAGAGGAACTACAGAGATTACAAGCCATGCGTGAAAAAAAGAGTAAGGTGGTTTTTGTGGGGTTTTTTTAGAATACTTTGGATAATAGTCTTCTGAGGTGCAGGGACTCTCATCCTTTCTGATAACTACTTTAGTTCTTTTAGCCTTTGATTTTAAAATAGGTCTTTTGCTCTATGTGTTCAGACTTCAGAGATTTGATACACCCACACTCTTTTATTATTAGGATTAATTCCTTCCATAGGAAGTTACTAATATACCTGTTTGGAACATCTCAAAAGGGGCTCCTAAACACAAAAGATTATTGATCTGTTACTAAGAAGCTGCTTAGAAGAAAATGACATGGATGTTCCAAGTTAATCTTTTGATTACAACATGTAGTTAAAACATCTTCTAGCTAATGAGAAATATGACACCTGAATTTCTCTCCAGTTTCTAAGTAGGATTTTGACTGAAACAGCTAGTAAATTGGAATTCAGCCATTCATATTTGGAGAAGTACTGTTCTATATTTGGAATGTCTGAGTATCACCTCTTTGTCAGAGAGAGAATAGATGAGTTGTTTATCAGATACTTGAGTTTATTTGAGTTTGGACTCCAAAGAAGTTGTTCACCTAAGTAAGAAGGGCAGTTTGTTCTGCCACAGTGTGTTTGAAGCGAATGAACATTCTTCTCTGCCCTTCTGTTTTTCATTATGTTTTGTTCGGTTGTTCTCACACGCTCTGACATTTAGTTCCTATTGAAGATACTATTTAGAAAGGAAAAGGGATAGATGGAACCCTGTAGTTAGCTGTTCACTTCAAAAGAAATGGATAGGCTCTTTATCAAGAGTGCTGAATTGGTACTGCAGTGGTACTTTATTGGAACAAGTCTCTTTGGAAAAAATACTTACCATTTATTACGTATTTTTGAATGTAGAGGTTGGATTTTTTTCAGTTCTAAGCTGACTGAAGATGGATATCTGCAGGAAAGACAGCTGTTTACTTGATCTTCTAATATTCCTGTTTATTATATGTTCTTTCTCAAATTGTGGCTGGTAGGTATATTGTAAGGAGACATGTATCTGCCAATTATCCAGGTGGAATTTTGCTGTTTCAAGTGGCCTCATCTTCTCAAGATTTTGCACTATTTTCTTAAAAAAATACTGTTTGTTCACCCATTCTCATTCATGTTTTTTCATTGCTCCAAAGGTAATTTGCTCTTTTATGTCATACTAAATTCTTTCAAGTTCCGCTCCATAACATACAGACCAATATTTGTATTTGTGGTAGCAAAGGAATAACTACACCAGCATGCAGACTTTATGGAAAGTGTCGTAACAATAAGATAAAATACTCAAAATTGGCTGTCTCTTTTTAAAGGATAAATTATAAAGCCAGTATTTTACTGTTAGTTGAATGTGTATTTATGTGGTGGATTTGCATTTTGCAAAGTTCAAAAATACTTTTTGAACAGGTATAGAAAAATCTACGGTCAGAAATTTCATCTATGTCATAAAAATACTGCCTGTAAGAGAAATGTGAAGTTACTATACCAAGCTGTACGGCATTACGGCAGGAAACAGATACAACCAGATGTGGGGTGACTTTTCTGCCAGTCTCTGTAGGCAGTACATTAAAAATTAACTCAAATGTGTCTCACGGCATTGCTGTTTGTGAAGCATGAAATAAGGATGTGTGAAAGTAACTCAGGGAAGACTAACAGAATATTATTTTTTTTATATGTTCTAATTAAATGGCCTGTTTTCAGACTTGGACAATAATATGGTGAATGTTAAAATACAGAAGAACAGATATGAAAACCTGGATCTGATGTAAACATATAGGAAAAGGTCTTTTTGCTACATTTTACAGGCCTTCCTTCATTCTTAGTGCTTAGATCAGTGTCAGTACAATGTAAGTCGAGTAGAAAACTTCTGCTGCTCTGCAATATATTTCTGAAGTTGCTATACTAACCAGAATTTGGGGGAAGGAGAATCATTTTGTAGTAACTTTACATTGCTATTGAAGCTACTTTTTTAATGCTGATCTTAATTCAGACACATGTTTTGTAAACTTCAACTTTCTACCCATAGATTTAAATGAAGAGGAAGAAAAAAAGAAGCAAAAAAGAAAAAGCAAAGAGAAAACAAAATTAAAAAGACCGAGGAAAAGGTAATCTTCACACACTTCTTTTCATTTCAAAACACAACTTCAGAAATGTTTTTGATACTTCTGTGCTTTCTCAGGAAATTGCTTCTATTGATGCAACTTTATTTGCAAGTACATCTTTGGTTTGAAAAGTTTAATGTTTTCTAATGAGAACTGATTAACAGTAAGGTAATGGTAAAATAATGGTAAGGTAAAGGTTCTTCGATTAATGGTGGAGTCACAGGCTTTCTACCATGGAGTTAGGATCACAGGAGCTTTGAAAGCTCTAGCAAGCTGGAGGTCTGCAGATCAGAGAATGCAGTACTCCCCCTGACTGTCCAGCTCTAGGCAAGCTGTGATGGGAAAAGAGTAAGTCCAGGAGGATTGTGGGGTTGGTCCCCAGCTGAGCCAGGGTGCAGAAGATTCTCTGAAGTTCAGAAACTAGGGCTCTTTGTGTGCACATGCATGTGTTAACACACCTGCAGGCACACACATGTGCTCTGAGTAACATGCAGTTATCAAAAGGGAAACCTCTGTAATACTTAAGAGGTGTTGAGTTTTAGGGTACCTGTTAATGTAGAAGTCTAAAAACAGTGTTACTCCAGTTTCAGAGGAAAATGTCGTAATACCCCAATGTATTGTGAATTTGAGTTCTGGCCTGTGGACTGATTTGGTTTTTGGTTTTTTGTTTTCTTTTTTTTTCCTTTTTTTTTTTTTTTTTTTGAAATGAGACCATAGATGAGGCTGGTTTGTTGTTAGGACAGTTGATAAGATGATATCCCAGGAACTGTACTGGAAGCTATAAACTGTAAAATGTGTTTGGAGACCAGAAGACGCCATCTCTCAGAAATAAAGAAATGGGATTTAATACCTGTTGTATTTGCATTTCTCCCTTTCCTCATTTACATTGTGTAGCTCAAACATCCACTTTTGAAGACAGACCTTACACTTGTGAAGAAGTAGAACAGAAGAGAGTCAGTCTGGTTGTCGGTTTTCTTTACATGCAAGTAATAGTTAATCAAGTAAACAATAGCACAAAACTGCCTTCTTTAGCATTCACAAATATTTAATAAATTTTGTTGTTCTCATAATTTTTTTATGTATGTAATCACTTATCACTGCTGGTTAGAGACCAATAGTATAAACTGAAAGAACCTAAAAATTTTTCCCACCTGTTTCTCGTAGATTTTTGCATCAGGGACATACATTTGAAGGCATTAATTAGCATCGTTATTGATCATGCAGTATTTTAAAAGTGGAAGCTCTATCTTGCTGTCATACTTTATTTTCTGATGGTCTGTGCTCTTGGTCTTTCTTTTCTCAAAGACTGAAAACCTGCACAACTTGCCTATTCCATTGTTTTTTAATCTGTATTATAAACATACGGCTTTTCTGGCATGAAAGTGTTATTAGGAAAGTCATCATTTAAGTTAAACATGCAGACTCAGATATCATAAGCTTTCCAGTGGATGCTACTGTACAAATTCTACTCCAAATTTAATTTGTGACATTATATAAATACTGACACCTTAAATTATTGTTGTGTCATTTTCCTTCTTTTAATTACATATTGATCTGCATTTTTTTTACAGATCGTCCTCATCAAGTTCAGCTGAAGAGGATGAGCCAAAGTCAAAAAAGCAAAAATCACACAAAAAAGAAAAGGAAAAGGGAAAAAAACATAAATCTAAGAAAGGAAGGCATCATAAAAAGGAGAAGAAGAAGAGACGAAAGGAAAAAAGTTCATCTTCTAACAGTTCAGACAGTTCAAGTAGTGACTGAGATGCTGGTCTATTCTTGTGTTTGCTTCTGCAGAGAAGATGATTTTCCTTTCATAGCAAGTTTATTTATGCTTTTGTCTCAGTTTTGAAAGACAGGTGTCTGCTAAGGAAGGCAAAAGCCCCCCCTTGAAGTGGCAGATATAACCCCTTTTCCCTCCAAGTTATTATATTTTGAAATCAAGGGCCTTCAGGCAAAGATGTGGGAAATAGTAATAACAGTTCTTTACTATATATATATATATATATGTATGTATATAACCAGTCAAACAAAACAACAGTAACTATGGCAGTAACAGCAATCACAAACCCAGTCCC
>NW_008238431.1:44466-53405 GCF_000691975.1 Corvus brachyrhynchos | reverse complement strand
GCGAGGAGCGCAAATCCCGGGGGGCAGGCGAGATGTATCCAGATGGGAGAACCCCACGGAGGCCCAGGCAGGCAGGGTGAGCAGGGCTACAGCGTAGCGAAAGCTCGAAGCAGCAGCGGGGCAGGACAGCCACAGCTCGGCCTCCAGCAGGGCAGGGAAAGCGGCTTTTGGGGTCCCGGCGTTGTTTCCAGCAGGAAGAAAGAACGGCCAAAAAGATAGAAGCAGCAGCTCCTTTCTCTGCAGCTTCTCTCTCCGGACGCTCAGAGCGAACTGATCCCACACCCAGGTGTAGAGGTGTAGACAAAGGAGTAGCCAGGCCCGCCCCACTCCCCTTTTTGTCTTTCTTAAGTACAGCTATTCGTCCCCTAGCAACATGCATATGGGAGAAAATTCCTTTAACAGGAAAAAAAACCTAAGACTAACCTAAAACCCCAACAGCTTTGCAATGCTGTTTAAAAATGGAATATATATTTTTTTTTGAGAAATCTATTTGCATACATCAGTGCTTCAAATTATTAGATGGACCATTTAGAAAAAAAATCTGCTTTTCTATTTCAGGTTTCTTAGTACTAAATCATGCAAGTTTAACTAGTTCTTCCCTCTTAGTTAAGTTGTGATTGTGTCTGTACTCCTTTATAGTAGGATGTGGTAGACTTCCGTTTGCAAGGCTTTGTGTAGAAAGATCTGGACTTAAATATGCTTAATGTCAAAATGGTTACATCAAATATGGAAATTCAAGCGAGATTTTCTATTACCCTTTAAATAAATGTATGTTTTATACAACATTTTCTGCTTACATACATTAATCAGTAAGTGCAACTATGAAACACTGTTCAGGTCCTTAGAGGGGAAGAATGAGCAATGAGAAGCTAAAAAAGATTGATTCTTCAAAATTATCTTCTAAAATTCATCTAGTCATAGACTGTGAAACACAATTACACATTCTTTTGGCAGGATCACTGTAAGCAAGCTGAAAACAAACAGAAGCAAAAAAAGCTATCAATTTTTAAAGTCCTTTCTGCTTGGGTTTTGTTCTTCTACAGCTATGGCCATTTCATCTTTGACATAGATGTAATGGTTTGGATATCAAAACAAGACTTCTAATATTAAACTTTAGCTATTTCTTCATTCCTGTCAGTTGTTAACTAGCTTCAGTTTGCATGAATCACACTTTCGAAGGCTAACCCTGATATAACTGCTGCTGTTGTACAGGCAGTTCTACACAATAGTGATTGTATGCCTGCTACTCTGCAAGCACCAAAGCTCTTACAATATGAAGGTGATGCCAGTGCAAACAAGTGCCATTCCTTGTCAGCTTAGTTACAGAATGAAATGCGTATTTCCAGAAAGAAAGACAAGAATAAAGCATGTGAGTAGTATGTAGGGTGAGCATGCCAAATGCACAGAGTAATGAAGAATCAACCTTCACAAGCCTTACAATAAACTCTGAAATGCTAGTCAGGCTCTCTCAATAGGCACCAGGAAACAAAAGCAGATACTTGGTGTTTCCTTCAGTAGTCTTTCCCAGATAGTGGAAGAAAAACGTGCACATTGACAATCGAGCTAAGATAGGAAATTACTAAGCTGGGAAACAAACTGTGCTACAAAATGCACCAAAGCCTGGAATCACTGAATTGAAACTGAAGCTCTTGTTTCACAAATAGCCAAAGGAAAAGGCATTCCCAGCACAAAAATTAGAGCTTCAGCATTCCCTGCAACTTGTGAGACACCAAGGAAAACCCTTTAGTTTTTTCCAGAGTTCAGAGTATATACATTTTCTTAATGTACTAGAGTAATTGAAAGCTACTTTCAACACAAATAATTTTGTATAGCATGTTTTACCTTAATTTGAATGCATATCAGATTAGGACATTTGAATAGCAATTCAATAACATTTTTCTCTTTATATTCTGCCAAAATTATGCTTCCATACTTAGTAGTTTTCATGGTCTTCAGAGGCATTTTAACAATATACTTAACCATCTTCACAGTCTTAAACTTCTGAAGTCTTTTACCTGCTAGTAGCATCAGTCTGCAGTGCGAGAAAATCAGTGTTCACATCACTGATTGTTTGCAATGTTATTTTTGTGTGTTGCCACTACAAGCTCTATTACCATCAAAATCTGTATGAATATTACGCTATCATTACATTTTAAAGATTTTGTCATTCGGTAGTATCAACTTGCGTTGTTTACAGGACTTTTTCCTGAATTATTTCCTGCAGTTTAGTCAGATACTTCCTTTGTTGTATTCTGAGCTCTCTTCAATGGTATGTGTTAGTTCTGGTGCACTCTGCAAGGGAGCACAAATGATGGACAAACAAAAGTCTTAGGTAACCAAGAGGTGGAACAAAAACTGAAAGAAAAAGAAATTCTTTGTGATGCAGTATTATTACACAGCTCTACAACTGGAAGGTTTTGTTTTCTTTTTCCTTTCAAAAATAAGTCATAGTGAAGAATCATAATATAGCTCAGAATTGCAACAAGGCAATTATGGATAGAAGAAATTGCAGTGTTTAGCTGTGAACTTGGAACAGACTGGGCAACCTTTACAGGCTTGATCTTTAAGGACATGCAAGCTGCTGAGATAATGGCATATTGAACTCTATTTACTCAGTGCTTTTGTAGTTGACAACAGGAAAGAATGTCAGCTGCAGGTCGCTCTGAAAAGTATCATGAGTATTGAACCTGACATGGTGCTTGTTATCTGTTTCATGTAACAATCAGTTCTAGGAACTCCTGGGATGTATTTATAGAAGATAATCTTTTGCAATTCCTCATGTCATCTCTCCCTGGTCAAAAAAGGACACTGTCTCTGTATGCAAAAGAGAATGTCAGACATCCCAAACTTTTTCACTCAACTGATGATTCAGTAGTGCTCTAAAGTCTCTACAGTAGAGCCAGCAGTGAAGCTGTTAAAAAGTAGTTCTGACATTGCCATGTCTTGGGCAGCCAACCTATCTTACCTTGTGAAAATTACCATGCATCAGAGACTCTCTTGGCAAAACACGCACCTGGTGCCTCTTACTACAATGCCTCTGCCTCAAGGACCTGAAAAAGGCATTAATAGACATTCTAAGATGCAAATGACAATAAATAATAACAAGGGTGGATAGAGAAAAATACATCAAAAATGCTTCTGTATTAAAAATGCCAGAACATTTACACTGTTCACAAGAAATTCTAGTGTAACAATCTATGAAGATGAATTTAGGTGACAAAAGAAGAACATGAGATGAGGTGGTGGTAGCAGAAAACAAGAGGTGCAAGAATAAAGAAACCAAAAGCTTTAGGAAAAAAAATTATTTGAGAAAGAAGACCAGAGGAACATGTTTATTTAGAAAAGCAAAATTATAGTTTAAATAATAGCAGTAAAGGACAAAAGTCTGAAAAGACTGTTTAGTAGAGTTCATTTAAACTTCAGCAAGATGTACTCAAGATGTGGCTTATTTACACTTTTCTGTGTAAGCTAAGTATTTGTCCCACTGAGAAAGCGTACTGTGAAGATGAGTGATTAATCCTTACTTATCTGTACTGTATATTTTCCTGATGCTTTAACCTATTGTAATAGTTTTTAAAATATCCTGGCAAAATTTTGACCATCAGAGAATTTCAACAAGGAATAAAGCTGACCTGGAAGAAACATGTTGTATATGGTATCAATTGTCCAGGAGTAGATTTAGGCTGAAAATTGGCAGAAACTTTGTTTTCATCAAAGAATTGCAGACCCAGAAGAGCTAGAAATAACTTATGGAAGAGGGAGCTGAGTACTTGTAATGGCTCAAATGAAGATGTGCTTGCATTAGACAGTAACAGTCTGGACAAATATAAACAGGTGCTCTCTTGGACACCAGAATTCCCATTACTACTGGTACTTAATACATTTTAGAAGAATGGAACTGAGAGAAATACCACTCCAAGAAATTTTACAGATGATATAAAATAAGGTAAAGGTTCAAAGTACTAGTGAGAAGGAGATTGGTAGTTCAAAACCAAGTGAGTTCAGACAGGAAAGTGTCTAAGACTGGCAACATGAGGCTAGATCTGGACAGTAGATTATTGTCCTGGGTTGCAGTGTATTCTATCACCATCCTCATGAGCTGTTGAAATCAGGTGGGGCAGTGTTCCCTTGCCTCCTCCCCCCAGACTATCTTTCTGTTAATGGCCCATCATTGTCCTGCTGCATGACTCAGAGATAACTCCCTCCGGACCATCTTCTGTTAATGAGCCTAATCAACACTTGGCCTCATGACTCATTACCCCATTGTGAGATGCTCCACCCAGAGGGAGGAACCAAGCATTCCATCCTGGATCACCAGAGACAACACTTCCACTGGATTTCCAGAGGACAGGAGCTACGCAGCCACCACTGGACCTGAGGAAGAGCAGACCCTTTTTTCTACAGGATTACCACTTCAGGAGGACTGCAGCTACCATTCTACCAGACTGCTACCACCACCCTGACTAAGAGGGTGTCAGGTTGTATCCTGACTCTGTCAGTTTGAACCAGTGTTTTCTTTTAGTTTTTCCTTTTCTTTAATTTCCCCATTAAATTGTTATTCTGACTTGGTGCCTCCCACTGGTTTGTTTTCAACCTAGTACAATTATGCATATGCTGGGAACAGCCTACGTTGAAAAACTCAAACACATTAGAAGGTACAACTACCAACTAAGGAGTAAAGGTATACCTCTTGACACACGACTGGGGCAATTTTTGTAAAACTGCTACAAGAAAATAGAATCTCAGGGGAAATACTTCTAGGTTTGAGATTAATTACTCAGCTGTACAACAGTTAAAAGTAATTGTTACAACTTTTGCTACACCATGATCCCTAGAAAATATGTCCTGCCCACCTGCATTTAGCCTAGCTCACTTCTTTTTGAAGCAGAAAAGGTTGGTTCTGCTGGTAAAGGGTAACTTTTCCCATGTCGGTCAGTGCCTTCAAGGTCCTAGAACTTAAAACAGGACCACAAACTTCCCAAAATAATGCTACAAATCTCTTCATTGGCTGAGGTCTGAGGTAACATATGAGTAAGAACGAGCAGAAATAGATGTTTCTTTAGCTTCTCTTGCCTCTTGTCCATGAAGCTGAACAATAGGTAGCATATCTCTTACATAGGCAGTAAGGAATTTCACCTTTATACTGATGTAAGACCAATAGGCATTTAATGCACCACTGTATGTTTATTCCTCAAATGGGATAGAAGTTGGTTATTGTATTTTCCCCATTTTCTGACAAAGATTTTCTAGGTTGTATTGGGTATACTCGGACGTATTATGTAAGTTAACATGCAGATTTTGCATGGTAACTTTTCGTTTTGGGTAAGTTAACGTGCAACCTGCAGTATGTGTTTGCTGTCTTCTGCTGTAAGCTTGTATTTTATTTCTGCTCTGAAAAATTTAGATTTTACAGTGTACATAGATGTTTCACTTCTTAGATTGGTATATTTTATTACATGAAATATCTGTGAAAAAAAGTTGCTGCTAGTGGGTAGTGGTTATAAAGAATCTGGTTTTGAAAAGCTGGAGCTGTGTAAAGTTTTAGTAAAAAAAAAAGAGTTGGTGAAACTTGACATATTTGGTGGGAAGAGGAATTTTTACTTGTTTCTTACCCTGCAAAAGAGTTATGGTGCCTTTAACTTTTAACACTTTCAACTAAAATGTTCAGACTCCAAGGATTTAGAAAGCAAGTGCTGCTTTCCTCAGTATTCTCCCTGAGTTGCTTGTTTCCATGTATTTGGAAGCTTATTAATGTGAAGGTGGGGGTGTCTTTTAAATACGTGGAAAGTAAACAAATAATGGTTCTAAATCATCTCTAAATAATTTGTATGGCATTTTGCTGAGGGAACTTCTAAACTTTGATCCCACACTGCCCTATTCCATTAAACTAAAATGTAGTCACATCATTAACTTTTATCTTTCTTTTACCAACATGATGTTCTGGGCATTAAAAAAAGTGACTTAGTAAAAGATGATCCTCTGCATTCCTAAGTAAACCAAATTATCCCTTGACACCTCTTCAGTTCAGAAACTTACCAGGACTTGGCTCATATCACAATCTGCTAAGGGATAACTGGAGGACATTCCATTCACCTTTGATCACCAGTATTCCTTAAGTGGCCATACAGCTTGAGAATTACAGCATGTGTCCAATTAGGATTAGTAGAAAGTGTACCACAAACTGCTTCAGGTAAATTGCTAGATTGCCTAGAATTATAGAAAGGCTTCAAAATGAGCAAAGACTGCGATTTTAGTAGTCTTTAGTTGAGGAAAAAGAAACACTGCTAAAGTTTCCAGAACAACAAAAGGTACAAGGATGTATTATTACTGTACACTTCAATATACTCCAATCTCAAAGGGCTTTGAAGACAACATATCTAAGTCTATCTATCACAGAACATGCTGAAGTTATGGAACTCATTGTGATATGACTGATGTCAAGAGCTTTTTAAAATTAACTAAAGTGTTTATACATTTGTCTTAACTAATGTATATTGTAGTGATTTGGTTCAAAATATCCATTACTTACTTATTTTCCTTCTGTGAGATAAGAATTAGGGGAAAGCAAAGCCGTCACAAAACTTAAAAGAATATAAAGAACTTTATTAACAGACTTAAAAGAAAGAAAAAGAAGTCAGACTAAACCTTCAGAACACTTCTCCTCCCCTCACCTTTCTCCCTTCTCCCACTGACAACGTAAAAAGACAACCCTTGAGATTTTCAGTCAGTTTACCATCTCTATAATAATCTTTTTCAGTTCACTTAGGGAGAGGAGTCTCTCTTGCTCATGCTATGGAGACATCTCCACAAGAAACAGTTCTCTCATGGCTTCAGTGTCACAACGAGACAGCCGCCCCGGTTGGTTCTCTGCTCGCATGTGAGAATCCCTTCCCCTGACTTACAGCTTTCCTCACAACTGCTTTCAAGGTCCAGTCTTGAGCTACTGGGGTACCATTTTAAGGTTGAGCTACTCAGAAACAAAGGTTCTCTTCACCTATCTCTGGGAGCATCTTCATCTCTAGGAAGAGAGGTCTTCTCCTTCCCTGGGAGCAAGGGTCTTCATCCCTTTTATCTCTTTCTGTTCAAGCTTCTCATCAAATCACAGCTACTTCAACATTTGCTCATTTCAGCACAGGTACTTTTGCTCACAATTGCAATTTGAACGCTCCACCCCCCCATGCTTTCATGAAATTACAGTGGGTACTCTGATGTATCATAGTCCCTCACCATAGCTTTACAACAGAATTTCAACTTCTAAGCTTGAAGCATCTCCTCTTTCTCCTCCCTCAGGTTTTCAGCTCTTCCTTCTTCACTGACTTTGGTGTCTTTATGGTGTTTTCTTCACATGCCTTCACCCTTCCTTCTCTTTTGACTTGGGAGAGGATTGATGTCCGCAGGCTTCATCTGTTCTGGAGGAAACTTACAGCACTAAAAGGGTTGGCCTGGCCGCCCCGTGGGGCGCCTGCACGGAGCAGGGCTGCGGGGGCTCTGGGGTGGCTGTCTCCCAGCTGGCCTGGCCTGCACTGAGGGGGATGCACCGGGTGTCCAGGGAGCAGAAGCAGCTGAGATCTCAGCCAAGCCACACTACTGCCTGGCCACGCCGAGCAGCGCCTGGCCCAGCCCCACTGGGCCGCGCTGGTCCCCCAGGTTACCTGTCCAAAAGCCGTAAGCAAGAGAGAGCTTTCCCAGGGTTTGTCCGTTCTTAAATGTGGGTCACAGAGGTGTGCCAAGCTTCTTAAGTGGCTTTAAAAAGTTGCCAATATTCAAATTAGCTGGTTGATAGGTTCCATTGTGGCTAGAGGAAGCTGTAAGCACCTGTTTGCAAGAGAATCACTTCTGTGGCTGATGAAGACCTCTTTAACTAAAAACCCAAACTACACTAAACCATGACAAATATTCCTGTGTTAGAACACAGAGATGTGAGCCGTCATGTAACTTCGCATACGAAATTCCTTGTGATGCACTGTGGGCAGGTACTGCATTAGACAAGCTCACTGCTTTATCTGCCCATCTGATTCTCTGTGTGTACCAATGTAACAGGACATTTAAAGAAATCTTGTGTGTAATCTTCTTTCCCCCTTTCTTTCTCATGGCATCACTGTACATTCAGTCTTGAATTCATATACTTTTCTTTTTGGCATTAATGTCTGTCTTTTTCACTTATGCTGAACAGAAATTAATTAGTTAATTTTAACTACTGATCAACTTTCCAGACAGTAATTTTAATAACCATTAGACATCAGGAGTTGTTTTTCCAAAGTTTTAACAGTTGCAAAACCTAGTGTATCTGTGGGGATGGAGTCACCGAGTGAGTCTGTTGGTTTGAGACGATGTAGGAACCTAGAGTGCAGAGAATATTTCTCTGCCTGTTTTGAAGGGGTTTTACCCCCCTGAACAACACTGTTTTGACCTCCAACCTTGGAAAAAACTGCCTACGATCAGACAAGAACTAGAAAATACAATGGTGTGAATCAGGTGATAGACTACTATGTAAGATTGTCACAGGGTGAAAAATTTAGAGGTTTTGGGATTCTCTTTGTAGTAAATAGAGAAGAGCAAAAGACATCAAAATGGAGGACTGTTGTTCTCCAAACCTTCTTCTTCTTCTTCTACTACTCCATATTCTGCAGTGAGATAAACAGAATTGCCCAATCAAAATTTATAAAGAAAAAACATTTATTATGCAACCGAAATATTGGTCTCAAAAGCCATGATCAAGAAAAGCAGCACTGAGCCGGGGTCGGAGCTGGGTGAACACATATAGATCTGACCTCTACTGCATCAGATCTCCCAAGTTCATGAGTGCTGCTTTGGCTGGTCCCTTCTTACACAGTTTTTGGGTAGAGTCCGAATTAATTCTATTTTTCTCGCAATTTAGCATATTCATGATGTTTTCTTGTCCCGAAGTTGGGCTGCACAAAGCCTTTCCTGGGTCTGAT
>NW_008238431.1:12114-44405 GCF_000691975.1 Corvus brachyrhynchos | reverse complement strand
GGTTCCTGGAACAGTTATTTTTAGTTCCTGGAAGTCGGATTCCTTATCAGATGAGATGTAGATATCAGAAGGTGGTGATGGAGTCATCATGATGGTGTCAATGTCCCAGTGATAAGATCCAACCCCACCTGGGTGGAATCCTCACTTATTGATTACATCTGTGAGAGAACTTCTTTTAGTGTTGTGAAATTTTTCTCTCAGCCAGGCTGGTGGAGGGATTTTGAAACGCTGTCTCTGCATGGTCTTATTACATTTCAGTTTTATACATAATAGCACGAATTACATACTTTATTTATAACATGCAGTAAAAGTAATTTGGGATGACTGGACAAAAAATTCTGCAGTTCCTGGCTGTGTTACTGAATAATTGGTAGGAAAGTGAAAATAATGTATGTTTTTAGTAACCATTGGTTAAATTATCTTTAAAAGGCTGTGTAAATCTTGATAATTGGTCTTTTCTCCTGCATTCTCTGCTCTGTGTTATGCCTGGGTCATGGTAGTGACTCTGTTTCTCTGATAAGACTTAATAAACAACTATCTGGCAGCAGTGACACTCCAGGAAAGTCTCCGTTTGTCTCTTGAACTCCTTGCAAAGACTTTAAAACACCCTCTCCCATCAGGAGAGATTTGATTTATGGCACGGTTCAGTGTCAAGACTTCCAATGAAAACATGTAGGTGCTGCCTCTTACAGACAACAGCTCTGATTAGCGAGCACAAGGTTCATGAGAAATGTGCAGAACACTTTAAAGAATTAACTTCAAAAAACGTGCTGTGGACTTCGATTCCATTCTTCTTAAAAATGTGTTTGCTCTGAGAAGCAGAGTTTTGTGTGTGTAGGGATCTCCCCATTTTAGATGCTTAGGAGTATGTATGCCTAAGAATAGTTCATGACCTGAAATCTTCAAACACACTGAAGTTACCTCTTTCTGTGCTATTTAAAGAATTCAGTCATACATTTTTTTTTATCTTTGTAAACATACTTGTTGAAATGGAAATATGATCACGAATTTTTGTAGTACCCAGACAACATACATAGTCTGGCTGTACAACTAGAAACACGACAACATTCAGTTTAAATAAAAAACTTTATTAACAATGTAAAACGTTTAATATCTTACAGTCTGAGATAATTCTGGCATGCCTTATTAGATCAGTACTTAGAGATATGCAGACACCATGCTTTGAATTCTACTGGCAACAAAATGGGTTGATGTTGTGTTTTACATTGTCTATTTTAATACACCTTCTTTTGATAAATTATTTATTTTTTCCAAAATCTTGTAGATACACTATTGGCTTAAAAGGAAATCTGTTGCTTCTATGCATTATACAGTTTGTAGATATTATGATTTCTCTGTATTTACAAGTCCTAACTATTTTCATATATGGTTTGTGTATCATAAATTAAGATATTTTTCTATAAAGCTTTGAAGTTGATACGGTGGAAGACTAAATATGAATGAGAGCACGAAAAGCAACTGGAGATTTTGTACAAACTCTGTTACAATATTGTTTGAATGTCTTAGAACTTTAATAGTTTTGCTCTTAAATAGTTTCCTATGTTTAAAGATTGTGAGAGAATGATCAAATGTTCTTTTCCTATACTTAAAAACTGTTGAGTATGATTTTAATATGATACTAGTAAGAGTACTGTACTATGCACAAACTTTTAGCTGCAGCTCAAACACTTAAAAAAACCCTCTAAAATTATCTATGAACCATAATTCATGTGTCTTGAGTGACTGAAAGTAAGCATGCAAAACATACTTCAAAAAGATTTAAATATGCTAGATCTATTCCACAGCCATTTTTGAACCACCGTAACTTAAAACTATTAAAACCCTTATTTGAAAAGGGGGATGGACCAGAAGACAAAAATGAATAGCCTAGTGTAGAAAATGTACTTTATAATCAAGATTAGCCACCTTCATCTTTTCAGTAGTCAAATAATAGTGGTTTAATCAAAGTTGTGATTTCCTTGGTGCTTCTGTGCTTAATCTTCTAACTTGAGACAAGACAACACAGTCCAAAGAATCTTCGCTTCCGTCTTCTTACCAGTGGATATGGAGTCAAGTTTAGGAGGCTGCTATCATCTGTGATGAAAACCCCCACATTTTAACACAAGCATGTACACATATGCAGAGATTACACAGGAAAGAGTTTATATAATTTACGTGTCCTAACAGCACCTACGTGATCACAGAATCATTTGTTGGAGAAGATCTCTAAGATTGAGTCTAACCTCTAACTCATCACCACCACATCAACCAGACCATAGCACTAAGTGCCAGGTCCAGTCCTTTCAACACCTCCACCACCTCCCTGGGCAGTCATTCCAATGCCTGACAACTCTTTATGACGTGATAGTGATGCCATGAAGATTTTTTGCCTTTTCTTTTATACCCCTGTTATACCTTTTTACAACTTCTGTATTCTTAGTGCTTTTTGCCTACATTCTTGGACTTGTTTGTCAAGCTAAGAGACTAAACATTTTAGAAGCTTTGTAGCTGGGGATCAGTGTGCCCCACACCCCAAGGTCCTCTCCAGAACACATTCTGTAAACTAAGCTAGAACCATCCAGGGGAAGGTTCCTTGGGGAGGGGGGCTCACTTGAGCCTCTCATTGGGGAATCTTTGATAGATATGCTAATTAGTAAAACCTATAATATTATACCTGATCTTTGGGGGCAGACTTGGCGGGGTGCATTTCGATGCATATGAACTGGACATGTGCACCTAAGGATCCTTAAAATAAATTCCAAGGTAAAATCCCTTTTCCCCTTCTAACCGTGTATGACTCTTGATTTTAAGACTAGGAAAAGGCATCAATAGCTCCCATAGAGCACAGAGCAAATAAATAAATTTTGCATTTGAGAGTCTTACAGTGCTGGTTAACAGCATCTCCATAATAATTATGATTACCTGATCCTGGGGCACATCTCAGAGTTTTAAAACTCTGGGATGCTTCCTATCCTGCTGCACAGGGTGTCAGTGATTTTCTGGTCAGTGCTGAAGGGCAGTGTAGACACCAGGCAGCAAAGAAGAATTCTGTACACTTTTATCTCTGCTCTGAATTCAAGTTTCTCTGTGCTTTATATCCCCCCAATTTGTCTTTCCCTTCCTTATTTCCAGCATGCTCTTTTCTTCTAGACTAGGCGTAGACTTTTTGTCACTCTTCCAGTCTTTACAATGGTCTGTATCACAAGTGATGCCCTTTTTCCTTTCAACATAGTTTTCCATCAAGCCATCCTGCCATGAAGTCTTACTTGTATAAAGAATCCATTCACTCTATATTCATCTCTTAGCATATTATGATGAATGCTAGGCTGCTTAGTTACTCGGGATGAGATCTAGGACAAAATCAGCATATTTCATCAGCTGCCACTGCGCCAAGACTGCACCACATTAAGGAACACCCATTATCAAGAAGAAATCAAAAAGAAAAATTATTATCTGTTTAATGCTGTTCTCATGAACAAAGAGAGTGCCTGTAGATGTGAAGTATTTAGCACACAACAAAATGAAGACCCATTGCTAAATACATGCATAGGATGGAGATCTTGCCCACCTGTGCATTTGTATCGGGTGCCTGATAGCTGTCTATGGCATAAGCAGGCTCATGGCAGACTCAAAGCAAGTAGCTTTTCTGCAGAGTGAGTGTCAGGTCACAGAAGCTACAAGCCTTGTAGGGGTGAAGCAAACCCATCACTCAGAAGGATCCCTGTCATAGTCTATGCAATTTGCACCTTCATTACCTTTGAGAAAGAAGGACTCCTGACACTGGGAAGTAGTTGTGCTTCTGCCTTCATATCACCGGGAAAAGTTCATTATTTTATGTGTAGATACCCTATCTATAAAATTCCAGAATACCTCATGTGAAACTCAAGAGGCCAAAGATCACATACTAGATTCTGGCTCCACTGAATCAGCAGGGAAGAGATTTTTGCCTAGATTTTTCTTTTTGTAGTCTCTCTTAAAGAACCCTAGATTTTTTTGTATCTAAAGGAAGGCAAACCCTTTAATTATCTTAATTTTTCTTATATGAAGAAATTCAAAACCTACCTTGATTTTTCAGTGGTAAAGGCATAGTCTCCCTGAGTTTACTTAAAAGGTTTTTCATTTCTCTCATATCTCTGTGGATACAACAGTTTAAAAAGATACAATGGAACAACAGTTGAAGACTGCATGGGGAGTAGCTCACAGTATAGCTTTATATGCTAAAACAGTGGAGCAATAAATACAAAAATCCATTCACAGCAAGCATTTGGTTTACATACATGTATCAGAAGATGCATACCAAAAAAAAGGCAATAAAATTAACAGGGGAGCACTTTTATGACAGTCTGATACTAGCTTTTCCTTGTTCAAATTTATGATCTATTCTGGCACTTGAATATTTCATATTAAAAGCCTTTGGGGGCACAATGTGATCCTAGTGGCAGAACACACAATGTGTCTTAAAATTAGTATTAGCTAGTACTAATGTCAACTTCATAGCCCTTATCAGCATTTTGTAGCTTGTGCCATGAATGTGTTTCACTGTTCAGCAGAAAATTATAATACATGCAACTAACCCATGGTACTTAACACTACATATTAAATGAAAATTTTAAAAACAAGGCTATCTGTCTCACCTGCCTTAGGAGGACTCTGGCATTAGATTTTCTGAAAGGCACATGATGGAAAATATGATAATAACACATCATCTCCAAAAGCTAATTATATTTTGATATGTTTTGAAAGAGGCCAGAAGTTTCAAAATCGTTTCTGTTTTACACATTGATGGTAGACCTATAGGCTTGTAATGTCTTAATGCTTTCAGGATTTAAAACCAATACGGTCTTGCTTAATTCATCTGCACATAAAATGGTTCTTAGAAATGCAGGAGCACAATTAGTAAAAAATTGCTCTGTTTTATTCTCCACACTGTGGCCTCTGTAGGACAGAGCTTGGCTTTATGTAAATAAGCATGACAACAATTCTAATCTCTGCAGCAATTTAATATACAAAGCCTCAAAATAGTATTTTTTTCAAAGAAATATTTGCCATCAGTATTACTCTCTAGTAAACAGTTTCATTTTTGTCTTTCAACTGCATAGTTAAGAGGGTAAGAGAACACCACTACAACAGACCTATAGATTACATTCCCCTCCCCTCCTAAAACTTCCGAATTTAAACCTATGGGCAGAACTAACTGAAATGAATTAGATTCTGTGGTTTTGATTTAGGAATGCAGAACTGGAGTCCGGCAGATTTCAGGTACAAAATCAGAAACTCTGTTAAATGTACCAGAAAAGGTAACAGGTTATTTATTTTACTTATACTTTTCATAGGAGTAACACTGGTTGTCAAATTAGAAGAGACTACATAAATTCTAGGAAGAAATTTGTTTAGGAATGAAGTGCTACACATACCTTTCAGTGTTTTCAATATCTGTGGAAACCTGCCATAGATGCTGTTGAATATCTGTTGGTGATAATGATGTGTCTTCTAAGATCGGTACTTCGGAACTCTCCTCCACTTTAGTATCTAAGATCTTGGGTGGGCCGCAAGGTTCTTTTCCTTTAAAATATTTAAACAAAACATATATCCTTATTATTTATTGATTAAAATGGATACTCAAATTATCTAATTCATGCTTTGAACTTGACCTTGCACAATACAAATGGAGGAAAAGACTGCTTAAATGCAAACTCTGAGTAAGAAGTGTTCAGAAGCAGAGCAGACCACACCAAGCTACAAACCTGAGAGCTGCCATATATTTCTCTTACCAATTTGAAGGGGTACAATTGAACTCCACTAGCTCTCATGCAACACAAAATAAAAGCCGGAAGACAAAATTGAACAGGGTGAGGAAACTGCAACATACATTTTGGAAACAACTTCAAAATTTTGACATTGAAGAATACTGCAATTCATGTCTCCTAGTACTACAGTAATACCAAGGGAAAACAAAAGACAAAAATGTGAAATTTTGTACTTTATGATTTAACAGCAATATAAAGCTGGCACCACCCACAGCCCAAATGTATTATGTTCTGAATTTCTGTGTTGACACCGACCTAATTCATTCTCACTGTATGGAAATTAAATATAATAGTATTGAAATTGAAGGGGGGCTTCATGACAGATCTTCCAGGGCTTTTGTGAGGAAGAGAACAGGATAAAGGATTGGATCATAATAGTGGAACACTCAAGAGAGCTAACCATTGGTAGGATATTTTGGTAATCTTGCAAATCTCCTTTGGATTGCCTGGTAGCATTCCTTTTCTGTAGTGGCAGCTACAATTCTGGCACCAAATACAGAAGAAAATTCACACTGGAGTGCATCCCAGACAAATGTCAACATTCAAACCAGCAGTACAAAAAGATGAGTAGGAAATGTTTTTTCATTTCACCATTTTTGCAATTTGAAAAATTTTGACATCAGGACAAATCTGAGTAGTTCCTGTAAGGTTTGACAAAGTACATGAAGAGCAAGACCAGCTAATAGAGCAGTGGTCATTCAGCCCATTTTTGTAGGATGCTAAAATCAAGACTGCAGACCATGGTACACTGCTCTTCCACATCACAAATACATATCCCAGCTATCAGGTAGGTAACCTTGTTTTTTAAATCTAGAAATTCCTGGATCATAAGATAATGTTTTTGAGCAAGTTCTCCAAACAGTTGCATTCTGGTAAATTATTCCTTTGAAAAAAAGAAAAACAAGTTATTCTTAGCTACCTGTCTCAAACCAGATGTCGCCTAGGCTACAGAAGATACTTGCTTAATGTTTTAATACTCTCTAAAGCCAGTAGGAAGCCCACAGTTACCTAACTGTGAATCCTAGAGAGTGCATGAATTGACCATAACAAGTTTAGCCTCTATGAAAGAATGTCCTGTATCCTTTATTTGCTGCTTACTGGCATCCATTGCTAACTTGTGCTTTGCCAAATCCTTCTGTGATCCACTTTAGCCATTGAAATGGTAGAGGATTACCCCAACAAAAGGGAAAATAAAATGTGATGTTTTCTTATGAAGTGGTTTAAGTAAGGTCAGTCAAAAACCCTACAAGTTCAGGAGCAAGTGCCAGAGAAGGAGGATCATACCACTCCTTTCCAAAAGCAGTGGAAAGGAGGAAGAAGTGAAGGCATTATAAGGGAGGGGAGACATAGAGAAAGAGACCAAGACCTTTCTGATGGTTACAAACAGTTATGCTGAATGGTGACTCAATTGCTTGTGGAACAGCAGAGTAAGCCTGCTTCACAGATTACATGTTTTACTCTGTATCACCCCTGCAGGTGTTTCAAATTTTTCTTGTCCTTAACTGCAGCTTATGCTGGTATTTTAAGGTGATTCATATGGTACAGTTGTCGTCGTTCAGTCATATAAGTTTCCTTATTTTTTCCCACGGCAAGAAGTTCATAACACAATGTTACTAAAATCTCCACATATTACTTTTTCATTTAAAATGTTTCAGGTAAACCATCCATTTGCCACTGATATCACAAGGTGTTACTGATGAAACAGGGTATTAGAGGATCGTTCCATTATTTTAAAGTTTTATGGTGGAACCCTGACCTGACCTTTGGTGACATGCTGTCAGGATGCATCCTTCAGGGATGTGAAAGGTGTTTCAATAGAAACAATAAAAGCATTAGATGAAATAATAGTAAAGGTTCTTTCTCTCAGCTTGAGGACAGAAGCAGAGACCATAATGTTCTTTTTGTTAGCACAAAGACAAGCTCTTGCAGATTTGCCAGAATGAACAACACAGATTTCTTTTCAACTGAAAAAAGCTCTTTACCAGTAATTCTGTTATATTGTGAGCAATTCATGAATCCTTTCTTGAATTTCAGATCATTTGCTCAGTCACTTGAAAGCAGTTAAAGAGTCATCTAATAATACAGGCTTTGCTTGAATAATGTATGATTTAGGCTTAACATTTCTACCCTGGTAAGAGCCTACAGGGAAACAAAAGCTTTTAAATCTCATCCTTACAGTGGCAGGTAAGGCTATCTTCTGTAATAGATACTTCAAAAATGGATACGAACCCTAAATTTTACTTTCAATTTAGTCAGTGGAAAGATTTTCAATAGTTTTAGTTGCAATGATGTATTCTTCCTCTTCTCACCAGCAATTCAGCTTTTTTTAACTTTAAGAAGCAGAAAATGCTTTTAGTATGAAATTAAATCAATTTAGTTAAATAATGCTGAGGATCAAACTTGAGAAAATAATTGAGAAGCTCAGTTAAACAGTTATAAAGCTCTCATTCTTACTTTAATAATAAAAATATCCCTGGCTTTAGCAGTATTCTACAGCCAGATATGAAAAGTACACTACAGGCTATTTTAGCATGACAGGAAATTCAAAAGGTTCATTACGAAACCTTTATTACAGTTCATTACAGAACGTTGTCTTGTCTTTACCCAGTTTTTCATTGATGACTGTGCCATCACTGAGCAATGAGGTTACTAAGTAAACTGTTCAGTAAATTATCAGCATTTCTACATCTTCCTTTCAGTAGGCAGCTAATCAAGTATGAAATGATTACAGAGATGCATTTTCACTGAAGCGAAATTTCCCTTCCAAATCTAGTATCTGCTTTTATAAAGGTAGGCATCTTTAAACCGTATTTATCTATTTTTTGCTATGGCAGTGTTTTAGGAATGGCACTTCCCAATTTAGTGCTATCACTGACACTCTCCCAAACCGTAGGCCACTCTCTCTCTCTCTTTCTCCCTCTTCCCCTCCCTTTTTCCTGTTGGGGCAGGATGGAGTTGAGAACTGGAGGCACAAAAGGTGAAGCTCGTGGGTTAAGGTAAGAACAATTTACTGGAAACAGCAATGAGTTAAGAAAATGAATAGTAACAGCAACACTATTAATAACATATCTTGCCCAACAAATATATCTAATAACATTACTAAGTTTGCCCACTTGTCTGATTAATGACAGCCAAAACTTAAGGGAATACTCTTTTTTAAAAAGAATCAGACTTTTTAATGGCGAGGACATTAGTGATACATACCTGATAAGACACACTTCTGTAAGAATTATGATTAACAGAAATAGAGCTCCTTTTTAGTAACTGAAAACACACTACAGAAATATATAATTTGTTTTACAATTTGGTGCTTGTTGTGGTTTAACCTCGGACATCAATTAAGTCCCACAGAGCTGCTCAGTTGCTCGCCCCTGGTGGGATGATTGAGACTACTGAAAGGGTGAAAACTCATGGGCTGAGGTACAGGCAGTTTAGTAAGTAAAATGAAAGCCATGCATGCAAGCAAAGCAAAACAAGGAATTTATTCACCATTCCCAATGGGTGTAGGGAGGTGTTCAGCCATCCCCAGGAAAACAAGGCTATCTCATGAGTAATGATGACTTGGGAAGACAAATGCCATCACTTTGGATGCCCTCCCCTTCCTTCATCCTCCCCCCTCTCTTTATATGCTGAGCACGATGCCATACGGTCTGGGATATCCCCTGGGTCAGCTGGGGTCAGCTGTCCTGGTTGTGTGCTCTCCCAACTCCTTGTGCCCCCTCAGCATCCTCACTGGTGGGGTAGGGTGAAGAGCAGAAAAGGCCTTGACCTCATGTGGGTTTAGCAATGACTAAAATATTCCTCTGTTATTAATACTGTTTCCAGTGCAAATCCAAAACGTAGCTCCATGATAGCTACTATGAAGAAAATTAACTCCACCCCAGCCAAAACCAGAACAGTGTTTTGTCTTTCATGACCCAAAAGATTGTTCTTTTTCTAAAACTAGCATCTCTCTGTGTGTTTGTGCCATTCAGTACCTTTCCGATGAAACTGCAGTGATCCTAGAAGACATATGGACTTTAGCATTTCTGTTGTGTACATTTCTAAGCAACACTGCAACTGGATGTATAGTCTACAGATTTCAGGATGAATTTCACCATCTTCTGGGCTGGAATAAAAGAGAAGAATATAATTAGGAATGAGATTAGAAGGATGTAAGGGTCATAAAATCCACTTCTTTACTGTTGCAAGCAACCACATCACAATCTGCTTTACAAACTATTAAGATTTTTCTATGATAATGTATTTACAAAGCATTCTTTAGATCTGTAAAACTCTAGGCTTAACACTGCTAAACTTGGGCTGTCTTTGGTAAGACTGCATGTCCTGATTGTCTCCTCTGCATGTTTTCAGAAAACAGGTAAACAAGTGATGGAGATATTTTCCCCTCTTTAAAAAAGCTTTGGATTAGTATTTTCTTTGAGAATGAAGCATTCTTTTGCCATCCAGTCTCAGTTACCCTTGGTCTTGACAAAAATGCAGGAGATTACAGGGCCACTTTAACAGTCCCTGTTCAGGTTACAAATCCTGTATCAAGCAGAATCAACCCTACTTTGAAGACACTCTCATCAGAAACAAGTCAGGTTTAGCCTACTCGTTCTATACATTCTGCCTGAATTTGTTTTCCCCCTGTATTTAAATTAGTAGTGATATCAACTGCACTGTCAGGAGAATTGGATGCATGAGACTTTTTTCAGAAAAGTAGTAACAATCTTGAAAACAAAAACTGAAATCCTACACCTCCAATTAATCGCTTAGGACACCAAGAAAATAATTTACCCACACCCAGGAACCAATTCTCATGCCTACTTGTAAAATCAGGCATTAAGTATCACTTTTGTGGGCTGGAATCACAGTAGTGGTAAGCTGTGCAGTCATGAAAAAAATTATTGTACAAAAAACAAATGCTTAAACAAGATAAAAGGCTAAAAAAGAAAAAAACCCAAAAGGTTGGAAAAGACTAAAGATTGAAGAGAAATTATGCTGGATTTAGTCAAAAGAGACAAAGGACGATAGGTTCCACCTGCCAAGCCATTACAAAGTGGACATCATCAAAGAGGCAGGAAATTACTGGAGCATAAATTACAATTGCTGTGGTCTGTTACTACAGGAGCTACACCAAACACATTGTAATAAACCAGCCCATCCTAGGAGCTTTATTTCTTTTGGCTAGACTATAGTATGACCATTTCTCTTAAGCCACATCTACTTTTGTACTTCTGAAGTCTTGATTTGTTGAAAAATTATCATGCACAATACTTTCTGCATTTTATCATACATACAGAATAACGCTATGGTGCAGAACAAAAGGGTTCAACCACAATTCTGCTTCCCCCCCGCCACCCCGCAATGTGTGCATCAATTACTGTGGCAGCCCTTTTCTCAATGAGCACACAGTTTTTTTGGAAAAAACTTTGAGAGAAAAAACTTTAGGAGTGTAGAGATCCATTTGGTTTCCATATTTAGTATGCAGGTCCAAAATTTAAGTCTTCAAACTATTGCTTATTTATTATTATTATCATGCAATACCTAAGTCCTGGAGTCCCACCAATATACACACAGGCCCATTCAGTTTCTGCTTAAGTTTCCTAGATGTCTGAAGATTTCTTTGTGACCAAGGTTTCTTCTGTCCTGAAGCCACTGACTTGTCTATTCCACCTGAAGGGGATTCCCCCATACATGTTCTTGTGCAAAGTGGAACCTGCAAAAAATTTAAGCCACCAGAGATGGTAATGATGACCTTTTTCTGCTCAATGATGAGAGCTCTTTTGATAGGGAGACAGAAAGAGAAGTTCTGCTCCTCTTTCTCAGGTAAGTCAAGCTGAATTTGTCTAGCTCTTCTGAAAACTAGGATTATTTAACCACAAGTCTATCCCTGAGAGAAACAGTCACTATGTTGTGACAAGGTAATTTCCTTGTAGCAGATTTAGATAAAACTGAAATATGCCAATTCTACTTTTCTCTGCAGTATTTCTGATGTTAGAAATCCTCAGACCTCTCAAAAGTCATGGCTATTGCAGGACTTTTGTTAGCCATGTTTATTTACAATTTACCATGTTCCTTTGTAGGTGTCACTGACAAAAAGATTTCAGGGTCTGCACACAGGTGTAAGCAAACAGTGTTTTCCTTATACAGCTATTAAATTTCTATGAAACAAACATGGTGAAAACTTTTTAAAAAACATTTTTGCTCTTAGTGACAGAATTTTTAACTGTGCAGACTAGGAAGGCAGCAATTATATATAAGATGCTTAACTAATGGACCAATACAGATTTATTAGTGGCTTCCTATTTACAAATAAGCTGGGAGAGTATTCATAATAATAGGCATTTTAATTTACTTTTTTTGCAGCCATAAATCTCTGTGGTTTTTTGCAAACTGTATTTATGAACAGCATGAGAGTAAGAAGTAGAAACATCAATAACATATGCATGTTCTGGCCCATTCTTGTTTTCTCAAGAATATGGAACATATGTACTTGGACTATAGGCAAAATTTTTCTCTCATTTGCAAATCCAGAGTAACAGCAGTGGTATCGAAGAAAAATATTGTACAAGGTTTATACAATGAGAATTATTTCCAGCCCAGTACCCTCACTGATTGTCTCAAACTATTTAATTAGTGTTTAATTGCAATAATGACCACAACAATTCCGTTAGTTTGCAACCAATTTCCTTCTATGCATGTATATAGGCTTCATTTTCATCTCTGAAAGCCAAATGCTCTGATGTGAATGCGCACCAAGATTTCTTTTATAATCCCTGAATTCTGTGTAGAGGGCTTAACATTTCCTTTTAAAGTGTTATCAGTTTTTCTATTTCTGTGTGTTCAATGCCATACCATGAGAAATGCTTAACTGGGACTAGTATAGACATAAATTTCAGAATGCTGGTTATGGTAAGTTTATTATTAATTAATATTAAATATTATTTAATAGTTATATACCAAGATAATATTTATCTACAAGGAAAGTTCATGCAAACTCCTAATATTACCCCCCAGGTCAGCTGTTCAGTTAGTCTAGCTGATTTTTTTATGAAGACCATTAAGTTATTCAAGAGAAATCTCATATAACACAATCTTACACAATGCTGTGCTAAATGGTGTTTGCAACAGAGCTATTTAATAGCTTATGTGTAGCTGGATATATGAGAGCTAGCACAGCACTGAGCACCCGCCCAAGAGACACAGACCAGCACCTCATTGTTGGCTGTATAAAATGTAGTTACAAAAGTGAAAATGCTGCGTTAGTCCTATACAAAACAGTAGCTTAAGTTACGCAGTTTATCCAGCTGCTATTAAAAGTATAATTTTTTGTAAAAATAAACTTAAGTCTATAAAATCTATAGTAAATCTATTACATTCTCATGGTTTAACTACTGTTAAAATCGATGGCTTTCTTTCCATAAAATCCTACTTTTTAAAAATCATGTAATGTTGTTCAACTGAGTATGTTTATAAAGCACAGACAAGATGTGGAATTTACTTTCCTTTGTATTTTCCTAAGATTGAGATTTACAATAAAACCTACAGAGGGAGCTCTTACACCAATCATATAGTACTCAGTATCTTTAAGAGAGGTGAACGCAGTTATTTTGGTAATTATTTCAAGATACATTAATAAACATGACTAAAATGCTCCTCCTTAAATGCGAAGGAAAAGAATAAAAATTCCTTAAAAAAATTTTTTTTTCCTCCAAAATAGCTGACAGATGATTTTATTGTACTGCCAAAGTGTTGGTTACAATTGAGAAACACCTTGAGGTTTTCCTGAATTCCCACAGGTGCCCAGCATTCACACTTGCACTGAAATTAGTGAAACTTAAGACTACTAAAACTGAAAAATTATTATGGTCTAATTCTCAATTTAACTTAAAAAATTTAGTCACACATTTACAACAGAACAGAATTTATTTGTACTTTCAACAACATTAAAAAACATAAACAGATGTACTACCTCTGGTTAAAAGAGTAGCTAAGCTGTATGAACAGTTTGATAAACCTTCTTGTAAAAGCATTGTTTTGACAAGTTCTATGCTTAACTCTAAGGGAAAGTATTAATAGTTCCAAAATATTATAAGCTGAAAGAACTATCTAGACATATAATGAAGATTGTTTGTTTTCAAAAGCCAAAGGAAAATAAACATTTGCCAAGCCAAAAGTGAAAATTAAATAATCACATTCTGTCTTATGCTCCATATATGTACTTCCCTTGAAAAATAATGTAAGTTGGCATGATGAGCTGTGAAAAATCACTGTCCACAAATATTACCCTGTAGATTGTATTTTAAGTCAGTATCTGAAACACCATGGTTGAGAAATACAAAGCAGTAGAAAGATGAAAAAGATGAAGAACAAAAATTACCTCAGACATAATGGTGCTTCTGTTGGGATGAAAAGGGTGACAATCCCCTTATATACTAAGTACAAGAAGTCCCTCTGATTATGGCTCAGGTGCAACAGCCTACTAAACCTGCCTTTGCTTTTGTATCTTAAACAGATCATTTATTTCTTCACCATGCAGCCATAGATCTTTGAAGGCAACAAAAGACTGGCTGATTTATTTTGAATACAGGTAGAAAAGTTGTCCAACAAAGACGTTTTCTTCTAAACTGTTTCTGGAAAAATGTTCTTATTTGTGTTCCTTCCATTTGCTGGGGCTGTTTTTTAAAAAATGCACACAAACTGCTGTCAGCTTCAGTGCCATGTATTGGTTTTTTGTTCTCTATGCAATACTGTGATACAATTGCTATGCCACACCCATGTCCAGACAGGAAAAAAGCAGGGCTTGTTCCTTCTAGCAGATCCATAAATGACTGCAATGCTGTTCTTATTAAATCAGATTGTTGTTTTGAAGCAGTTACAACAGCGCTCTCAATAACAGAAGACATGTGAACAGGTTTAGTTTTGTTAGATCAGTGTAAATTTCCGATAACTCTGGTAAGACTGATGGAGTCAATATGAGTATATGATACAACCAGCAGAACAAAACCATAGTGCAGTGACTCATATTGTAGAGACATTGCTAACTCCAAGGTTGATAACATTTTAGGTATTTCCAGGCTAGAACAATTTAGATACAACTATAACATTTTTTTTTTGAAAACCATAGTTTTGAAACTATCGGAGTCACAGACCAGAATTTTCTAGACTTCTTCCCTCAGAAGTGAGTTTTAATGGCTGAACTGAAGAATGGGCAAGAAGTAAACTACGAGAGCACTATCCAATCTGTTCCACTAGAGGACAAACCCAATTACAAATCACTCAGTGTATCTTCTTGTATATGAGTAAAACAGCACTGAAAGGAAACTTACTCCACTCTAGGTAATACTAGGTGTGTTGGGTGCATTTGCAAGGTTTTGGTAGTGATGGTGGCAACAGGGTGCCCTTTGTGGGATGAGGTGGGGGGCTTCCCTGTGCTGGACACAGACAGTTCCTGCAGCTCTGCAAGGACTCCTTGGCAGGACACAGCTGAGTTCATCTGCTGAACAAAAACTTATTTTTAAAAAGGGCAAAAATAGCCACAGGGAGAGAGAGGGAACAAAAGGAGTAGGAAACAAGACAGAGAATATCAGGGTAAGAGAAAGGAGGAGGTTCTCCATGGCAGAGCAGATCTTCCCTGCAGCCCACAGAGAACACCAGAGCAGATGGGTATTTTTGAAGGAACTGCCACCTGTGGAGAGCCTAAGCTAGAGCAGATTTTCCTGACAGGACTGCTGCCTGTGCAGAAGCCCACACTAGAGCTGAGGAAAAGTGTGAGGAGGAAGGAGAAACAAAGCAGATTGGTAAGGACTGGAACCCCCCACTGCCATCCCACCTGCACCTCTCAGGAGGGTGGGGGTAGGTACAGGAGCCTGGAGTGAAGTTGAGCATGGAAAAGAGGTAGAAAAGGTGCTAGCTTAGTATGTGTCTTTTCCCACTACCTACATTAGTAATTATTTTTATTTTAATTGGCAATAGATTAGGGTAATCATTCCCAAGTCAAGGCTGCTCTACAGTCAGTCAATGTCTCTATTTCCACCCAATCTTTCTCACTCCTGTTCTTCCTGTCTTCTCCCCATGTCCTGCTGAGGAGTGCATGAGCAAGCAATTGGGTGGGAGTTTGGCTGTTCGCTCAAAAGAAGCCACCACTTTAGCTAAGATTAAAATCCCCAGCAGGATTTTAATTCTAAATACTCAGAATTTAATTCTACAGAATTAAATACTGAATACTCAGTATTTAATTCTAAATACTCAGAATTCCAAATGAAATTGCATGTGTCTCCAACTGCGCTTTTAAGTTCTTCTAAGTTTTAAAAAAGGAAAAAAAAAAAAAAAAAAATGCAGGGCTTGACCACCACACCTTTGCAGAAATCAACTCCAAGCCCGTTGTTCCTTCCTTCAGCTGTCTGTCCCTTGCCTCTACTTTAGAGAAATTCAGGACTTCTGCACTAGCCAAACATAAGCTGAACAGGGCCTTTCTCTGTGCAGGTTATCAGACTCCCTGTTGAGAAGGTGGTGTCCGGTTAGATGAAAAAAACTTTGAGCCCTCAAGTCAGCCTTGCTTAGCTCTAGTCTCAGCTGAACAAAAAATCTCACAGCCCCAAATTATATGATACCAAAGAACAGATAAATCCAAACCATGACACAGACCTTCCAGAAAGGATCTGTGCTAACCAAGGAGACAGTGAGATTAGCTGTATATACAGTAACTCTTAAGCTTATCAAAGGAGTTCCTATTCAGAACCCTGCCTTGTCAGCATTGACAAGTTCTCAAATGAATTTGATAAAAATGTGGAGAAAGCACAGATAAATTTGTGCCATCTGACAGGCTCAAGCCCAGCCTCTTTTAACTTCACTGCAGGCAGCTAAAAGTCATGCTGCCTGTGGATTTGCCCTTTGATTTTAGTTAAGCTTCTGTGTTCTTTAAAATGTCCCTTAATCACTCACTATTCATTAACAAATAATTTTTAAACTCTACCTTTCTAAAATCCGCAAAACATAAATGGATTCGTACCTACACTCCCGTGCAGTTCCTTTGATAAACAGTTGTACAGAAATTTTATGAAAACTAATATCTGATGTGTGGTCATTTTCGAAATTGGTTCTTATTTGTGTGGACAAATACGGTCAAACTTTCCAGAGAGCCTGAAGGAGAGGTAAATGCTTTAGGTATTTGATGCTGTAGGATCTCAGTCACAATGAACTACAAACATACTGGATTTAGAAGGAACTCTGCTGCAGGCAAGTGATGCCATCTGCTGTTGACCATTCACAGGACACTAAACCAGCTGATTCCTTAGATTTGTAACACTTCCTTTTTCCATTTCATTTCTGTTAGTACTTTCCTTGAATATAAATTTCAATTTCTTTTTTTTCCTAAAAGGCATTCCTTAAAGCATTAGCGTGATCTGGATACCTGCTATCTGTTTGTAACTCAGGTATCTGGTTTTCCATATTCCAAAATGGGAAAACCAGAGCAGTTGTGAAGAGTGGTTAGAATGAAAACGCAAGGAACATGGTATTTGCTTTTCCTCAAATTATTACAAACCACCTTGCTACCAGGACTACTTAAAGTGAAGATGTTCTGTAAGTTTCACTGTGATTTGGATAAGAGATATATTGCATTAGCAATTACTGAAAAATTCTATATATTTTCATAAATTTTTTTTTTGTCTATTGGTCAAACACTGTGACTGCTGCAATTCTAAACTGGAAAGAAAACAGCACATCCAGTAGATAGTACTAGGTTGCTCAGAATAAGGCAGTGTTTGGGATTCTCTAGGTATCAAATGCTTCTAGGAGTGCTCTGAATATGTCACGCTTACGCCTCAGAGTATTTTTTATCTTTTTAAAAAATCATATGTTCAAATACCTCCATATGAAAGTATCCCAAATGAAAAATTGTTATAGAATCAGTAAAAGAATCTCACACAGCGCCACCAGATAATTCACAAACCAAATCTGTAAGAGTAGTTAAAAATCACAGCTGAGAGACTGAGAAAACAAGAATGTGTCAAAAAAAAAAAAAAAAAGAAATAGATTTGCTTCCTGAATTTAAATTCACATAAGGAAAAAGAAATTTTTAAAACCATCTGTTGATAAAATGTGTTCAGGAAGCAGTATTCTAGCAAAAAGAACTCCGCAATTTTTTCACTTCAGATTTCTTAATCCTGCTTTGGTCTCCACTTGACTTTGTGAACTGGTGTTACTTTTGTTTTTTTCCCTCTTTGCAAAGCCCTTTTTTCTGCTTGGGAAACAAGGATTTTTCCATCAAGTTTTTCTTAGCCATTCAGGATCACGTATTAGCAGCTGCACAGACTACTACTAATTTCTGAGTCTTGAATGATGCAAAATGAACTGCAAAAGTCTGTACCCACTACTTTGGGTAGGTCTGCAGTTAAATTAAATGCCCAGACTTTGGAATGTCCACGACTTTGGTGCACTGGGGCTCTTCACCCTGCATGAAGGGACTGCTTCCTCAGCACACAGCCTCATCCTGCTCAGCCTTACATACTGTGGTTGCAGTTGTCATACTATTCCCAAGTACCAAATGCTGCTTTGTTGGTGTTGGGGTTTTTTTTGGAAGGGCTTGTAAACGCATAAGGGTGGATAGTGCTGTTTCACCACAGTAACAACTCCAGAGCTCTTGGAAATAATTGGAGGCTGCTGTATAAACATGGCACTTTTAAGTATTTTGCCACTCAACCATTTGCCGTGCTGCCAAGGTTACCAACACTAGATTTGCAATGATCTGTCTTGCCCTGATAGACAGAGATATGATGTGTCAGCTTTTCTTTGCTCAAACAATAAATGCAAACTTGTTTTCTTCTGAAATGGGAAGCAGTTTCTTCAACAACTTTGAGCACAGAATTTAATATGTCGGTATTTGAACTCTTACACCAGATCTGCTGCCAGGAAATGTTCATGATGAAAGTATTCTTATGAAAAATAAGAACAGCAAGATAAAAAATGGAACGTAAGAGAAAATAAGACCTTCTATGTTAATATACAAATAATTCAGTATATTATTTCTCTGATAGTTAAAAATTATGTGGAAAATGTAAATGTAGATCTAGAAATGTACCCATCAAGGAGAAAATTCTATGCATTAACAGCCAACACTTTGGCATATGTTAAATTTTAAAACATGAATTTAAACAGCATTTAACTGGTAATACTGGAAAGATTCTGGATTAAGGAATGCTTCTTTTAATGCTGTGTCAAGGTGAAATCTTAATGCCCAGATAATGGTTTCAAGTATTTAACTAATTGCTCAGAAACAGAACCATAAAGCAATTACAACAGATTTTGTACACCTTGTTGAAATTGGTTGGAATTTTTCCAGTGTAGGCCTGACAGAACTGGGATCTCCCATAGCTGGAGACTGATCTTGCAAGGTACTGATGATGCTGCTAAGAGTAGTTACCCTTTGATACTCGACCTCTCACTAGAGCAAACCTCCATGTACCATGCAGATCACAGTAAGTGTGAAGTCTTTTCTTAGCTGACTATGCAGGAAGTGCAGCGCTTAAAAGAGCATGACCAAATGTGGGGCATGAGAAGGACATGCTCTTAATTGCATGGCCCTGCACAATTTACCTGGCAATGCCATTGGCTGGTTTCAGTGAGGGGCACAGAACCAAAATGGTCCTTTCTAACTAGAGAGCAGTGTTACAGAATGTGGAGAAATGAGCATTAGTAAAAACATTTCCATTAACTTGCAATTTTCAGTCCAAAACTTAAAAAAAAGAGGTAAGAAATCAGAAGCAAAATCCCAGCACATGTGGAATTCTAAGAGCTCATGCTAAAGCCTTTCTAATGCGTGTAACTTCATTATCTCATGTTTTCACTTCTCTTAAGATATATGAACATATTCTTAACATAGACTGACTCTATAAGATTCAGTGAGAATCAGAAGTAATTTTCTGAGAACAATATAAGCCAAGCTAACCAGAATGAAGACAAGCAGAGTTCCTATCAAATTGCAGCTATGTGGGATTTCTTAATCAAACAGTATTTACGAAAATGACCAGGAAAGGAGCACTAAAAACTTGTCATTAAATTCTTAGCTTTAGCTGTGTTTCATTAGAAACCTATAGAAGAGAAATACTGAAATATGCTATTGAAACAGGTCTCAAAACAGTTGGCCTAATGGGGACACAAAGGCACGCTTCTTGGCTGTCTTGGTTACAGATAAACACAAGTGCAACTTTTATTTACATCTGTGAAGGTAGGTATGAAGTTTCCGTACATTATTTTTTCAGAAATACTGCAATGAAAAAGTTATTTTGGATTGGTCTAACATGAATTTTGAACCATGTAGGCTTCTCTGGCACCCCTAATTGTTGTGGGCATAGAAGCAGCACGACATGAAAGGCTCATGATCAGCCACACTTCTGTCTATAAATACCTTCTAAAGTTTAGCTCTAGATCCATCCCCTTGTGAAGCACTATTTACTGACATAAGCTAGTAACACTCAGGTTTTTGCTCAAGAAGAGCTTATGAACTGATTCCACTTCTGACATGACATGACAAGACATAGCAACAGGAGTTGCTATGTGCTGTTACATGTTAGGGCTTAGAATTCCAGCAAACTGACATTTAAAAATCAATTTCAAAAGAAATAAATGATGAAAACAGTATGATAAAAATGCAATATTAACATGCATTATTTAGATAAAAACTATAGCAATATAAAACAGAGTATTTGAAAACAATGCTTTCCCTTGAAAGACTGAAATATGATGTAAAATTACTAAGTATTTTTCAGAGATAGTAAGAACTGGTACCCCTATTTAATAAGTAATTCATCTGAAACATCGGTCAGGGACTGAATGAGATTTTTCAGAATTTTCTCGAAACATAGAGGTTTGAAAAAATTATTATTTTTGTTCATCATGTTTAATGCCGCAGATCTAAAGGTCAGTGGATTCCAGTGGGCTTGTCATACATACATTCAAGACTTTGCCATGAGGAGTTCCCAAACAGTTAATGTGACAGTAGCAAATCAGATATTAATTTCATTACTGAGTGGAGACAGGCTATGAGGGAAAAAAAACAAGAAACAGAAACACTGAAAAAAGGGATGACAAAGGAGAAAAGGGAATGAGAAAATCTGGAGTAAAGTGACGGTAACAGCAACTGTCAAAACAGAGTCCACATAACGTTCTGTGGGCTTTTCAAAATCCTCACAGTTCATTTCTAGAAATATACCTAACTGCTGGATCCTCTGGCTGTTTACTCCCTGAGAAAATGACTTGCACAGTAGAGGTGAGAAAAGCATTTTATGTCCCAACAATGAGAGCGTATCTTCTGAAAAGACAAAATGGGGCAAGAGAAGGGCATAAAGTTAGAGACTGCTGGCAGAAACACTGAATTTTCTGCAAAAGGTCAGCTCTGATTCTGCAGCATTTCTAAAGAGGCCCCACCAATGTAATTCAGTCCCCATATCTGTTTGGTAACGTATGTTGTTTTCCTTCACTTAAATTTCTCACGTAAAGGTTTGTATACCTCAAAATAAGAATGTAAAACAGATTGGTTGTTTCAACCATTGCTACAGATAAATAGTCTTACATATGTCTGGAATACTCCATTATTAATGAGTTAGACTTCGAGAAACCACCCTTTAAAATCTAACTATAGTGGAATGCTGCTCGAGAAGAGAAGAGAAGAGAAGAGAAGAGAAGAGAAGAGAAGAGAAGAGAAGAGAAGAGAAGATTCCACTGAAAGACTTGAATTACAGTAGTATCTTACATTTTGGTATCGTCTTCTAGGTTCCAGGAACCCATAATGGGAGTGATGAATGCAGAGGGCATGTCAAAATGGAAGGCAAACCAACCTAAACCTACAGGGTACTCCAGCCCTAGACCACGGTACTGTGCAGGTAAATTCAAAGTTTGCCAGGGTGAAGATATAGAATGCTGAGGAATAATGAGCCTTTACCTGAATTCTGAGTCTCTACTTCCCTGTGTCTTTATGTATTTCATCTGCTTAAAACATAGAAAAACATTATGGGAGCAAGGCTTAGAACACCACAAAGGAAGTTCCCTAACAGTTTTAGATGTTTACCTGCAATGGCACTGCTTGAAACCCAAGTACAGACCAGACCTCAACACAGTTTTTCTTCCTCATGCAAAATACTCCTTCCACTGGGTCAGATGATGGCAATGTGCGCCCTAATTCCCCACACCTCATACCTTCAGGTTATGTCACAGAGGAACAGCTATGCTGTTTTATGCCTCCCAGGGAGAATATTGCCGTTTGTGGTGATCCTCAAAAATGGGCAGCATCCCTGGCTGCTGGGCTGTGACACAGCTTCCCAGCTGTTGGGAGGACCCTTCATGCAAGGGGCAGGCTTACCTGTTTGGCTTACCCAGCATATGCAGTCTTGGAGTTTCAGCAGTGCACTGGAAAGGGCTGTGAATGTGCCAATTGAGTGTCAGATGGAAGAAAGGAGCAAGTAAGAGACTGACAAAGATGATGTCTGTTCTACTTTTAGCACTCACTTTCTACTTTTCTCACTTTCCTCCCTTTTCTAGGAGGCAGGTGCAAGTGGTCTAGAAATTGACTCACCTTCAGCTTTGGCTAAAACAAAGTGGCATGGGCCACTGTGTTTCATGAGGAGCACCAAAATGGTGTGTCAAGCTCTCGAGGATGCTAGCACCTCTGGGATCAACCTTGTCAGGACAAGCAAGACTGCTGTCCTGACTGCCGGTGAGGTTTATCATTAGGCAAGGTGCTGTAAGCTCTTCCACTTCGTCAAAACTAAGTTACGCTGCATTACTGCAGACGTAGAATTTCCAGAATTTTCAGAATTGCTGTTCCAAACATAGAAAAATAATAGAGTAATAAATTCACTTTTAGGTCTGTTTGCCCTTTACTAAATCTGGCCTCCAGTTATGAAAGATAGATCTATAAAGGGAGATACTAATACCTTGTATCTTCAAGTCCCAAATACCTATTAAAGCACTTCCAAAGACAAAGGTACAAATAAAGAATCAGTCTATAGAGGTCAGCTATTTTGAAAATTCTAGCCTTAGTAAATAACCTTCGTTTTTCTTCCATTATTTGCTTTCTGAACTGGAGATATGACTTAAATGATTTCATTTTCAACTTGCAGCTTAAATTGAGTAAACAGATTTTGTTCTTAATAAGCAAACCCACCTTAACTCAGTTCCACAGAAAATAGTTTGATATTTTTGCCATCCCTTTCCATCATTTTAGATGCACGTGGTTTGTATAATTAGAGAAATTTTTTACAAGGAATCTATTCAGAACAACATGCGCATCTTACCCCTTTGTGAAAGGAGTAAGCCAGGGTATACTTACTCTGCACTATCATGCACTACTTGGTCCTGAAGGGGTATGTTAAACTATCCACATCTGAGCTTTTTTATCAAAACATTCCCATGTAGACCAACTCCCATTATTCAAAATGGGATTTGAGTCCCTGGAACACGTGTAGTCTCTGATACACGGTACTAAGTTTGCAATCACTTCAGGACATAGAAATCAGTGAAGATATGCCAGCCAACCAAAAATGAATAAACACTGTCAGAATTTGCTTCTAGAACCTGATACGCTCAAAATTACAAGAAAATTTTAACCATGTAAGAAAATTCCAGTGAATGTTTACAGAAGCTGAAATGTCTAAGTTGAAGGAAAATGAGACTTTATATGGTAAGAATGCTCAGTAATGAACTTGCTCCATATCCTGAAAAACTCTTCTTTGGAGGGAGACAAAGATCTCCCTGACTTTACTCATTGTGGACAGTCACAGTTAAATCATCAGGACAATTTCCTAAGTGAGGTACTATTAAATGATTTTTAAGAGTTGTGGGATCTAGCATGCCACACTGAAACAACTTACTGAAATGCTTTTAGTACAGCCTGTGAAAGCAAAATGAGGTTTTTTATTTCCAAGAGTTTTCTGAAGTGGAAGATCTCAGTATTTTTTACTTCACAGTATTTTTAAGGTCAGAGCTTTAAGCTGTTACTGTTTATAACATCTACAGCGCAAGAAATCACCTTGTATGGATTCAGAGGGCATTATGCTACTGGTATTATCATGTATAACAGTATTGATTCTTGCAGTGAATATTGACTGCTTTCCTTGTTTTCTTATGTATCATAACATTATTTTTGGTATTTAACTATAGTTTTATCAGGCCACATTCTGGTTATCATGGTGCAATCTCTTACCTTACTTCTTAACTTTCATCTGGCAGTTGAAACAATGCTAACATCTCCAACAGAGGTTGGATACAGCAGCAGTGCCTGTGATTCAGAATCCCATGATCGACATTATCACTCTCCCCACCTGACACACACACTTAGAGGAGTACCATGGCAATGACTGCAAAGATGTCTAGGGAGCACAGAGATCTCCATAAATGCTACTCGATTGGTATCTAGCTGGGGCAGACCTCTGGTTTGTTGGCATAAAGATGGTTTTGAATCACGATTATAAAAATTCTTCCCTGTTGAGCTAAGTGTTGCTGTGCTTTGTTTCTGCTCAGCTAATACTGACTAGCAGCAGAGTTTCATTTAACATGTGCAGTTAAACAGTTAAAATGCTTTCTGTTATGCCTGTCTCTACACAGCTTTCTTTAACTTATAGATCTGGAGTATTCTTTTCATCATTTAATTTGTAAAGTATTTCGAAGCAGTCTTTTTTGTTAGCGTGCTTTGGAAAGGAGGTAGTAATTTTGAAGGTTTGTAATTCAGGGAAAATTCAGACAGTTCAATAAAAAACTGGCCAAAATTGAGTGTCAGAAGTATGTTTTAAAATAGCCTTAGGAAACAATCTTCCATTAATTAGCTCTCAGAAATTACTATTTGGTGCTTATTGAAAACATGAGAATTCCCACTGTAGACTGCAAAGGGAAACAAAAGTAGAAATTACATAAAATTAAAAACTTTAAGCAACACTATGATAATCTTTTTGTGCACAGGAATGCAATCAGGATGAGATTTTTAGGTGACTTTCTCAACTTCTCTTGAACTTACAGGAACTTAAAATTTACAACTGTTTTATAGAAGTAACAGATGCATATGTCAAGTAAGGAAACTTTGTCTTTGAATTTTCCCAAGGAGATTCATGATGACTTTGTCACAGGCTGGAAGGGACATCTAGAACTAACTTGATCCAAACCTCCTGCTCAAAGCAGCGTCAGCTACAGAGAGTTGCTGAGGGCCATGACCAGTTGAATTCTGAGTATCACCAAGGATGGAGACTCCAGAACCTCTCAGTGCACCTGTTCCAATATTCTACCTGCCTCACAGCACAAAGGGAGTTTAAAAAAATTTTTAATCAATTTTTTTTATATTTCAATTTTTACCTGCCGTCGGATCACTGTATACCACTGAGAACTGCCTGACTGCATCTTCTTTACAGTATTCCATCAGGTATTTTTTATACATATTGATAATATCCCCCTCCAAGACTTCTCTTCTCCAAGCTAAACAATCCCACGTCTGACAGCCTTGCCGTTTATGTGGGATGCTGCCTAACCATCTCTAAGGTAGTTGACTAGATCTGCTCTGGTATGTCCTTTCCTCTTTTCTACTAGGGAGCCCACTGCTGGACCCAGTATTCCAGATATGGCCTCAACAGCCCTGAGTAGAAAGGAAGGATGAGCTCCATTGACCTGCTGGCAACATTTCCTAAAGCAGCATAGGAGGCTGCTGGCCCACTTTGCACAAGGGCACAGCACTGGCTCATGTTCAACTTGATGTTCACCAGAACCCCCAAGATCCTCTTCTGCAAAGCTGCTGTCCCAGAGTGTATGGGTGTAGAGGTTTATTCCTCCTTAGATTTTGGACTTTGGAACACCAGTCATAAAAACAGAAAAATCACTTTCAGAGCTACGCTCACACAGATGAACATTGCCATGCACCCCTGAGCTCCTCACACAGTTCTGTTTCATGCAAAAAAAGCCACTGCCAACATATATATCAGACTGTCAGAGAGATACTGCCAGTTCTGGTTTCAGTGTGCCAAGTGCACACATTATGTAAGCATATCAAGTGCTTGAGAATATGTAAGGACATTTACAAAAGTGTGTGCACAGTTGTGCAGACCTGTATCTTAAAATACAATTCTGAGTGATCTTTCTGTTGACATCCCAGACCTAGTGGACTCCATGTATACAGCCAGCTCCCTATTTGATGAATTCTAACAGACCACCACTCTATCATTCCATAAACCAGACTCTCTTCCATAACAGAGATCTGCATCTTTCTCCCCCCATCTTCTTACTATTACAAGTATTTTTCCTTTTTCTTTGGAAAATGCTGACTCATTTTCTTGTTGCTGTACTTTCTCCAGTTTTGACCATGGCAACTAATACTACAAGGATGCACAATGTAAATAATTTGAGATATTTAATTTCTGCTACATTATACAGCAGAAAATGTGATGAAAGGACCAAACCTTACTCACCTTCTTCAGAAGACAGCTCATTAAAAATCACTAGGAACTTTTAGTATGAGAGCAGGAATTGACCTGAAGTCCTGAGAAAACCAACGCTGAAAGAAGGGTTTACTTTGATTGGCATTCCTAAAAGATATTTCAATTTAGATTATTTTTATTTCTAATCTTTACTCCCCTTTGCTAAAATTTCACTATTTCTATAAGAAAAAGATAACAAGTAAAGAAGAGGTTGTAATACCTAGGAGGGCCTATTCAGTTGGAGACTTAGTTTGAAGTTTCCTTTTTCAAAAATATTTTTTTAGTAAATAGATTTTTAAATACACCACAGTATAAAAATGTCCTTGTTCATCCTCAGCATTTTTTGAGTTAAAGACCTTAATATTTAGAGAAATCCTGAAATCCTCAGTGAGAACTCACGTTTGTCAGATACAGATTGTTCAGATGCAGCCTTTGCTTACTGAGTGCTGGGTAGCAGCAAGTACATGAGGGAAGGCATCGTTCTATGCACAACCTGGTTTATGTATCTTTGCTTACTTTTTATGAAATCTCTGCTACCAGCAGCCATCAGATTTGAGCTAGATGGGGTGATACAGTTTAATCCAGTGTGGACTTTATAAGATTTTATGTTCCCATGCTACCTTGTCTTTTTTTCATTATCTCCTTTGTCTTTCTTTCTCTCAGTTTTTAAAACGTAAGTGTGACTTTCACTTCCTCTCTTCTCTAGCTGAATCTGTTTCTGTTGGCATATTAGTGTATCCTTTTTCAATAGGTACACTTGCAGCTTTCTCTTCTTGTTCACATTACACCACTGTCCCACTCTGATGTCTGCCTAATATTCCAAAACAGATATGCCCATGACCAACGTATTTTTCTATCCTCATGACTTCTATCTTGCTCAGTTCCTAATGCATTATCTCTACCTCAGCATTTCTTTCCCTTTCAACAATTTCCAGATTTCTTCCCAGAGCTGCCTTCCCCAGCACTAGAGGATTTGTTTTTGTTTCTCTCCTTCCAAGTCTTTGCATCTTTTCTCTTTGTTACCTTGCTTAGTCTTGCAGAACAAGTGAATTAGGAAAGGAAATAGGTGCCTCTTCTAATCGCCCGAGTCAGGCATGCACTTAAGTCTCAAATGCACTAGTGCCTACAGGAGTTGGACTAGGTGATCTCCAGATATCTCCAGAGGTCCCTTCCAACCCTAACAGTTCTGTGATTCTGTGAAATCCCCATATATTCCAAGAGGAACAGCGTAACAGTAAGCTGTCTGCTAATTTTCCAAGGAAAACATCAGTACAAACAAGATAAATGAATTTAGTATTGTCTTAGTGACACCAACTTCTCAAATAAGAAAGAGTGCCCTGCAACACCTCAGGCAGATAACCTAAGAGACCAACTGAACATTACTGATGGAATTAACAGAATGCTTTGAAACATTATAGCCTAGTAACATAAACAGCTGCTTGCTATTATTCCTTCTAGGTGAGAAAGCAACACGTTTTCTTTAATAAGACCTTTTTGTATTACCCAGTGCAGTGCTGTGCATTTTGAACTAAAGCAGTGAACTAAATAAGCCTCCATCCCATCTGCTGACTAACAGTGGTTTCTGAGCAACACACTACCCTCCTGACTATTTAATACCGAGGATGATTTAATGCATTCCTGTCCCTAAGCATTTTTCTTCCTGATACTTTTTCTTCCTATCCAATTAGATTCCTATTCCAGATTCTATATAATATGCACTACATCAGTCTTTCTGCTGAGCTGAAGACTCTATCTCTGAGACTATTTATTACTCCTCTCCTATTTCTTTTCTACCCTGAATTCTTGCTGTATCTTCATCTCCCACCCTTCCTCACAAATACACCAAAAAAGTTTATTTGTCTCATATGCCTTTCCTCAGCTACAGGAGGGTGGGGATGTGAAGCACATCTTGTAAAATGTCTGTCAAACCAAACAAGTCATTTCCAGAGTTTCTAACACCTACCAGTTGTTATGGATATCACAGTATTATCACAGTTATTTAAAACAGTTTTAGATTAGCCAAATGTCAATCTTGCAGCAACTGCACAACCTTCAGGACATCTTTGTGTGTATGACAGACTTCCAACTGCGAAATGATTGCTTAAAAAAACTCAGTACTTTCTAAATGAGCACGTATCGATTGTTTTCTTTATGGGGGAAAACACTTGGAAGTTACAAAATAGGTTAAGCTATTCAAATGTATTATCTTTGTTTATATTATATGAAAGCACACAAAACAGATTTCACTATTGTTTGTTTTCACGTTTTCAGCATACTGATTAAAAAGAACTATGTCTATTCACTGCTGGTTTTTTTTTTAAATTCCCACCGATTTTAGTATTTTAAAAATGTGTATTTTGTTTGAGGAACAAATCAGAGGTCAAAAAGGCACCTTAAGTGACTTTGCACAGTCTTACTTGAAAATGGTGGTAATTCTACTAAAATAAAATCTTTTTATGTTTGGTTTGTTACTGTGGGTTCCCCTTACATACCAAGCCTATGACAGATTTCTCATATATATTAAAGTGATGAAATAAATTTAATGGGGATTAGGCAGAGCTGCAAAAAAGTTTTGGTTTTTCTTCCAGTGGTGCACAATGGCTTATGGTAGACAAGCCAGATGCAGACAGTTCTGACAAAGTGTAATGAGACATCAGTCAGGGGGTACATACAGATATAAATGCCCCAGTCACCATACTGGCATATCAGTGTATCACATGGAATCAGCAGCATGAATTCCCATTTTTTAGGAAACAGCTACTTATGCTGGTTGATCTTGCACTGAGGCATAGTCTCAAGTATGTGATAATACATTCTGTCACCATGGAAAGGAATGTACATAATGTAATACCAAAGAATAAATTACAACGTTATATGCTGGCAAACTTTTCATTCTTATTTCAACAAACAAGGGTTTAAAAACACGTAGAATGTAAACACAAGTTTTCAGACTAGTATTTGTATTCCCCTCGCTCAATTTTCACCTAATTTTGATAAAATTTTGTTGAGTCTCTAGTTGAGCTGAGCTAGTTGTCCCTTAACTATTCAATTAGATATACTCAATGGAAGACTGGGCAGAAAGCTATTGCTATTTCACCCTCGAAGGGCATGGCTTCCTGCTTGATCTGTAGTGATACGCAGTAAAATCCTGTTTGTCTTACATAAAAGCATCCAGTGAAATCAGAAGGATATGTTCTTGGTAAGGGGACCAGGATTTGATCCAAAATTGTACTATGGTAAGGATATGGGCATTCTGCAAAATTTGTGGTCATACACCTCTATGCATAAAACAGAAACACAAGTTAATGCTTTTCCTGAAAGTTTCCATAATGGAGTATTTAACAAAGATTTGCACATGAATACGGCTTTAATTCAACGTAAGTTGCCTCCTACCCAGAAATTGCTGCTAGTTTTTGATGAGCCTGATAGGCCATCTCACATCCTTGGGTTCGAGTTTTGTGCAATCCTGCATGCAGAGAAGGACAGGTGACTGAGACATCCCCAATGGAAATGACCAGCTCCCGATAGAGAGCCACCTGGGTATTGAAATCCTGGACAAGCTGAAAAACAAAAACAATTTACATACATGAGAATTTTTAAGTACATTGGTAAAAACAATTCAGTTTTTTAAAAACATGCCCAATCTAGGGCTTGTTCCTGCTGCTCAAAATTTCATAGCACATAGGATCAAGAGCACACAATTCAGTAAATGACTAGAGCCTCCATGGCAGCTGCTTCTTCTGTGAGCTATAAATGTTCATCTGTAGGAAAGTAGTGTTTCTGCTTTTAATATCTGAAAGTGTTTGAGTTATTAGTATTAAATATTAAGCAGACAAAAAAACCATCTGTTTTACTAGTAGCATGAGGTTATTTTTTGCTATCATGAAAGACGAAAATATCTCCAGAAATTATTGCCTTTGCTCCTCCTGCTTCCTGATTAACAGCACATTTAGGGATTGGAATGTAGCATTTGCTTTTAAATTGGCAATTTTGCTAATTTATTTTGTAATGATTTCTGTTCTGTCACTTTCCTTCAACCCAGATTTTAGTCTTAAAACTCATCTGCTGTTACTGGCTGAGAAGATGTACCAGACAGGCATTTTCCTGTTAAAATTCCAGAAAGCACCTTTTCTAAAGTGCATGTGGGAAAAAGAAACAAAGGAGTAAATAAACACTACAACCTTTACAGAAATCCAGGATCAGGCAGATACATATGGACATTGTCAGATAAATGGGTAATTTCACAATGATGGAAAGATCATTATTGTTTAGTTCCACTGATCATGTACATGGAATTATATTTTAAGGAAATTAAGCATTTGCTGTCTCCTGAAAGAATGCACATAAGACCATTTGCTCCACATGGTGGCGGGGGAGGAAGGATTGGAGTAATAGAACAGAATATTTATTTATCTGTGTTTTGACCTCAATTTCCAAACTACATGAAAACAGACAAGAGTAATTGCTCATAATACTGCAGTCATCATTACCACCAGAAGTTCAACACACCCCAACATAAAAACATGCTAAGAACCTGGAGTCTTTCAGAGCTACCAATTTTTAAAGTCAAGCCCTCAAATTCTCATGCTCAGAAAATAAACGAGTCGCTTCCGCAGTGTTACATCCATACCCTTCATGCATCCCACTGCAATGAACTGTATAGCTGAGAAATGGTATCAAAAATAGTTTTGGCCATGCTTTCTTACGTTTCATTTTACAAATAGCAAATAGGTTTCTCTGCTTCAGGAGCAGCAAGTCAACCCGAGCGCGTTCCAGTACATCTGCACCCTCCCACACCCACATCCCAAACAAACCCAAAAGCACACATTAAACAAAGCCCTAGGCACAATATTTGCTAAACAGGTCTTCAACTCTTATCATTCTGTAGCTTAAGAGAATGCATCAAGGCAGCGGAGAGGAAAAAAATTGTACTATATTGTGTCATAGTGTGATTATTTTGCATTAGGAAGAAAAGTGTCGCATTCTACAACTGGTAACTGGTTGCACCAGACGCATTTTGCCAGTTCTCACCTGATATCCCTTGTCTAAAAAGACTCATTTGGCCACCTGATCATTGCTCAGGAAAACAAAACCACACATATGTTGCTGAATCAAGAAGAGAAAAACCACACTGATTTTACCTCCTGAATCTTACTGCAACTTGACAACCCACCTGTAAAACATACTTTATTTCTAATCAGTCAATTCTAAAAACTTCTCTGTAACTACCCACATCATGCTGTTGGGAATGAGAAAAAAGGCAGAACCCAGTAACATCCACTTGTTGGGTATATTTATAGAGCTACTGTGGCAGCTTTTGTTCCTCCATGAACTGGGAATTGCTCCCAGTTTTGAAGTATCAGAGTGGATAATCTGCCAGCACATTTTTCAGCACCAGAGGAAAAAAAATTGCCAGAATCCAGCAGAATAAAAGTAGCAGCTCCATTTTCAATGCTACTGGACAGAGCTTTAGCAAGACACAGATCAGTCAAGGAAAGTAGCAGCGACTTCATGTTTTTTCTACATCTGTCACTAGCTAGAGGGGCAATTTTGGGGCCCAGTGTCAGGCTGACTGTAGCTCAAGGAGCCTGAAAGGGGGCATACGGCGCTGATTTGGAGGAAAGTGTCAGGATGCAAGCATTTTGAACATGACTGGGGAAAAATCTGATACCAGAATGTGACAGTCCAAAAATAACACAGACGCAGGTGTTCCACCTCAGGTTTTAAAATTGCAACGAGCTACTCTGGGACGATTGGTAACAGATACCATATATATCAAGGACAGAATTTCAGGGCCTCTAATTCTGTGTCCTGATTTAAAAGGATTTTAGGGCAAGAGTGTGGTTGCTGCACAAGACAGCAAGCAGACAGTGCAGTGATTCATTGGAGGGAACTATTTACTCATTTCGGCTTCAGTGAGCGCAAGTCTGGGGACAGATTTAGACGGATCTACCAAAAAGCAACTCCAGCTGCTCTGCAGTGTGTGTACCAGGGCGAGGACTCCTGCTCCCGCTGGACTGTTCAGGAGACCGCTCCGCTTCATGTCCCG
>NW_008238431.1:9952-11149 GCF_000691975.1 Corvus brachyrhynchos | reverse complement strand
CGCCGCCCCGCCGGGAGCCGCCACGGCGCGCCCGGGGAGCGTAGGGCAGTCCCCGCCCGCGTGTGACGAAGTTGACACCGGCCTTCGGGAGGCGTGCTTAGGCATCGCTTTTCTATTTAACAAACACTTGGTTCGCTGCTCAAATTTAATCAGATGTTAGAGACTGTCCCAACGAGGGACCACGAGGGACGCATTATGAGGAGCAGCTGAGGTCACTGGTTTGTTCAGCCTGGAGGAGACTTGAGGGGAGACCTCGCTGTGGTATTCAACATCCTCATAAGGGGAAGCAGAGGGGCAGGTGCCAATCCCTTCACTCTCACCACCAGTGTCAGACTCGAGGAAATGGCATTAAGCTAAGTCAGAGGAGGTGTACGTTGGCTATCAGAAAATTCTTCACACGGAGGGTGGTGAGCACTGGAACAGGCACGCCAGGGATGTGTCACCAAGCCTGACAGAGTTCAAGAAGTGTTTGTGAATCAGGGGGGATGGGGAAGCAGAGGTTAAATGATTTGCTAAGAAGTTGTTTGTTAAAAGCAATGCATACAGCTTGCTCAACACTTACTGTGCCTACCAAAGCAGGATGAGAAGATATAAGACGATTGATGGAAGGTTTGCAAGACTCTTGTGTTTGAAATAAAAGTAGCTCTTCCACAGAAAGAGGTGCTATACATTTTCTACAATGCAAAATTAATGTATTTAAATTGCTCTGTGCAGTTCTCTCTACCATAATGTGATACATTGTTAAAAATGAGGTTCACTCTCCTGTGAGAATTTAACGAGTTTAATATAAAGAGAATAAGAGACACATAAAATAAAGCAAGGAGGTAACGGCCGGCTGCCTTGGTGCTCTGCCAAGAGCACGCCTGATGCTCGAGGATAGTCATTTTTATACCATTTTTACTGTCTGTTCTTTATGCATATTCAAACTTTTCCAGGAGCTGTTCTGCATGGCCACTCCTTGGTTCCGCCTTTTTAGAGCATGCATATTCTTCTGCCTTGCAGTTTCATTTCTTTTGATTCTTGGGCCTGGGCTGACTAGGTGAGAGTTGATAGTCGAGTGGGCCTCTTAATTCCCCAGACAGTAAGGCTTGATAGCAGCTTTTTGGGCCTCTTTGCCCCCCGGGCAGAGTGGTGATTATCCGCTTTGGGCCCCGTTGTTCTCCGGGCATCAAATAAAGCATGATTTAGAGTGGCTTT
>NW_008238431.1:4365-9876 GCF_000691975.1 Corvus brachyrhynchos | reverse complement strand
GCTCACACTTGCTAAATTCTTGCTAAAAAGAAAGAAAACTACATCCACACAGTAAAAGCATTTCTAACATTATATAATATTCACCTTAATACTTGCGAGAAGCCAATATTACGATATGCGTTTATAACAACTCCATCTGAGGAAGACCCTTACTTCATCTTGCAGACCCCTGCCCACGACCACCAGACAGCACTGCGCAACCGCAACGCGGATGTGAATGACTTTTGGGCTCATTGTAATATGAGGCGAGGCTAGGTGGGGCTAGGTAATGAATATGTATAGACGCATTGGGAAACTTAATGAATATGGAACTTGTAACCCGATATATACCAAGCTCAATGCAGCTGTCGGCACGCAGGGCTTTGGAGGAACTAATCCCCCATGTGTCCCAGCGCTGGAATAAACATACCTCCTTTACTACTTACTCTAGTAGTGGAGTCTTTTCTGCATATCATTTGGACAGCACTCCCATTCATGTCTTAATTCCCCAGACAGTAAGGCTTGATAGCAGCTTTTTGGGCCTCTTTGCCCCCCGGGCAGAGTGGTGATTATCCGCTTTGGGCCCCGTTGTTCTCCGGGCAGAGTGTTGATTAGCCACTCTTGGGCCTCATCCTCTGTTCGCTTGGAGGTTATCTTACCTGCTCACACTTGCTAAATTCTTGCTAAAAAGAAAGAAAACTACATCCACACAGTAAAAGCATTTCTAACATTATATAATATTCACCTTAATACTTGCGAGAAGCCAATATTACGATATGCGTTTATAACAACTCCATCTGAGGAAGACCCTTACTTCATCTTGCAGACCCCTGCCCACGACCACCAGACAGCACTGCGCAACCGCAACGCGGATGTGAATGACTTTTGGGCTCATTGTAATATGAGGCGAGGCTAGGTGGGGCTAGGGAATGAATATGTATAGACGCATTGGGAAACTTAATGAATATGGAACTTGTAACCCGATATATACCAAGCTCAATGCAGCTGTCGGCACGCAGGGCTTTGGAGGAACTAATCCCCCATGTGTCCCAGCGCTGGAATAAACATACCTCCTTTACTACTTACTCTAGTAGTGGAGTCTTTTCTGCATATCATTTGGACAGCACTCCCATTCATGTGGTGGGATTCTTGGGGTGTCCTGCACAGGGCCAGGAGCTGGATTCAGTGATCCTGACAGGTCCCTTCCAACTCAGCATATTCTATGATATTATGACTTACTTTGTGTCTCTAAAACACCTAGTATTTTGGGGCTCCAAAAAAATGCTTGATGTGTGTGATACAACACGATTGTATTCGTTTATTGTAGAAAAGGTTAAATAATGATTGAGTAGATAAACTGTTTCCTCTGTGTACCAGCACCACAGTGCAGTTGCAGTTCACCAGGCTGATGCTCACAGGCCTTGGGCACCAGCCCCTCCAATGCAGAGGCGTGTGGGGCTGTGCCCGTTCTGTGCCTGTAGTTCCCTTCCCCAGGGGCTCTTGGGGACCACACTGCCTCGGCATGAGCTATGGCCTGAGCCAACTTCAGCTTCTGCTGGTCCTGTTTCTCTCTGTAGCCAGGGAGCTATGGCTGTTTAGCTCACTTTTAGTATAATTGTATTTATTCAGGCCACTGAGTAAGAGCTTTTTTGTGTTTCGGTAATGTTCTTGAATCCAAAGCAACATCAAACACATCACACAGACTAACCTAGTCTTGCCAAGGAGCTTGAATATGCCAGCAATGGCACTCTGACAGGTTGAGGAACTCTTCAGGCTGTGCTGAACATTACTATAGCACAGACAACCTGATATCCACCTTTGTCTGGACATGGCCTATGAATCTACTTTGAAACTATTTTTAGACTTTTCCTGCTATTTCCACAGAACTGTAAGCTACTGGATGTGTGGTTGTATGGATGGATTTGTAGCACTTCCGAGTGCTGTTATCACATTAGTTAAAACTAAAGTGACATTGTAATTGTAACTTTACTTTTGTAAACATACTACTAGATTTTCAGCATTCAGAGCAACAAAAATTTGCAGTTTGTTTGTCTTATTTTAAGGACATCACTTATTTTTTTCATATTTTTAACTTAATACTTTTATAGGAAATAAATGCATGAGATTATACTTTGAGCCAGGATATTACCTTGCTACAATATAAAGAAAAGACATCTCCTAATGACAAGAAAAATATTTTTAATACTGGTAAAAAGCAAAATTAACACATCCTCTCCTCACATCTATATAGGTAAGAACAGATATATTTGTGAAGGGAATATAAAATATAATACTATGCCATACCACTGCTAGTGTTTTATTTGTTGCTCAAGGATCATTTTAGTCAAATGTTGTAGTCTTATTTCAGTCTATTTCTAGTCTTATTAAGAGCTACTGCAATAGCAGTAATGAAATAATGCTAATACTAAACCAAACAACAGTAACAATAAATCTACCAAAAAGTGCAGCATATTTGCTTTTACATTACGTGTCTTGGCTGAAGTTCTGATCCCTTGAAATCAGCACCGAAGTCCCACTGGCTTTTAAGAAAAATTATAATTTAGTTCCTGGTGATATATCTGCCCTATATAAAGCTGAGTCACAGCTGACTTTTGTCCATCAGCCAACATCTGGAACAGTTTTGATGTTCTAGTAACTTACTTCACATTGTGTATTCAGTATGTCCACATTTGGAAGTGGATATGGTGATTCTTTCTGTAATTTGTAAGACTGCACATTTTCATAATTGTTCTGACTGACCTCTGAAATCATCATGGAACATAGTGAATTTGATGGCACTTCATCAGCACAACACAGGTTATGTTGGAGAAACAGGTACCAACTGAGTCTGGGATGCATAAGAAAAAATTATTTTTGTAGGCATCCCAGGAATGGGGATGGGGGAAAGAGCTCCAAGCTAAGCCACCAAAGGCTGTTGCAGGGTGGGCAGTGCAAGTAACAAGACTCAGTTTGAAAAAGAGGTATCACCAGGAAACAAAATGCTCTCCCTTGAAAGCAGAGGTATGTATGCTGAAAACTTTCCTGAAGAGAGAGACATGATTCTTTCTTCTTGTCTGAACTAGTATTTCTATCAAGTTTTCCTTACTCTAGCTTCATCTCCTGATGTTTAATGGATTGCAGGAGGTAGGGGCTTGTTGCTTCCTCCCATGGCATCCTCTCAAGACCACAGGTAGGTGACCTTGAGAAAAGTTCAGAAAGTACGTGGCCTGTTGCAGTCAAATTCTTTGCAGCTCTACAACTCAAAATGAACTAAAAGTATATATGTGGGCTTTCCTCTGCCTTGCCTGTATGGTAATTCCAAAAAATCAACAGAGATGAACTTTTTTTTACTTGTGAGTTTCTCTTGTTCCATTTTGTTACAATTTTTGTCTGATCCATTTATTGCTCTGGTCGTTGGCTTCTGATGGTATTTCCCAAGGGTATGTTAAGTGTAATGGACTGAGTAAGTTCTGAAAGAGAGACCGATTTTCTGAGAAATGTGAAGAGATATCTTTGTAGGAAAAAAAAAGGGGAAAGCGATATGTAAAATTTAGGAGGAAAAAAGGCCCTTTCTCTAGAAAAAGATGCATAGAGAGAAGAGGAAAGAAGAAGGTACTGAAGAAAAGAGGAAAGAAGCAGGTACTGAAGAAAAAAAAGGAAAGTATTTCTGCATGATCTTCTTAAGACAGAAAAATAAACTGTAAGTTTAAAAGTTAAATTGAAAATGAAAACAATATAGACTTTTCCACATTTCTTTAAAATATATATTTTTAAAGAAATTCAAGTGACTGTCTTTCTAAGTAAGTATGGTACATTTTAAACAGCACAGATTTATACCCTGGAAATGTGGGGTCAGATCAGTGTCTGGAGATAAAGTACTTGATTTTTGTACCAGGCTTCCTGTGGAGTAAAACTGTTTAACTATCACTAATAACAATGTAATAATGCATTGAAAATCACAGGTCAATGGCCATTTCTTTTTCATAAATCATTTCATACAGGCTGGGAAGTTGGGGAAAGGAGTGCCACAAGAGGGACTATTCCATACTGATTCCATAAATAACTCTTTCATGTATCCAAAGTGTCAGTCTTCCTAACTTCAGAGATCCTCCAGCAGAGACAGCTCCCAGCATGTTTCCTCTTCAGCCTGTGCTCAGTTCAGGCTTACCAAGTCAAATTATTTTGTAGCAAAGATTACATACACTAATGTATTTTAAGTGTGTACCAGTCTAATACCAAGACACAGAAAAGTATTCAGTTTCTTTAGAAGTCAGTGCTTTTGAACCCAGGTACATTTTGAATCTAAAAACAATTTACATAGATACCCTTCAAATCAAAGAAACATATCTGTGCAGAGAGATTTATAGTCACAGTTCCACAAATGCAGGCAGTCTATCAATTAAACTCCTAAAGAAGACAGGAACACTTTCCTAAGTTCTGTTGTCTTAGAAGTCTCAATAATTTCCAAGTTCACTTAGGAAGCTAATGTCCATGCAGTGTATTAGCAGTGGAGATGCTGAGGAAGAGGCTTACTTTGCTTGCTGTCAAGTTTTTTAAAAATGTAATCACTGGGGAGACTGTAGCTGTCAGTCCAGTACAGGCATATTGCTCTTGGTTAGGAATGCATGAAACAACATGCTTAAGCTAGCAAAAATGTTAAAATGGCTAAGTCTGCTTTACTTGCCTTCTCTGTAAGTGTTGCAAAGGATTGTTTGTGACATTTAAGTCATGTCTTGAGGATTCTAGAAATTATTATGGTAAGATATTTGGCACTTAATAACTATTGCATTCTTTAAATCAGAAAGTGAAAGAAATTCTAAATCAGATAACCCAGGATATATTCCCACCTTCTCTAGTTCTTTACCACATATATTTGCATATGTAATTCCAACATGAACTTACACAGAAATATCTGTGGGAGCACTCAGGTAGCTAGCCAACTAAATTTTTCAAATTTATCTGGATTTGCCCAACACAATATATGCTTTAATGACAAGGAAATCTAAGAAAACAGCCCATAGAACCAGATACCTTTTGCTTTTACCTCTATAACTTTTTAAAACACAGTATCATTAGTAACATAATGTTAATCCCACCAGCACTTCTGTTATTAAGAGCGAAAAAAGCGCCTACTTTAAAAACCCAAACATGAGCACAGAAAATCTTCAAACTGCAGAAATGAAGAATTATTTCTGAAATGAACAAGGTTAAGATGAGTTTCTCATTATTAAAGTATGAAAGTGAATGATTTACTTTTAGCTCTAGTGTAGTCAATGGAATAGAGAATGACTGCAATAAATTAATAGAAGTTTGCCCTAATATTACATATTTTTTTAGTATCTTAGAAAATCTGGCTTAAAACAAAGCCACCCAAGAAATGGAATATTACAGCCGGTGATGAGGTCAGCAGCTCTGACCCAGGAAGAGAAGACCGGTCCGGGGAGATGGTCCCGAAAGGAATCGCCTTCCTGAGGCCCGGTGTCTTCCCTCAGCTGCTGGCAGGAGGGCCCTTGCAGAGGCTGCCAGCTCTTC
>NW_008238431.1:3741-4184 GCF_000691975.1 Corvus brachyrhynchos | reverse complement strand
TCGGGTGGCTGGTTCTGCACGAAGGCAGCTTTATTGTTGGTCCCCTCCGGCGAAGGGGGAAGCCAGGGACGAGAACTCTCTCTCTGAGCCCCACAGCACCAGAGGGCTTGCTTTTATAGGGATACAGGGGATGGGTGAAGGCCAATGGGTTACAGAGGATCTGGGATGGGTGAGGACCAATGCGTTACAAAGGATCTGCATAGGGTCTCCTAAAGGATTGTGGATCTGTCTTTTCTCACTGTGACCAAAGAAGTGTGTGCCTTCCCAGGGAGTCCTGCTGGGCGACTGCGAAATCTCTTATCTCAGCAGAGATCCCTCCAGGGCAGGGGTTGGGCATACCCCACAACTCCCCCTGCTGTATTTATTAAAAAGGCATTCCCAGCAGCCTTTCTGCAGCAACATAGGAGGCAAGAGAACATAAGTAACACAGTAATAATTACAAT
>NW_008238431.1:0-595 GCF_000691975.1 Corvus brachyrhynchos | reverse complement strand
TTGCCTTCGGTGCCTTCGATGATGACATTTCGTTTGCTCCTCATGGATACTGCAACTCCACCAATCCTGGAGATCATACCTATCACTGGCTCCAGTTCCCAATTCCCTGGCCACTCGGAGCGGGCGATGATGGTCACGTCTGCTCCGGTGTCCAGCATCCCTGGACGGTAGACCCTCTCTCCTTTACAGAACAAGCTGCACTCGATGGTCGGTTTGTTTGAGCCCACGATCTCTATCCACATTGCTGTAGGATTGAGAGGAAGCTGTTCTGGGCGGTTCTGTGGAAGTAAAAAAGCTTGAGCAATTGGTGTTCCCTGTGGGAGAAAGAAAGGTGTGTCCGTGCAGCAAAGCTGGACAAGAATCTCTTGTCCAGGGTGCACTGTTTGTATCTCAGGTAATAAAAAGAGTTGTTCTGGACCATGGGTGGTATCGCTCAGAATAAGAATGTCCCATGGGCCGTTCTGCGGTCCATACTTTCCTGTGGGGATACGGTAAAAACGCTTGTCAACAAGGTTAAATGGCAGTGATGTTACCAGTTGGCATCTGGTTCCGAGTGGTAGCTCTCCGTGTGTTGGATCCTTCTCACGTGTTCTGG
>NW_008238430.1:4166-4877 GCF_000691975.1 Corvus brachyrhynchos | reverse complement strand
CGCGTGGGAACTTGTATGTGCACCACATTCCAGGGGTAGTTTTCTTTCCTTTACAGCCTGCATAGCGCCGGCAGATCGCGGAGCTCTCTGCACTTGCCTTCTCACTTCCAAGTACCACCGCGCACATTAGAGCCTTGCAGGGAGAGAAGACGCGGATAGTCGTCTCGCACAGAAGAACGTGGCAGGGCGAAAAGGTGTTCTTCTTTTGTCCTCCTCGTCGCCCAGAGTGTGGTGCTGTGTTGAAAGTCTTGGCCAGCGAAAAGCTAATCCAGCAAGTGTTTCTCTCCTGATGCATTTCGCTGAGCGAGAGCTGAGGAAAATCCTTGCACAGCACACTGTGGATGCGTGCAGTACACACGCAGAAGGGCGGCACGGCTAAAAGTCATCACTGGGCTTCAGTTCTGTCCAGACCGCACATGGTGAAAAAAGAAGCAGCTGGGCACCGGGCTCATGTACTCAGTGGAGCGAATTTCAAATGTCCAGCTGAGAGCTGCTTCACTAGCACATTCAGCTGAGAATGCTCTGGCTGCTTCACAAAGGAAGGCGCAGCCGTTTCACTCCTGGACACTACCTGGTAAGAAACAGGTTCTTACACCTTCAATGCTGCAGAGTCCATGCAGCTGGAGCACACCCAGAAGGACGCGTCCAGCTAGAAGGCGTTCTTCAAGTACCCCCCTCTTCCAAGTAGCCTTGAAACTGAGCACAACACAC
>NW_008238430.1:1546-3291 GCF_000691975.1 Corvus brachyrhynchos | reverse complement strand
CTGGATTAGCCTTTCACTGGCCAACAGTTTCAACGCAGCACATAGTCGTATTGCGAGAAGGGCTAATAAAACCCACGCTTTCAGCACAGCACCACAATTCGGGCGACGAGGAGCAGGAAAGAAGACCATCTTTTCGTCTTGGCACGATTTTCTCTGCCACACATCTATCTGCGTCTTTGCTCCTTTGCAAGGCTCTAATGTGCGCGGTGGTACTTGGAAGTGAGACGGAAGGTGCAGAGAAGCACTGTGATCTACCGGCGCTGTGCAGGCTGTAAATGAAAGAGGACTGCCACTGGAATGTGGTGCACATACAGGTTCCCACGCGTCGGGGGCAAGCTCTGGGTAAGCCGGTTGAACTAAACCTGTTCTCTGTGCCAGACGTAGCCGAGAATCTTTCCCTTGATATTCAGGCTGCAAAGCAAAGAGAATGTGCTGCTACCAAGGGCAGCGAAGGAAAGTACATAGCCCAGGTGTGTTTTGGCAGAATCAGCAACCTGGAGCGTTTCTCTGGAGCGTTTCTCTGCCGGCGTGCTCTCTGTGCAACAAGATGACGACGGTTTGACTCCGGCAGAACGAAAAGAACGAAATGGTACGAAGAGCATAAGAATGAAGTCAGAGCACCGAGCTGGTGTGAGCATCGCACAGGCTGCAAGAGGAAGCCCGGCCGTCACTCGCTTGTTTTCAGATTCAAATTAGCAGCCTTTTTCTTTGATAGCAGCTGCTGCAAGTGGGCAACGGAGCTGCGAGAGTGCATAATGTGATGGCACGTTTGTCTGTGAAAGAACGTCCAGAGCTGCTCAGTTGTGCTGAGTTTCAAGGCTACTTGGAAGAGGGGGGTACTCGAAGAACGCCTTCTTTCTGGACGCGTCCTTCTGGCTGTGCTCCAGCTGCAAGGACTCTGCAGCATTGAAGGTGTAAGAACCTGCTTCTGGCCAGGTAATGTCCAGGAGTGAACCGGCTGCGCCTTCCTTTGTGAAGCAGCCAGAGCATTCTCAGCTGAATGTGCTAGTGAAGCAGCTCTCAGCTGGACATTTGAAATTTGCTCCACTGAGTATATTGAATCAGCGCCCAGCGCCTACCTTGTTCGCCTTCTCTGTTTTGGACAGAACTGAAGCCCAGCGATGCCTTTGAGCTTTGCCGCTCTTCAGCGTGAACACTGCACGCAGCCACAGTGTGCTGTGCACGGTATTTCCTCAGCTCCATGTGCAAGCATTTTCTTGCTGTTTCACAGAGTCCAAACTGTCCGTGTAGCTCTGGCTCAGCGAAATGCGTCACGAGAGAAGCACTTGCTGGATTAGCTTTTCGCTGGCCAAGACTTTCAACACAGCACCACAATTCGGGAAAGGAGGAGGAGAAAGGAAGAACATCTTTTCGTCCTTGCACGTTCTTCTGTGGAAGGGAGAAGGCAGGTGCAGAGAGCTCCGCGATCTGACGGCGCTGTGCAGGCCGTAAAGGAAAGAGGACTGCCACTGGAATGTGCTGCAAATACAAGTTCCCACGCGTCGGGAGCAAGCTCTGGGTAAGCCGATTGACCTTAACCTGTTCTCTGTGCCAGACGTAGCCGAGAATCTTTCCGTAAAGATGCTGGCTACAGAGCAAAGAGAATGTGGTGCTACTTCAGCGCTAGAGAGAAATTGCATAGCCCAGGCGTGTTTCGGCAGAAGCAGCAGCCTGGAGCATTTGGCTGCCGGCACCGTGCTCTCTGGGCGACAAGTAGACGACGGTTCGTCTCCAGCAAAACGAAA
>NW_008238430.1:0-369 GCF_000691975.1 Corvus brachyrhynchos | reverse complement strand
AGGCTGTAAAGGAAAGAGGACTGCCACTGGAATGTGCTGCAAATACAAGTTCCCACGCGTCGGGGGCAAGCTCTTGGTAAGCCAGTTGAACTAAACATGTTCTCTGTGCCAGACCTAGCTGAGAATCTTTCCCTTTACATTTAGACCCAATGTACTGCTGTATGTTGCTGAGAGGGAAAGTGCATAGCCCAGGTGCGTGTCGGCAGAAGCAGTCGGCTGGAGCATTTCTCTGCCGGCGCCGTGCTCTCTGGGCGAGAAGTAGACGACGGTTCGTCTCCGGCAGAATGAAAGCGCGACATTGCTTCTAAAGAGGCTGAACGAAGGCGCCGAGCACCTGGCTCGTGTCTGCCGCGTACAAACTGAGAAAGG
>NW_008238429.1:106598-108895 GCF_000691975.1 Corvus brachyrhynchos | reverse complement strand
GAATGGGTTATCAAGGGTTTTATAAGGAAAGAAAAAGGTCTGGAAAATAGGACCTGGAAGGTGAGAGAGGAAGGAAACAGGGAGGCAGCTGAGGACGAAAGGAAAGGAAAGTCCTACCACTTTGCTGTGCTCGGAATCTCCCCCGTTCCCCGACCCCAATCTCTTGAGCAACCAACAACTCATAAGGAGCTGGTCAAGCCAAGGATTTTTTCACAGCTTGTTTCAGGCAGAGGGAAGGAGAAAAAACAAAAAAAAAAGGAGGCTGTCCTGGAATGTGCAGCCTGGCAACCTCCAGACAATTAAAAAAAAAAAGCACAGTGCCTTGCAAGTGGGGGGCTCACAAGCAATGGGGCTGGTGGAGAGTAGCTCTTTTTATACATCTCAAAACAGCCTCATCCCCGGTGTAGACTGTTTTCCTCCACAAAATCCATAGGCAGCTCAATCTATTACTCTCTCCTCATGCTCTACCTCTGAGGAGGTTCACAAAGGAAACAGGGAGGGAACAGGACAGGTGACTCGAACTGACCAAAGGGATATTCCTCAGCATAGAATGCCATACCGAGTACATAAGCTGGAGGGAGTTACCCAGAAGGGCAGCTGATATGGGTTCCAGAAGGGAGGGTCTGGCATTGGTCAGTGGGTGTCGAGTAATTGCGTCACTTGTTTTTTTCTATTACTATTATTATTAACCAATATTATTGTATTTTACTTTATTTTCAATTATCAAACTGTTCTTTTCTCAACATACAAGTTTTACTTCAACTCTCCTCCCCATTCCACTTGGGTGGAGGGGGAAGAGAGAGGGCATTGAGTGAGCAATTGTGTGATGTTTCTTAAAACCACAAGACATTCCTAAACCGTGACACTCCCCTTTACAGAGATCTCCTCTCCCTCTTCCTAGTATCCCTCCTCACAGCTTCTTACAAAGGCATATGTACTGCTGGAATGGTTTCTCAAAGAACATGCTATCCCCAGAGCCAAAAGCCAGTGACGTTGTTCAGTTACAAAAGAACTGAAACATTAAGAACAAAACACCCATCTGCAACTTAGACAAAAAACGCCCCCACATCATGCTATCATGACACTGTTACAAATGTCATCACTGCATCTTAGCTGGGAAATGTTTCATCATCGGCAGCAATGACAGCTAAGTAAGTTTTCTTTAATGCCAATTAAATAATAAATTAAACTCCACTCACAAATATTCAGGATTATTATTGAGAATGTACTGTGTACATGCCCTTTTCTTTTATGTTCATCAAGAAGATTCCGTACAGTGTGTGTAGCAGCTTGCTGCAACACTGCTGACAGCTACAACTTCTTTGTGATTTCTTTAATACATCAGAGGCACTGACAAAAACTCTTCACTAAATAGTGAAGAACTAAAAATAGGGGTGTTTTTCTGTATATCAGATGATAATAAAAAAGCCATTTTACATGTGGATGACCCACAAAACTGCAGGAGACTGAGGACTTATAACAGGTGCAGAACAGGTTCAAAAGAGACTTGGGGAAAAAACTCCACCTTCCTCAGTCCAAAGGGACACCAGGGCTCACATCTGCTCGCAGTCATCCTCTGGAGAGTGGAGCAATGTTTGTGTGGAAAGATGCTTGGGGGTAAAATCGGAGGAAACTGAGAACTTATATTCATATCCTAACAGGGGTTATAATGGGACAGAAATTTTAGGGTAAAATACAGCTGCTGTTCTCAGGATGGAACTTGGTTGGCATGCTCCATGATGATTCCCCATACAACCATAAGCATCTGCTAAAGGTGGGTGGAGTGGAGTGGAGACACCACAACAAGGCTCTGCTGAAATCCTTGCAGGGGCAGCAACTTGGTGGTACTTTGAAGCTGATAAACTGCATAGCAGCTCTCAGCCAAGGGAGAGAGGAGATGTCTTGCTGCCAAGCCAGCAACTGTGGCAAAATCACTCTCCTTGGATTAACGTGGTTCATTATAGCCTAACTGTAATATTAATGCACACCTCCATCCCAAAGTTACCTGCCTCCAAGGTATGACCACCTCTCACTGGGCACATGCTCTATATTTTTTTTGACTGTATCTTTAAAAGTGAAGTTAGATAATTTTACACCAATCAGTAGCCAAAAGTATGCATGACTAGAATCACTCAAGCTTCACCTAAATATAAAGAAATAGTATAAAAGTAAGCGAAGAATGAAGGAAAAGTTAAGGAGGGCTCCATCATAACTGCTGCGATCAGTCAAGGGGCTGAACCTGTCTTCTCCCCCATAGGGGACGCCTGTTGGGTTAGAAATGCACTCTGCCTGCTGAA
>NW_008238429.1:97555-106588 GCF_000691975.1 Corvus brachyrhynchos | reverse complement strand
GGGATTACAGCTTGTCTGTATATTGCTTTGAATAAGTTTTTGCAGTCAAATACTATCACCAACAGATATCATCACCAATAATCCCTGAACCTTAACCTGTCACAATTTTTTATTAATAGAGTGTAATTCCATAAACTGTTAGTGTGACTCTTTCACAGATGCTAGCAGTTGCCAGCAGCAGGTAACGTACTCAAATAGGAAGTCCCACTGAGGGGTCATAAAGTGGGAAGACCTGCTCAGGGGTCTCCCTTATGCTGTTGGCATATTTCCCTGAGTGTCAGTCAAATTTCCCTCCAATCCAGCATGACTGCTCAGTGAAGGATCCCTGTAACAGGATGCTGACAGACTGGTCGGGCACAAGGGTCTCAGCTTTCCTGGGGCACTGACAGACAAATTAAATACTAAGTGTCAAGGAAATCTTCCCTTCTCATGTGACAGTTTGCCAACCACCAGGCTGTAATTCCTTGCAGAAGCTCTAAGACTGCAGACACACACATGCCAGTGGGACCTGGAGCATGAGCCTGCCTAGAAAAATGTTGGTGGCTACTCTAAGCATGATCACTCCAATGACAGTACTTACTAAATCTCCCTTGACTTCAGTGAAAGGCAAGACACTTTGTTTTGAATACTATTGTGGTGGGTTGACCGTGGCTGGGTGCCAGGTGCCCACCAAAGCCTCTCTATCAATCAGTTCCCTCCTCAGCTGGATAAAATACAACAAAAGCTCATGAGCTGATATAAGGACAGGCAGACATCACTCACCAATTACCGTCACAGAGAAAAAAGGGAGAAATTAACTGAATTTATTACAAATCAAAATCAGAGTAGGATAATGAGAAGTAAACCAAATCTTTAAAACACCTTCCCCCCATTCCTTTCTCCTTCCCAGCATTGACTTTATTCACGATTCTCTCCGTCCTCCCCACCAGCAGTGCAGGTAGATGAGAACAAAGCTTACGGTCAGTTCATGCCACTGCTTGCCCCTCAGGAAGAGGAGTCCTTGCACTGCTGCAGCATGAGGTCCTTCCTACAGGAGATAGTTCTCCATGAACTTCTCCAATATGAGTCCTTCTCATGGGCTGTGGTTCTTCATGAGCTGCTCCTCTATGAGGTGCCTTCCCTGGGGTCAGTCCTTCAGGAACTGCTCCAGCATGGGTCCTTCCATGAGGTCAGTCCTTCACGAACAGCTCTAAAGTGGGTCCCCTATGGGGTCACAAGTCCTACCAGGAAACCTGCTCTTCTCTCCACAGGCCCACAGGTCCTTCCAGGACCTGCTCCAACATGGGGCTCTTCTACAGGCTGCAGGTGGACTTCTGCTTCCCTCTGTGGACCTCCATGCGCTCCAGGAGGACAACCTGCTTTGCTATGGGCTGCATCATGGGCTGCAGGGAAATCTCAGCTCCAGTACCTGAAACACATCCTCTCCCTCCTTCTTAGCTGACTTTGGTGTCTGTAGAGCTGTTTCTCTCACATATTCTCACTCCTCACTTCCCTGACTGCAATTGGTTCTGCCCAATAACTTTGCCTTCTTAAATACGTTATCCCAGAGGATAACGTATAACGTTATATCCCGGAGGATAACTGCCATGGCTGAAGGTCTCGGAGCCGGCTGGCATTGCGTCTGCCAGACATGGGGGAAGCTTCCAGCAGCTTCTCAAAGAAGCCACTCCTGTAGCCTCCCTGCTACCAAAACCTTGCCATGCAAACCAATACACATATCAACTTCACGGAAACCTAAATATAAGCAAGAATAAGTCCAATATAAAGTTTTGTTGCAGGTCTGCAAGTTCTTCCTCCTGCACAGGAAAAACATGCCAACTATGCATAGGCACTCTGTTGAACTTTTCCTGCATTCTTCTTTCCTTCTGGTTCTCTCCCCAGATTCAAAAGAGCTTCTGATCATGACCTTATCTAATGAACAGTGAACAAGACACAGTTTGCTGGGTTTCTCTCCATGCTGCATCACTCTTCCCATCGTGTACAAAATCAGAGTCATTTACAGCAGCACTCTCTAGAGTATCAGCTTCACTCCAGCATTCACATGAACAGCACAATTCACAACTCACCTTGGTGAGTTGTTTCTTTTGATTAGATTGTCTCCTCAAGAACAAAAAGAAAGACCAATAAAGGATGTGTGAGGGCAATAATATTAGGATCATCTTCAAATATTTCATTTATCATAGAGTCACAGAATGGTTTGCGTAGGAAGGGACCTCAAAGATCATCTTGTTACAGCCCCATGCCATGGGGCTAGATCAGGTTACTCCAAGCCTTGTTCAATGTGGCCTTGAACATTCCCAGAGACTCAGTTGTATGAGAGGAGAATAAGTAGGACAATGAGTATATAAAAGATTTGATCTCTCAAGTGATTCTTCTGCTTTGGGAAACAGAGTAGCGTATTTTCTCTGGTTACAGAAGCTGCTCCAAACTGTTGACTTGTTTGCTAGAGTTCTTTGATCACAGAAAGCTTGAACAGCTGCAGCTGGAGACAGATTTGTCACTATCAGACTGGTTTTTCTTTCAGTTCTTGTGACCTTATGACTAAAGCTGCTTCTGTAGAGACTACCAAGTCCAAGCACATCTGGTATGGACAACCATGCTGGTGCTTATGAACCAATACCATGACAAGAACAGTGCAAGTTACATTCTTTTGATAGTTCTCTACACTAATAACAGTTTGAAACTCTTCTTCTGTATGTCAGAATATTTCCTATGCACTCCACCACCCAGTTCTGCTAGTGCTCTGTACAAACTTGGTGTTATTTTTAGTCCATTTCAAAGTGACAATCTGAGACACAGAATAAAAAGGAAATTTGTTCCCTGAAATTTGGCCTTTAAATTTTAGAAAGAGAAGTCAAATACTGCCATCCAGATCCAGTTTTTCTGAACCTGCCCTGCATTTATGTGGCTAAGCTTGAGTATTTGTACAGGAACATGCACTCAGATACACAAATACAGCAGTGTCTTTCTGTTCCTACTTCCATATTCATGTTTATGGAAATTTTGTTTTTTTTAAAAAACATGCTGTCATTCCTTCCTTGTGTTTCTACATCCTTCTGTCTATTGGCAAAGCGTTTTTTCCCAGCTTGATTTATACACTATGCCGACGGTTGTTTATCATGGCCACAATGTGTGACAGGTCCAAACTTTTTATCATAACCTCCATGAACTCCTCATCTTTCCTTGCTCCCTCCACAAATTCATCCAGAGAAAGTTCACCTGTGTCAGACACAAATAAAAGGCATCAGAATCCACATCTGACAGAAAAAGGAGTACAGTAGTCTAACTTGAGAGATCACTTACTGTATAGGCACTGTTCTGAAGCACTGTTCTAAAGACCTCAGAGAGTCTTCTTAAGCTTTTATGAAACATCCCCAGTATCTAGACAAAACCAGCTTCCTTTTTTTCCCCATACAAGGGAAGTGGCACATAAGAAAGAATGATACATGTGGGTAGCTAAGGAGTGGGATCATAGCATCCTTTTTGGCTCAACCTGTCATAGTAAAAACCTGCTCTATGCTTGCTGGTTTTCAAGGATAAAGCAACTGACAGAGGCTGTGACAGGCAGAAACAGATTTTTCTGACCTAGGCCAAAAAGCCCTTGTGCAGGGAAGCAGCTTGGCAGAGTTATTCTGGAATAACAAAAGAGCCTGTCAGAAAGTAGTGAGCACCTGAAGTAGCAAGGAAAGAGATACCTCTTGGGGACATACAGGGACCACAGTGACATTGACCAACTTTTGACTGAGCACTTAATGTTCTTGCTGTACTGCCTGCAGCAGACCCAGTGAAGAAACTGTGAACTTCAACATTAAATTCCAGTTCTTCCTTTCCATTCTGAAATACTTAGGAGCAGCTGGGGCTATTTGTTACTATTTCCCACTTCTAACTGGCATGAGCTACACAGCAACATAGAAAAAGGAAAACAAAACACCACTCCAGAACCCCACTACCAAACTCATGTGGATAGAACAAGCTGACTCAGTAGAGGGAACAAATCCTGTCACACTGATTATGTATAATGCCAGAAGAAAAATCCTTTTTGGTCCATGGAGAATGCATTACTGGCTGAGAATGCAAACAGAAAGAAAATATGAAATGAAGAGGCCTAAAGTTCAATCAAATAAGGAAGAAATGGATGTTACTCTGTAGAACAGAGACTGACTGAGCTGGATGACAAAGGCAGGAATCTTACCGTCGCCGTTTACATCAATCCTGTCAAAGACTCGGCTGGTGAACTCTTCTGCACTAGTTTCATGGTCACCACCATTAATAGCTCGAATAGCCTAAAATAAAGGAGCAAGAACAAGAAGCTGCCTAATGACTCCCAGACTGATTACACAGGTCAGCATAGATTCAGAATAAGACAGTCATGCTTGGTACCTTCCCCATACAAATGAATAAGCATCATAGGAAAACAAAGCACAAATCATCAGGCCTTATGGATGGCACTGAAGGGTGCAAAGGGAGTGTGGCTCTGGAGCATGGAATAAGCAGCAAAACCCAGAGGATTGGCCTAATTCTGCTTAGGTACAGTTTAGGTGCTGCAGAAATGGCAGAATCAGAATCCAGCTAATTGATCCACTTTGGCCCACTTTGTGACCCTATGGTCCACCAAGTCTCAGAAACACTGTCAAACACCCTCCACATTTGACATTATGAAATTCCCTTGTTATACGCTGTGGTCATTTATTTCTATTCTTACTTTCACAATTTCCATTTATATACTGCTTCCTGTGTGTCTGGCTTCTCCCTAGAGCTCACAGAAAATTCATTTTCATCTTGAGAAACTTTAAGCATTATCCACTTTTGTTTGCTACAGTTCTCCTTATTCATTACTACATAGTGCAGGGTTCTCTTTTCTTTCAATGCTAATTATTTCCTTTGTTTAAGGATGCCCATGAAATATGTGACTCCAGAGCCTTTATACTAAGACTATTCATTTTCTAGTTTTTACCTTTTGATATTTGGTAATTTTCTTCGTTCTTTTTCAAATGCTATTTTACTAAAACTAAGTATCATCTCAGCAACTTCCTGAGAATCACCACATAAGGTTACCAAAAAAGACACTGAACTATACCCACAAAATTCAAAGGGCAATACATTTCTTGCCACCAGTTGTTGCCCACCAGACTTGTTTGTCAAGAGCTCTGTGTTAACTATTGCTATCTGTTGCTTCACTGTAATGTCTATTTCTATTGCAAGCTACTAGGAGGAGGCTGTATGTTACTACAGTTATTGATTTTGGCCAGGTCTCTTTGATATCCAGCTCTAAAATTTTTATATAGATCAGAATGCATTATTAACATCTTATTAGTGCTTTATCAAATCAATTTTATGACATTTCTTATTCAGAAATGTAATTTATTTAGGGTCATTGAATCTTGCCTGCATCTTGGTAATTTCCCGTTATCTGGAAAATAATCTGAATTTGGAGCATAATTCATTTTGAGATATTTATAGTGATCTTTATGCCCGTAATCCCAACCCCATCCACAATAGCTATTTGCATACAAACCTTTCCATTCTCAATCATTCTTCTTCAGGCTACTCACCGGAGTCAGAAATGTTTTATTATGCTGATATTTAGGAGTTGATTCTAAAAAGAAAACTGGGAGTAGCTCTCCAACTTCTCATGGGGAAAAGGACATAGGAAGGACACATTGCAGAGATAGCAACTGACAGTCACAGACTCTGAAACCTTGGAAAGTGCAATTTAGGTCACAGGAAGCTAAAACAATTTTACGGTTAGCTATGCTGTAACATAAGCTATGGTGATAAAGAAGAGTCTGTCGAGTCTGCTTATTGCATTATATGGTGGCGGGGAATTCTGCTCAGAGAAGGAATGACGTTAAAGCTCTCATCCATGATCATGCATATGGGAACAGCAAAAGTCTTACTTGTGTGATTTGTCTTTAATGAAAGAGGCAAGGACACAGACCCCTGGAGATTCACCTTAATGATGTTGAGCAGTTCATGTCGGTCAATGCAGCCATTGCCATCTACATCATAGAGCTTGAAATACCACCGCAATTTCTGCTCCATCTTCCCTCGTAGAACGAGGCTGAGGGCAGCCACATATTCCATGAAGTCAATATACCCATCCTGTGGGAAAAAAACCAACAAATTGTGACAGGAATAGACTGAGGAAGTTACTGCTCTGGAGTTGATCCACCTTATTGCTCCTTAGATTCACAACTGAAAGAGAAAGGCCAACAAATGGCACAGAGACTTGGACTTAGGAAAAATCCTTAGCACACAGACACATGTTATTTCTCTGGCCACTAAATACCTTCCTAAAGTTATCATCTATTACATGTCTAGGCTCCCCTCTGCTCACCCCCTTCAGTGAGGGAACACTCCTTTTCAGTGTGAACAAAGTCCCCTCTGTTCACCAAAGCTGACTGCCTTTGGCCTGCTGGGAGAGAATGTTGAGCCCAGCCCATGGTCTGCAAGTTTTCTGTACTTGTGTGTGGATACAAAAATGCTGCTAGCAAGGATTTTCTTGCTATTTTCTAAGTCCGTGAGAGACTTTTCTCTCTCACGGAAGAAGTAGCAGAGTTCTGTAAACAATGAAACACCTGCAACCTTGAGAAGTCTTGTTTATAGTTCTACTATAGTAGAAAAATATTTTGACAATGGATGTTTTGGGATTTTAGCCAATCACCCCCAAGGGGTGGCTGATCCTTGTTCAATTAGACTATGAAGAAAAAAGTCTATAAAAGAGTTTGTAAAATAAATAAATAGATCAATCTTGCTGCACAATTCCTGCCTGCTGGATCTTCTCTCCTCCTCTCTATGGCTGCAGGACACAGTAATATACCCTAGGGCATTTTAATACTAGTGTGCTCTGCCTTTGTGGGAAACTATGCTGTTCCACTAAACTGTAGATCTCTTCTCCATTTTGTGGAAAATAAAGTGACTGGGGATATTTTTAAAAATACACAGAGCGTGATTTGACCACTGAAAAAATGTTCAGTATTTAGATTTTTAATATTACATTTCTTGAATCTACAAAGAAACTCACAAAGCTCTTGTTTCTTCTGCAAGGAAAATGCCAGATAGTAAAGGTTCATCGGCCCTAGACTTAATGCTGGCTAAAATTTGAAGTGGTTAAAAACAAACTACAAATAAAACGTATCTAGGTCAAAGATTCCGAATAACTACTTCAAGAAATTACAGAGCAAAAAAAAAGAAATTTTCAATTATTAAGGTATTTAATCAAAGTCAGATGCCTTTCTGAAATGGATGTAAATAAACACATGTAAAAGGTGAATGTAGGTGAACTAGCAGAGCACCGCTGTTTTACAGCAAGGATCACAACATTTTAAATACTCATTCAGGGTGGGAAGAAGGGCATGACAGGCTGAGTTATGGCTGGTCAGCCTGGAGAACAGAAGGTTCCAGGGAGACTTTGGTGCCCCTTCCAGTACTTAAAGGGGGCTTAGAAAAAGGCTGGAAGGGTACTTTGGACGAGAGCATGTAGTGAGTGATAGGACACAGGAAAAATGGCCTTAAGCTGAAGGTGGGCAGGTTTAGATGAGGTGTTAGGAAGGAATTTCTGACTGGCAGGGTGGGGAGGCCCTGGCACAGGTTGGTCAGGGAAGCTGTGGCTGCCCCTGGATCCCTGCAAGTGTTCAAGGCCAGGCTGGACGGGGCTTGGAGCACCCTGGGATAGTGGAAGGTGTCCCTGCCCATGACAGGGATGGCACTAGGTGGTCGTTAAGAGTCCCTTCCACCCAGACCATTCCATGCCTCTATGACTCTGTTCGGGCGCACGGTGCGCACCAGGAGCCCTGTGGCCTCTGTGTCGGTGGCCGCACTGGAGGTGACACCGCAATCCTGGCCACTGACACCTGCACTGGCACCGATGGCTCTGCTGGGGCTGCTCGTCCTGCTGGCCCTGGTTGGGCCCGTGGGCGGCACCTGGGATACCTGTAGGTGAATGGTCCCTCTTAGGGGGTCCCCTGTAGGGGCCCTGCATGTTCCCCACACCCGCACCACAGTGTTCCAGCCTCAGTCCCTGGAGGAGAAGCCTCAGTCCCTGGTCAGTGCCCAGCTACTGGCACAACCTGTCTGCAGAGCTGCAGCAGAACGGGGTGGAGGACAGATTTGCCCCTCAGGGGTCCCTGGTCCTCCTGCCGCTCAGTGCCAGGCAGGAAGGGATGATGGGGGACCTTCAGCCTGAGCAGCAGCAGCCACCGAGCAGAACACTGATGGCTTTGTGCTTCCAGAGGGACCTGCAGGCTCCGGCCCATGGCTTCCAACCACAGCTCTGTGGCTTCTGCTGGTGGCACTTCCCATATTGTGGGTGGCACCAGTGTCCAGCCAGGGGCCTGGCCTGGCATCGTCAGCATCCAGGCCACCTGGAAGAACGGCACGTGGCACATGTGTTCAGGTGTCCTCCTCAGCTCCCAGTGGGTCCTCACAGTTGCACACTGCTTCGCCAGGGGCGGGTAAGGAGGAGCAGGGACAGAGATGTCCCCCGAGCACGGGCAGGTGGCCAGGTCACAGCACCACATGCCACTTCCATCCTGGCTCTTTCCTCTCTGCTTCTCTCTCTGCCTTGGGAAGCAGAAGGCGGGGAAATGCTGGGCTGCTGCAGCCTGTGGCTCTGCTCCCTGTCACCCCTCTCTCCATCTGCTCTCCAGAGGCGTCTCCACGTGGGAGGTGGTGATTGGGACCACAGACCTGACTCAGCCGGGCCCCGAGTCCAAGGTGCGCCACATCCAGAGGCTCCTGGTGCACCAGCACTACGTGGCTGCCACGGCGAGGAACGACATCGCCCTGGTGGAGCTGGACCAGCCCGTGGAGTGCAGCGACTACATCCAGCTGGGCTGTGTGCCCGACGCCTCGCTCAGGGTCTCCGAGCTGAAATCCTGCTACATCGCCGGCTGGGATTTTGCCAAAGGTGGGTTCCCAAACAAGATGTGTGCGCCGAGGGTGAGCTGGGCACCCTGGGAACATGGACTGGGCACCCCAGGGACATGGGCTGGCCACAGACAGGGTCCGGCTGCAGGACGTCAGCGGGGGCGG
>NW_008238429.1:89438-97247 GCF_000691975.1 Corvus brachyrhynchos | reverse complement strand
GGACGTCAGCGGGCCCGGGGCTCGGAGCAGCCCGGGCTGGGGGAAAGAGTCCTCGCCCAAGGCGGGGCGTGGAACAGGATGAGCTGTAAGGTTCCTTCCCACCCGAACAATTCCGTGACTCTGTGAAGCCTCTGGAGAGATGGGTCTGGCCCCTCCCTCAGAGCCAACAGCAGGGACACAGCTGGACACCGTCGCTCCACGGAGAAGGGGCAAAGCCAGTCCCAGAGAAGGGGCAGAGCCAGGCCCGGGGTAGGGATTCACCCCAGGCAGGGGAGAGGATGGGTACCGAGCTGCTGGGGGCTCATTCCCCTCTGTGCCCACAGCTCAGGGATCGGGCATGGTGCTGCAGGAGTCCAAGGTCCACCTCGTGGACACGGAGCTCTGCAACAGCAGCCGCTGGTACGCGGGAGTCATCCACCCCCGCAACCTGTGTGCAGGATACCCCCAGGGCAGCATCGACACCTGCCAGGTAGGAGTGTGTGACTTACTTTGCTAACACCCAGTGCAAAAATGCTTGTTTGGGGGGTGAGTCCCTCAACCCCCAGCAGCACAGGGACCCCCTCACCACCCAAACATGGCCCGGCATAAGCTGGGCCTGGCCTGGCATCCTCCCAGCACCAAGTCCCCACCACTGCCTGGGCTGCCCTTCATTTTCCCATCTGAGGGTCCCTCTCCCATATCCCGGGGCTGCTCTTCCCTTCCCCATCTGTCCTATGTCCCTCTGTCCTATGTCCCCTTGTCCCCAAGGCCTGGTCCTGCCCACAAAGTCCATCCAGTGCCCCCAGCAGACCCAAAGCGAGGATGTGACCCTGGAACGTTTGTCCTCCGCACATCTGGGACCAATGTGCAGAGATGGGAGAGCCCCCAAGCTGCTCCCAGCCGAGGGCCTGGAGGCTCCGGCCCCTGAGCAGAGCCTTCCCGTGCCGGGGGTGCGGACCTGACAGGGGCTGGGAGAGAGGAGCCAGCCCTGGTGCTGGCAGCAGCCCCCCACAGCCCCTGAGCCCCCTCTCCTGCCGCAGGGGGACAGCGGGGGTCCCCTCGTCTGCAAGGACAACGAAGCCGACTACTTCTGGCTCATGGGAATGAGCAGCTGGGGCAGAGGCTGTGAGAGAGCCCGGCACCCCGGGATCTACACCTCCACTCAGCACTTCTACAACTGGATCCTGCTCCAGACGGGCCTGAGCCCAGCAGAAAGAGCCGGTCCAGCACCAGAGCCAGTCGTCACCTCGGCCCCTGAGCAGCGTCTGAAACCAGCACCAGAGGAAGACATCAGCTTGACCCCTGAGTACAGCCTGAGACCAGCGCTGACATCCTCAGGCACGTTAATGCCCATGGCATTCCCACACCAGATCCTGGTGCAATTCCGGAATCTGCTGCAGGAGTTCCTGCAGTTCCTGAAGGACAAAAAGGCTTGAGCAGCAGCGGGACGAGCAGGAGCCAGGGCTACAGTGGACCACGGCATTTCCTGCTGGGCCAAAGGTAGCCTTGGGGCCAGAAGCTTCTCTGTCCTGCCCATGCTGCTCCGCTGGGGCCACGCCGATGCTGACGTGACTGAGGTGTTGAAGTAAAGTTTCTGTGTTCACCATTAACCTTGTTTTCAGCCCTGCTCAGTGCACCCGCGGGCTCGGAAAGTCCCTGCTCTGTCTGTCCATCTGCTGTGCGCTTCACATTCATTCTTCAGCCTGCAGAGGGCTCTAGGGAAACCGCAGTGCCCCTTCCAGTGCCTGAAGCAGGTTATAGTAATGGGGGAGAGCGGCTTTTTGCACGGGCAGGTCCTGACAGGACAAGGAGGAGTGGTTTAAATCTAGAGGAGGGGAGATTTGGATGAGGTGTTGGGAAGGAGTTTTTACTCAGGGGGTGGTGAGGCCCTGGCACAGGTTGCCCAGAGAAGCTGTGGCTGCCCCTGGATCCCTGGAAGTGTCCAAGGCCAGGTTGGACGGGGCTTGGAGCAACCTGGGACAGTGGAAGGTGTTCCTGCCCATGGCAGGGGGTTGGAATGAGATGACCTTTTAGGTCCCTTCCAACCCAAACCATTCTATAATTCTATGCTTGCAATTTATAAAAGGAAAATATTGAAAATTTATCCTCTTTGTCATCATCAAAGTTCTCAAACTCTGAAGGCCCAGAGGGCAGACAATTCCATCCATCATGTGTGTATTACAACAGGGTGGATTTTCCTCTGGGTTCCCTTGTTCCTTGCCCTTGTTTATGAAAGGAGCTTACATTAAGTGACTAAGTATTAACAGACTAAGATTAACTGATGTAGGTCCATCTCCCCTAGTTGCCACACTCTTACTTCATTCCTCCTAAGATAGCTATCACTTTATTTAGATTATAGTTTTTTATCTTTTCTGACCAAATTTGAATTTGAGAATCTTCTTATAACATCATTTACTGCATAACACAGGGCTCACAGGAGAACTCTGGAATGCACAACATCCTTGAATAAATTTTAAAGTCCTTAAACATCCCAAGAAATGAGAGAGGTGAAGTAAAAGAAAGACTTGTGCAAAAGCTGCAAAGGTTTTGCTTTAGCTGATGAAACTGCTTCTCATCACTATTATCATCCTGGATGCAGAGGACTTCGGGATGAAAAAAGATGTTCTTTGAGGTCTGCCGTTATTTCTAGTCATTACATCCACCACAAGACCTCAGCTACCCTAATGGAGCCTGTCTGCTCCTCTCTTTAAGAATTTTGTAATATTCCTAAGCATTCCTTAACTCCTTATGCTGTCTCACATGTCCAAAATAACATTCTTTGTCGGTCCCTAAGCTTTCCTCCTTTAAGACTAGCTCTGTGATTTCCCACCTGGTTCACATGCCTCTGTAACTGGATCCTCCTTGACTCCATTCCAGAACCTTGGAGCAGAGTGCAAAGCTGAATTTTCCCAGGATGCAATAAACTCAGATATTTTTGTCATTAAGAATACAGGACTGCAAGCATAGGCTGAAATACATATGGATAAAAAGCAGGCAAAAGTGAGGACCATTGCATGCTTAAAGGAATTATGGGGGCTACAGTTTTCTACCAGCAGTTGCCCGTCACAGTGAGGAACACTACTCCCCCCCTCACTCCTGCTTCATGCTGCACCTTCTGGCACCAAGGAGAGCCACAGACATTGTCTGCCCATGCAGTGTTAATTTCAGCTGCCAAATACCTGGAAATTACCCCTCTGTGAATGCTATAATGACTTCTATTGTGTCGGATTCCTGTGGTCTCCACGACCTCATACAGATATATTTTTGAATAATAAGAACACGTAAGAAGAATAATGAAATTAGCATTTTGCTAGTCAAACAAGGCCAAGTCAAATAATAGGCAGTAAGTAATTTCCAAAATTCAAAGATGAACTTGCATGAGGTAGTTAGATAATCAGGTGTACCTATGTTTATGTCATCTATGTTATCACCTGTACACATTCATTTGCTCCTTGCATTTAGCTACTTTGCATTAGCATCCTTTGGCAGCTTTCCACACCAATGTTTGTAAGAGAAAATGTTTGCAAGACAATATTTCTGTTCTTTATGTTTGCAAGAGAAAAACAAAGACTCTGAAAGTGCAGGAGGGGGATCACTTCTAAGCAGCACGAGACAGTTAATTCCTTGCCGAAGAACTCACCTTGTTCATATCAAACGTGCGGAACATCTGCTCAATGTACTTATTGGCCTCCGGATCCAGCCCTCGAAGCCCAAAGAACTGCTTAAATTCATGCTCCGTCAGCTGTCCAGAAGGACACTCTGTCATGAATTTCTTGTACCAGTGGTGGATCTCGACAGCCTGTAGATCATCCACTGTGGAGCTGCTGTTGTTTCCCATATGTATCTGTGGTCAGAAGAATGATGCTACAGGAAAGATCCTCTTCCTCCTGTGGCTTTCACAGCACTGCCTGTTTGCTCCTGTCCACGTTCAACACTAATGTCAGTTATGTGAGGGATCTAACTTTCCGCAAGCCAATTATAAACATTAATCTTCTTAGAGGCTGATCCACAAACCAGAAAGTTTCAATGATACAAACAGTCTTCTTAGAATGGAAAGGAGATGCAAGATAATCTAGCAAATCGCTGCTATTTCAGGAGCTAAAGCAGAAAGGATGAGAAGGTTAATCAGACACTGGCATTGGGAACTATACTGGTTTGGTGGACTACCCTATTTTTAACCTTGATATAATTATACATGAATATAAGAGGAAATGGCTACAAGATGTGAGATGTGAGGTTAAGTAAAGATCTGCTCCTCTAACTGGATTTGAAAGTCTGTTTTCTCAAATAGACATGTTGAATAACAGAGTGTGTTGGACCAGAAAGTGTTACAGAAGTGGCCCAGTACAAGAGTGAGGTTATGTGGGAAAAAACTCACCCCCACGCACACAAAGGAGCACAGAGGAACAACGGGGGGTGGAGGAACCCAAATAATCCCCTGGTTTGGCTAATCCAAGAACCACCATGGAAGTGCAGTCAAACCATGAAAAGCTCAACTGCACAAAGAAGAAGGAGCAAAGAGAGACAATCACAGGCTGGGGAACACAAATAACCCAGTAAGTGAAATGAAGGCCCTGTCCCAGCTCCTTCTAAATCTGTCACAGGGGAGCCATCAGTCCCATGGGCCTAGAGGTGGCACCCATCATGGTGAGTCAGTGGGAGAGGTTGTAGAGTACCCTACAGACTAAGAAGCGTGCTGCCTAGGACTGTGGGGTCCAGGGCAAGAGCATTTGGGGATTGCACAAGACTCACAAGAGGATGTTTAGGGGAAGAACAAAAGGTGGGGAAAGGGATGGGTCTAGGTGGTTTGGGAATGAACAAGCATGAGAAAATGGAGGCAAGGGGAATACAAGGGACTGGTTGCATGCAGAATGGTGCTAATTGGTATGAATGTCTAGCCATGCCTGGTGCCTGGTCAGCACAGTCTTTCCTGTGTTCTAACACTTCTACCTCCTTTTTTTTTTCTGGCTGCACAGAGCTGTGCTCTGGGCATATGTGCGCATGGGGATTTAAGAGCCCACAACTGGATTGAGTGAGACCATGTCAGTCTATGATCACTCATAAATATCAAGCCAGACTAGTCAGCAAATAGGCAAAGTAGTTTGGGAAATAGGTGTGTGTATGTCTCAGTTAGTGAGAACATTGGAGTAGTTGACTATTAGACTGAAGGTGTAGAATTGAGGGTGACCCACTTGTCTGTCTGTTTCTCTGTGCAGGAGACAGACAGCTGCATACTGAGAGCCTCATCACATGTACTGGAGGGACACACAGTGTACGTGTCTGTTTGTATGCTGTTGTGTGCAATGGAATCTGTACCAGTGACTGTGGCGGGGTTGTGCACCTTGGACGGTCTGGCATATCCAGGTGCCGGTAGCTGGGGAGACCAGGCATCGAGAGGCAGCTGCTGGGTAGGTTGGATATCTAAGCCCAGACATTGTGTGTGTTTCCCACTGATGGACCTTCACAGAATCACAGAATGGTTTGGGTTGCAAAAGTCCTTAAAGATCATCTAATTACACCCCTTGCTGTGGGCAGAAACACCTCCCCCTAAAGCAGGTAAAGTGGAGGCTAGGCTCCCTTGCTGGCTATGTTCCTTCTGATGGAGCCCAGGCTACAGTCGGCTGTGAGCGCACATTGTTGGCCCATATTCAGTTTTTCGTTCCCCAAGACCCCCTTCTCCACAGGACTGCTCTTGATTCACTCGTCACCCAGCCTGTACCCATGTTTGGGATTGCACTTGGCCTTGCCGAACTTCATGAGGCTGGCATGGGCCCTTCTCTCTAGCCTGTCCAGATCCTTCTGGAGGCCCTATCCCTTCCCTATAGAGTATCAGTCACACAACTTTACATACACATTTAAAGCCACAACTTATTTTTAGTATAAAAGAAATTTTAACAGTCTAATTTGAGAGTCAAAATTAATCTACATCTAATTACAGAAAAGCAAAGAAAAATAATGTAGGTCAAGTATTTATATACAAGAAAAAAGCCGCACTAGTAGCAACAATCCAATTAAAATTGCAACACACGCACTTTGTTTCTGTGTTTTTTCTGGTGTTACACAGACCTGCCTACTGCTCCTCTGGATATTAACATCTGTGGTTCACTTGGATGTTTGCAGAGGGGGAGGAGAGAGTCATGGGAAGTTGTCAGCATCTGGAGTTCTACACTGGAAGAAATGTGATGTTCTTGTTAACGGTTTCCTCATCCTCTCTTCTTTTTCTTTTTTTCTTCCTTACTTCTCTTTCCTTCCACTTAGACTCATATAGGTATGTGTTAGAGTTGTAAATATCTCATTCTACGTAGATAAACTCCTTGCTATTACTACGAATATAAGCGCATGGTTGTACCACACAAAGATAGGTAAGTAAAATAAGTTAGCCATAGATACCTGAAGAAATTGCTCTCACAGCTCAAGTGAACATAGTGAACAAAGCTGCAGGCAGGGCATGAAAAATTCAGAGCAGGCCTGGCAAGCCTTGGTCCTGAGGCCCTATGGCCCATGGCCATACCAGGACAGCACTATATGGTGCCATTAGAAATAGGAATACGGTGCATCTGAGTGCACAGTGAGGGTGGGCAGGAGGCAAGGAAACTGCGCTGCTCAGGCTTCCTGAAATCTCGCCCTACACCTGGCTGGGGGCAACCTCTGGTGCCAGTACAGACCAGGAAGTGAATGTGTTATAAACATATATTGTAATATTGGCTTCTCGCAAGTATTAAAGTAGGTATTATATAATGTTAGAAATGCTTTTGCTGGGTGGATGTAGTTTTCTTTCTTTTTAGCAAGAATGTTAGCAAGTGTGAGCAAGTAAGACAACCTCCAAGCGAACAGAGGATGAGGCCCAAGAAGCTGCTGATCAACACTTTGTCCGGGGAACAAAAGGGCCCAAAGGCTGCTCTGCCCGGAGAACGGGCGGCCAGGAGAGTCCAAGAGCCGCTATCACCGCTCTGCCCGGGGGGCAAAGAGGCCCAAAGCTGCAATCAGCCCTGACTGTCTGGAGAATTAAGAGATCCACCCTACTATCAGCTCTCACCTAGCGAGCCCAACCCCAAGAATCGAAAGAAATAAAACCGCAAGGCAGAACAATACGCATGCTCTAAAAAGGCGGAACCAAGGAGTGGCCATGCAGAACAGCTCCGAGAAAAGTTTGAATATGAATAGAGAACAGACAGTAAAAATGGTATAAAAAGGACTCACCTCTAGCATCAGGTGTGCTCTTGGCAGAGCGCCAAGGCACCCGGCCGTTACCTCTTTGCTTTATTTTATGTGTCTCTTATTGTCTTTATATTAAACCCTTTAAATTCTCACAGGAGAGTGAACCTCGTTTTTCACAAATGGATCAAGAGTTCTGAGAAAGAATACAAAAAACTGGACAGGGACTGGCAGTGTGCACATCCCCAGCAGCATGGGCAGCAGGTAAGTGCGAGAATTCTGCCCCTCTGCCCACTCAGGTGAGACCCCACTTGCAGAGCTGCCTCCAGTCCTGCAGCCCTCAGAACAGGACAGATTTGGAGCTGCCGAAGCGGGTCCAGGGAAGGCCACGGAGATGCTCCAGGGGCTGGAGCCCCCCTGCTCTGGAGACAGGTTGGGACAGCTGGGGGTGTTCAGCCTGGAGAAGGCTCCAGAGAGACTTTATTGCAGCCTATCAGCATGTAGAGGGAGGTTAGAAGAAAGACAGAAAACTATTTTTATGCCAAGAGCTGCGCCAGAGCAAGGGACAACAGCGCCCACGTGCACAAGGGCAGGCTCGGATTGGACATCTCCGGAAGCTCTCACGGCCGGGTTGAACGGGGGTTGGAGCAACCCGGCCTAGTGGGAGGTGCCTAT
>NW_008238429.1:70058-88526 GCF_000691975.1 Corvus brachyrhynchos | reverse complement strand
GGAACCCAGCACGGCGCTCCAGTGCTCCCTGTCGCTCCTTGTTTCTCTTGGAACCCCTCTGCACAGCATGCAAAGTTTGGCCCAGGGCTTGTGTACAGCAGCAGTGCCTTTAATGCGTGTTTGGTTTTAAACGAAGGGAAATGCAAGGAATTAACTTCGTTTATGTACAATAAACTTATAATAGAATAAATTAGGGAAAAACACTATCAGTTCTTTCTTTGCTATGACTGATACCTAGGGATAGAAATGCCTGGATTTACACCCTGCTCACTGCAGACTCTGCAGACTAGCAGCAGGCTTAGGCTGTTTGAGTCAGGGATGTGTATTTCAGAGGAAAGGCGCCTCCTCCACATCACTGTTGGTAGTCCCAGTGATCAAAGTAAAGTCTCCCCAGCAAAAGTTCATTAGTCATAGGAATGCTGATCAAAATTATTTTCCACTACAGCTAGAATGTAGAGGATCCTGCCTCACAGCCTGAGCACAGCGAGAGTCCTTGTGTTCTGCTGCTCATTACAGAGATGGGAATCCATATGCCAGTGTGAGTCTGGGAGAGCAGCAGTCTTGCCTCTGAGAGCTGCAGTGTTTGCTTTATTGGGGTGAGGCAGTGAAACACAGAATAACTGTCCTTTTCTGTTTGTGGGGAAAGTAACTGGCTGGCATTGTGTAACACCAGGATATTCCTGCCACAAGTCCTTGAAGCTAACGAACAGGACAGCCACCACCCTCTGTGCAGACTGTTGGCTTTGGGTCAGCATTTAAAGCTGTGTTATGCTTGTTCCTGGGTTTGTTCTCAGGGAGAGTTCAAAGAAAGCAGAGCCAGGCTCTTTACAGTGGTGTCTGGTGACAGGATGAGTGGCTGTGAGCATGAACTGAGACAGAGGAGATTACCTCGATCATCAGGAAATGCTTTTTCACTGTGTGGGTTACTGAGCAATGGCACAGGTTGTCCAGGGAGGTTGTGAAGCCTCTATCCTTGGAGATATTCAGAAGCTGCCTGCACAGTGATCCTGGGCTCCTGGCTCTGGATGGCCTGTTTGAGCAGGGAGCTTAGACCAGATGACCCCCTAACTTCAGCCAGTCTGTGGTTCTGTGATAAGATTCTCCTTGAGCCTTTTATTTGTTGTCCTTCACTGAATTTTCTCCAACAAGTTCCTACCTGTTATTCTGGGGAGCCCAGAACTGAACGCATTACTCCAGACATGGCCTCGCTAGCACGCAGTAGAGAGGAAGGATCACCTTCCTCCTGACAGTGCTCCTAATGTAGCCCAGGATGCTGCTGGCCTTTGTCATGAGGGTGCATTGATGACTTAGGTCAGTTGTCTGCTGCAATTCCGAGCCTCTCTCTGCGGTGCTGCTTTACAGGGATGTGTTCTGAGGGATGCTGTCCAGAGCAGTGGCCCACCTAGGCCCATTTTTCCCTCTTTCCTCTACATAGACAGCAAACCTGTTCTGTTTATAGAGTTGTAGAATCACTTTTTGTTCCCCATTCACATGCCTTGCCATATTCAGCTGACCTGAGAATATAAATTAAAAGTGAATTCAAAAGACATGAATCTCTTAGACTTGAGTTCAGGTTGTTGAAGTCCTCATCAGTGCAAATAGCTGCAGATGGTTCCTCTATTTGCATGTTGGGAAGGCCAACTGTGAGCCAAACCCAGCAAGGCTTATTAGCTTGCGTGCAGTATCAGGTTAATGTGGCCAACCTGGGCAAAGGCCAAAGAATATTTTCTCAATCCAGGTATGCATGCTTGAAACTGTTAATACCTGTAGCATGCAGATATGTTCTGAGGCCCATGCAGGTGCTTAAGTTCTGAATATTTTTCACATTTCTAATACCTCTTCTAATAATTCATCTATTGGTTCTCTTGGTCCCAGCCACATATTGTGCATTTGTGACTTTAGAAGCTGTGGCCTAATGCTCAGCTGGAAGATCAGATCCATCTTCTTCAAGTATTGGAGACAGTTAGAAAGAGGCATTCTTGCATTTGGATGGCTGTTTTCTAAAATGCACCGCTGCCAAGACAGCCGGTTCGGTTCCTCATTGGGGCATCGTGGGAGTGATGGTTTACAAAACCATAAATACTTTATTATTCTTATAATGGATTCCAGACATTCCAGGTCTCTAAATGAGTATCTCATATTACCGCCTTGGTAAGCAGTTGATGTCGTCAACTAGGAAATCTCCCTAGCAGGAACTGTAAAGCTGTACTGTTCTGGAATTCCATGCCTCAGTCTCCCCCAGGACCAGCTGAGAAGTGAGCAAAGCACCAGGACTTGTTTCATTGACTGTTGTGTTGTTGCAGAACGTGAAAAATCCTGGCATTCTGACTGTGTTTCTGGAGGAGTTGCATCCCCTTGAGTTCTTTGCAGGAGCCTGTCTGAGGCCTGGCTTCTTGCTGCGTGTCTTTTTGCTACACCGACTGCTGCTCGAGCGTTTTATTCCATCGACTGAAGAGACTGAGCTTGTGCTATGCAGTGTGAGAAACCAGGGCATGTCTGCAAATCCATGTTCCCAAACAGAGCAGACTTTTCACTTTTTCTACTTATTGCAAGTGACTCACGAACAATCCTGGAGTGTACCGTGTACGATGAAGGATGGGCTTATTTCTTTACTATTGAATAATTTATTTTCCTCTTCCCTTTTTGTTCTTTTTCACTTCTCTCTCCATCAAAAGTCTTGGTTCATGCAACTTGTCAGTACTCAAGAGATAAAAAGGAGTGGCATGAAAGACCCGTTTGTGAGTGCTCTACCTTGGAAGCCTTACTACTGAGTCAGCAGAACCCATGAGCTCCTTCGAGCACAAAACAGGTGAGTGTACACATGCTCTTTTCTGCTATTGAGGCTCTGATGTGTATTGTCATGTTTTCTACTTCTGCAAAATCAGGTGGCTGCTGCAGAAAAATAGTGCACTGCTCCGCTCCAGTGTCAATATTTTCACACATTTAAGTGGCAATCTAAGACCAAAGATTTCCTTAGTAAGACAAAGGAGGTCAGGAATCTGTGTAGCCAGCTTCAGAAGCCTACTTTTAGTGAGGCAGAGACATCTTGTCATATTAAAAGATTCCATTTGATGGAGATAATTTTAATAATGTGAACTTGATCTTATAGCTAATGAGAGTTTGCCTAGTTTCAGCTTGCACTACTGGAGCTTCTGTAATTGTTCAAATGGTTTTGCCACTTACAGGCATGGACCGTTCCGGGGCCTTTCTGTTCAGAGTTGTCAAATGTCACATGTGACCTCTTTTTATAGAATACTAGAATGATGATTCTGTGGTTCTTAAGGGATTTTGGGAGTTCAGTTGGTCAAATACTTTGCTCTTAGCTTGTCTAACATCAAAAATCAGATCAGGTTGCTATGAGCCTAATACAGTATTTTAACATCTTCCCTGTGCATTTTTTTCCCTGATTGAAATTGCTTGTGCTACGACTTGTGTCCTCTGCCTCATGTCCATCTGATGTGGACCTCATAAGAGGAGTGTGGCTCTGTCTTTAGCTCCCTTATAGGTGGTTGTAGGGAGGACAGCAATTGTATCCCACTCTTCACCTGCTGTTCTCAGGGCTGAACAAGCCCAGCATTCTTATACTCTCTATATGCCTTGTAGCCCAAACCCCAGTCATCCTGGGGGCTGTCTGCTGTACTTGATTCAGTATTTTGGAAGTGGCCACTCTACTTCAAATGAAGTCTTATAGGTGTGAATAGAGAGGAAGGAATAATTGCTGCCTGCAGTCCTACCAATACAGCTCAGTATACACCTGACCTTTGCTGTGAGTGCACTGGTGGCTTGTGCCAAGCTTGGCCACCGTACACTTCAAGCTTGTCTTCGGCATCACAGTTGTACAGCCAGTTGCTCCTTAGCCTGTACCACTCATGCTTTTCCCATCCCAGGCATAGGCTTCTGCCTTTCGTGAGCTTCACGATGTTTCTATCCATCTATTTCTCCAGCCTGTTGATATCCTTCTGGTTGGCAACTCTATACTTTGGCTTATCAAAGGCTCATTCAAATTTGATGAATTTACTGATATGGAGTGCATCCCATTGTCTTAGTTAATAACAGAGAATTTAATTTGCTGCTCTCCCCGAAATGACAAGTTATATGTTGCTTGCTGGTACTGTTGCGTGTTTTTCGGCTCTTCACTTCCACTTGCTGGATTAGTTTGGCTCCTGAATTTCAAGGAAAGGAAAAAAGGTATGCTAAGCAGCAGCCAGAGAATATATGTCCTCTCCAGATTATTCCCCTATGTCAAGGTCCTGTCCCGTCCCGTATGTGACATGTGGAGATCTCATCATCTCTCTAATGCGACACACTTGCATCTTTTAGCAAACTTCAAGGCTCGGTCCATTATTTCCACTACTTATTAGCAGAAGGCTGATTTTGTTACAGGCCATGTTTGGCCTGTAGAGAAATTACTTCATTTAACAATCACCTTTCTTTTCAGTGAACTGAACAGATCATGGTTCTGTAATGTCATTGTTAAGAAAGATCAAGAGTGAACTATGAGGATGACTTGGCATCTGGTATAAAAATGTATTTACATGTAGAGCAGTGAAGGAATCTTTGTCTGTCTTGACACCAGCACATCCTCTGCTTTAATGTTCAGAGGGTCCGGCTGCTCCTGTTAACATGACCTTTTTTTTTTTCCTGAGGTTTTACTTTGACTTGTCTCTCTTGGCAAAGGAGACAAATTCCCTGCAAGCCTGGTCACCAACTGTTGTAACATTACAGATCAGCATGATGGAGCTTATTCTTCATAGCAGTTTTGACTCTGGAACTGTATTTTGACTCTTGGTTTTGTTTTAGGCTCAAGATGCTGAGCCGTTTGTCAGGTTTAGCAAGTACTGTTTTACAAGAACTGTCTGGGGAGGATGGAGATGCAGTTACTGAACCATCTATTGCTGTAAGTACAGTGTTATCTAAAGACTTTCAAACCTTACTGACAATTAGTTTGGGGGGTGTGGTTCATTATACTGCAGTGAGAACTGTCTCCTGCTTCTTCCTTGCTGAGCACTAGACTGAACTGTCATTCCACTCTGCTTTTCTCCTACTCCTCACCTCTTAAGTCAGCATTTCTGTTGGGCAGACCATAATCTCTTCAGTTTCCACATCTCAAGGTGATCCTAGGAAACAAACTGGAATTAGGGTGAAGAAAGACTCTTAAGGGTACTAGTGATTGTGTGTAGCAGAAAGGGAAGCTCTGTGTGGTTGGGTGACAGTGGGAGGCTTCATCTCTGTGCTGCCCTTTGGTATTGAGACAGTGGATAGTGTGTGAGGATGCCTCTCGTTTTAGATTTGTTCATGTGGTGGTCAGCAAGGTACTCTTTGTTTTTGTGTATTGGCTCGTGAGTTCTCTGAGCTTTCCTCCTGGTTTCATCTGTGTATTCCTGCAGGCTCCATGAAATGCCTGCAGGGGGCAGAACGCAGCATTTAGGAGTGGAGCTGGAGATATCGTGCGGATGCTCCGCTGCCAGCTGTTCATAGTTTTTTCCTTCAGAGCACTAATTTTGTTGTTTCAGGTACAAGCTTTGGAGTCAGAAGCAGAGAGCATGGAGGAGGCACCTGAGGAGCTGTTGGAGCGCCTAGCCCAAACAGAAAAGCTAGTTGTTCAGCTGAAGGATTTGATTCGAGAAAAGGATGCTCTGCTCCAGGAAAAAGAAACTGTACTCAAGGTACCATTTCTTTCTCTGGGGGCTGAGAATAAAATGCTGCTGCAGTTTTCTGTGCAAGCCAGTCTCTGGTTTTTTTTGAACATGAGATACCTGCTTGATGAATGGCATCAGTTCCAGGGAATTATTGGAATTTGAAGAATGGACCCTAATCCAAGAGATGCAGGATATCTTCTGTTAGTTTGATTGGGTTAATTTAGTCTAGAGTAAATAAGTTAACATCCAAGTTACCCAGCATTTTGTCTCAGAGCTCTTTGAGGTCCATGCAGATTCCCAGGGGCTCTTAATAAATACTGACACCTTGTGTGAGGTTGTTCTTTCCCTGCTTCAGGGTGTTTGATACAGAGTAGCCTGTGCTGCACTCATCCGCTAGTCCAGTGGTTTTATGGCACATTCCCGAAGGTTTGTGTTGCCTACCCTGTGGTATGGTGGTAGTGCGGTTACTTGAGATAGTTCTGAGGGACTGCATATAGCAGAGGAAGTCAAACTGAGTTTGTATTCACTGCTGGGTGAAGTCCCTGAGTGCTCTGTCCCTTGAAAGGAAGTGCTGGGGTAGAAGCTACAATTTTGGTATGTGCAGTGTTTCAGAACAAATTTGTTTTGCAGATGTGTTTTTAATAGTGCTGTTACTGGGGAGGCAGGGTTAAACAGAGTATGGCAGACTGACAAGTTGTGTAGCTTTTCAAAGTGATGCTTCTTGGGTGACAGCACTGGAGCCTGAGGTGCAGTCAGTTTGTGTCCTTCTCTTTCAGAAAGAGCGAGAGGCTGCAGATGCGAAGCTGATGAAGCTTAAACTTCAAGCCAAAGCCAAACTGGCCTCTCTGAACAAACGCATCGAGGAGCTGACAGAGAGAGGATCACCACTGCCTACACAGGCCTTAGCAGAAGAGCTGGAGTATCCCAAGGTTGGGAGAATGGGGCTGCTTAAAAGATGTGGCTTCTATTGATAACCTGGTACTGCCTGATGTTTCAGGTCACAGTGAGCCAGCAGGGCCTATTTGTCTTATTAGCAGGATGTTCACAGTTCCAGTAAGGATGTCTATGCCTGTGCTGTAGGAAGCCTGTCTGTCTAGCTCCTTGTACTGCAGATACCCTTGGACTGCTCAACTTGATCTCTTCAAGGGCAGCGGCTAGTTTCCCTTTGCATAACTTTGGTAATCCATTGTAGCCAAGGTCTTTCCTGTAGAAACTGTGTGTCTGTCTGAGCTTAGAGTTTCAAAATGTTACCTGTCGGGTCAGTGCAGCAAAAGTTGGCTGGAGTACAAGAATGAAGAGGTAAGGAGGTCATTGAAACTGGAAGGCAGCAACTTAAATATATATAAAAAAAATATATATATTTCTTCCAGTCATGTAGCTTCCTGAGCCATCATAAAGTTTTATGGTTGACAAACCATAATTGTGTAACACTACGTAAAAACTGAGGGGAAAGTATCCTCTATGAAGACATTAAAGAGGCTGTTAGCTACTGACCAGAAGCTCCCATTGGAGCTGGTAATTTTTGAAAACTTAACTATGTGATCAGCAGAACAATGTTTTCTTTAAAAAGTTGGTAATATTACACAAGGGAGATGGGATATAAGTCCAAAATGGTTTCCAGACATCAGATGATGTTCATTAAACCAGAGAACATAAAGGTTATTTCAGACATTGAAAAAAATATTAAAATATTATAGGAAACAATAAAAGGTGCATGTGAGAGCTGTCAGATGAGAGGTGACTACTAACAAAGCGAAGATTGGTTCTGTGACTTGTGCTGACTATCTTTGATTAGGAGCATCATAAAATCATAGAAATGTGCTTCTGTAATTCCCAATACCAACTTGAAAATCCTTCTCAATGCAAAGCACCATCTGGTTTCATACATGAAGAATTGGATGATCTCAAGGATTGAGCTAATAGAAAAATAAAATAAAATTTAACAAGTGTATGATCGAGCATTTCTGGTGTCATGACACTGTATACTGCAAGGTCATGGACAATATTCCCTGGCTGCAGAGGCCAGTGGAGACCATGGAGGCTGTTCAGCTGTGTCAATTGACATGGCTGTGCTGGTGCTGAGGCTCTTTTTAGCTTACCTATGTGCAGCATGTGTGTGTAACAGTCATGTGCTGTTACATGAGTTTGTGTAGACTTGCTGTTGAAGACTGGTGAGTGTTCTTGCTTCAAAATTCAAATTTACCAGTTGAAGAAGGCAAAATGAGAGAAAGCTTATCATCAGTTAATTGGTGCAACATCGATTTGAAAAAGAGGCCTTATCTTTTTTGCATACCGTTCTAGCTATTCCACTGAGAGTGGCAAGGCCTTGTGTGGAGTGTTGTCATGTTCTGCTCACTTGGAATCGGGAAAGAGAAATTCTGAGAGCCAGCAAGAGACTTTCTGTTGTCCCATCGTGTTAGCAGCTGCGCTTGGGAGACACTCAAATAGCTTGGTTATTTAGTCAAGCAAAGTCAGAGAGGAAATGTCTTTTTTTTTCTACAGTTGTATGAGGAAGGTGAGCACCAAGAAGGTGGGAGAACTGTTAAAGGATAATGCAGGTGAATGGATGAATGTAAATTAGTCATTAAGAAAAATGGCCTTCTAATTAGAGGAATGAGGGCTTGAGACAGTCTCCAGTGGACATGGTATGGACCACTGCCTTATTTGGTTTGGGTTAGAACATAGTTTGAGTGAAATTATGGTAGGGCAGTTATCTGCAATGCTACGTATTTGACCCAGAAACCACTAGCTTCTTTCTTGCAAGGTTAGACCTACTGAGAAGCTACAAAGTACTTTATTTACACTTATTTCTCCAAGTAGATGCTGTCTTGAGTAATGGGGGTATCTCCTAGACAGTTACACTGCCATTTGAAGGTGAAAATTCTAGGTTAGGGTTGCATGTTGTGCTGAAGTATTGAACATTAGCAAAGGGCTGGATTTTTTTCCTCTCTATGATGTGGGTCCTATGGGAAGGCTGTATTTTGAATATCTAATTAGTACTGTTGCTTCCTGGGCTTTTAGCAGAGGGCTTTATTTTGAGAAGAATGGAAATATCAGCTTATCTCTTTCTATCAGATAGTATTTGTATACAGAACAATTGAGGCTCCTCTCAAACTTTTAGAGTGGGTAAAGATAAATTATGTTCAGATATAAGAGTTTATATATTCTGTAAAAACATAATATTTAAGAGCTTGAGCTCTGGGAACTTTATGGCTGTGCTACTGTTCTTAATTGTGGCACTCTGTGTAATGGCCAGTGTAAGAGGCTTTTCCAAATCCGACTGTAAATGTCAATCCTGAGAGCTAATTACAAGTAAGCAAACTAGTCCACCCGTCTTCCCCCCAGCAACTCCTCTGCCCCAGTCTTATAAGTTATGTATATCCCTGGCTTCTTAGAGCTTCCTGCATTTCTGATCTTTATTTTTCTGTCCTGTTCTATTTCTAAACTTAAGCACAGTTGAAGCTTCCTTGTCTGTTCTACTTCCTGCCAAAGACCTTCTCTGTAGGTGAAACATCTTTTGAGGAACAGTAGCATCTTATTCTTATTACACTGATTCATAAGTACTTCTAAAAGCCTCCATCATTTTTTCAGGATGGGCTTAAGGACATAAATACTCTGTAGAATTCCTGTTATTGGTGGTATTTGACCAAATACCTGTCACAAATAAAAGAGATGCATTTTCTATATATTCAGTACAAAATACCCATCACTGAGTGCTCACAGTAGCTGGAAGTGCTGAGATGAGAATGTGGAATGGGTTTGTCTGCTCAGTGATGGGTGGTGTGAGGGACCTGCCCTGACCCAGGTGTGAAGCACAGCTGTGGGTTCAGGGGCCTGCCTTCACCCAGGTGGTTGAGAGACAGAGAGAAGAGTGCAGGTGTAGTGTGCTGGGTTGTCTGAGTAGACACAGCCTAAGCACATTTTATGTGAAATGTTGTTTACATTTCATGGTCATAAGCAGAGGATTAAAGTGCTTCAGAGTGGAGTAGAACTGGTAATTGTTTGCCTGTTCTCTTTGCTGATATCTAATAAGTTCATTGCTATTAATCCTGTAGTCTAAAGAGATTTCCATGGGCATTTTCTATAGTCTAGAATGTCTACCCCTTTGTCACATGGAGAATACTCTTCTATAGCTAATTTTAAAATGTTTTTATTTCGGGTATTAGAGAAAGATGTGATGTTAAAAAGCCTCACAAATCAGGGTAGTCATATAATAAATTATGTATTATAATGTATTTAATAATCTAATTTGCCTTAGTTTATATAGTGAGCAGTCATGGACTGTTAGCTGTTCCAAGTGCTTTGACACTTCCCAATTAAAGGTGTCTTGTGCATATCTACACAAAAATAGAGAAAATAGTTACTTAATATAGGACAACTTCATTTAAAGAAACAAAAGAAATGTGAAGTTAAGAAATGAAGCAATGTAGCAAAAATCAGCATCTGATTAGGAGTCGAGTGCAGTAGCATTCTAGTATCTTTTTAAAAATTAATTAATTTATTTAACTTATTAACCAGTAATACTGATAAGTTTACCTTCCCCTATTTCTCTTTTTCCCACTTGTTTCCTCTTGAAATGTCAGAAAAACGAAAATTCAAGTGAAGGGCACAGAGAGGAAGTGGAAGTACTGAAAGAGCAGCTCAGGGAGCAAGAGGAGACTGTTCAGGACCTGAAGAAACAGCTGGCTGTAGCCAAAGTGAATCTGAAAGATGCTGAAATCAAGTATGCAGCACAGGTACAGAATTTTTTTTCTGTTCATCAGTTTGTGTTTCCCACCTCACTGCTTAGACTAGTATGATAGAATAGAACAGTACTTACACAGCTGGTCTTCAACTCCCTTACCTCAGTTTTTTCAGTTTTGTTCCTCCTCAAATCACCCAGGTCCGTCAATTTCACTGCCTTTGGTTCCTCCTCTAAACATCACAATCCCCACCTGATCTTCACCTGCCCCCCTTCCTCTACCCCCAGGCCAGAGCCACCCTTGGTGCAAAAGGTGCTCTGCAGGTGAAGGATGGATTTCACCCTTGGACAGTGGGACTGATGGCTCTCTGGGGAGGGGGGAAACAGTGTCTGGAAGGGTCTGGATAGGGTGTGTACCTTCCTCTGAGACAGAATTTGGGTTCTTCCCTGTCTGCCCTTGCTGTTCTGTGATGGGTTTTGCAATAGCTGGGGTAGAGTGTTCTTCCAGCTGCCAGGCCTGCCATCGCCTGTCTGTGTTCTGCTGTAGGTGTGCAGGGCAGCTGCTTATCACAGAAGGTCACAGCTTTAATGTTACATTGTAGTTATTTATGGCAAGATTTTTGTTAATACTCTGAATTGCAGGTTTAGCTTTTGAACTGTGAATTGGGCTGCATCCCATACAATTAAAACCCCAGAAGTTTTATGAACTGTTAGTTATATACTAATTCTTCATCTTTGTAGATGAAATTCTATACTTTTCGCTTTCTGAGATCTGAAATACTATCTGTTATTATACAAATATTGGTAGTATAAAGACACTAGGTAAAAATACCATTTGACCAAGGTGATGTGTAGGGTTGTCAAGCTGAACACTCCATCACACACACAATATGCTGATGCATGTTGAAAGCAAGCCTGTGTCTGTCAGGTCCATAACCTTGTTGGTTTGTTTTTATTTTGTGGCATATGTTTTCAGCTGAGTTCCCTGCAGGAAGTGATTCAGGAGAAGGAAGCTCTCTTGGAAGAGCATGTGAAGCAGCATCAAGCTGAATTACTCAAGATGGTTGTCAAGTCAGATCTGGAAGTAGAGATGCAACAGGTATATTTGATATAATAATCATATCATGGGAGGAGGAAGGAAAAGGAATTTTACCAGAAGACACCCTGAAAGAACAGTTCTCATTAAAGTAACTCAGAAGGGATAAGAAGGAAGAGGCTGTGGTTGTTTGGAGTTTTTTGGAATGCTAGTTGGGACTTTGAGTCCTAGCTTAAATCTGCTGGTTTGCTATCAGTTGAAGAGAACAACAGTTGAAAAAAGTATTAAATTATTGTGCTCCAGTTCCCTGTTCATGAAGCAGTGTGAGCTCATCCTACTGCACCAGGGCTTCAGAATTGGTGTCAACAAAAATGAAGTAATTCAGGCTATTAAAGTAACCGTGTTACAAAAACGAGCTATATCAATGAAACCTGGGAATCTAAACTTGCATTAGCCTCCCCAATTATGGAACAGCCTTGTCTCTCTCACAGAACCTGTGTGCACTCCAGAGAAAGCTCGAGGAGCAGGAAGCAGCTCTGTTAGGACGAACTCGGGAGGTAGAATTGCTGCAGCAGGAGTTACACACTGCTGAAAAACAAAACCAGGTACCTGGTCATGCTTTTTATTGCTTTACTCTGTGTGTGTGTGTGTGTGTGTGGTGGGTGGGGCCTTTGTCAGTAGCTCGGAAGTTACCAGATTAGGTTTATTTTGGCATCAGATTTCTGTCATGAAATCAGCTGGGGCCTCCCTCAGGTCAGGTGTTAGAGCTGCAGCTCTGTGTGCACAGCTTACAGCAGGTACAGCCAGACAATGGGGTGCTGCAGCTGCCAGCTCTAGTGATCCAGGTCCTGGGCAAGTGGACAGGATCTACATCTATCCATATCCATCCTGCTGACTGTACTTTCAAAGCCAAATACACAAGCCTTTGCCAAAAGCAGAAGTGCCTAACATGGTGCTGCTGAAGCCTCAGTGTTTCTGGACTGCAGTGTCCAGGCCAGATCAGAGCAGAAACAGATATTTGGTATGTCTTGCTGAGAACTTGCTTATATGGTGATTGACACAATTCGTGGAGTGGGATTGTCTCCCACTTCATCAGTTCGAAGTGTGAAGAGGACAAGATCCAGTCTGTGCATACATGACTGTATATGCATGTGCTTCTTGAGACAGAATTAAGTACACTACCTCTTAAAAGGTTGGTTTGCAGATATAGAGGGTGAGTTTTTCCAATATCTGAACTTCTGAAAATTCTCCATCCCTTTAGAAGAGACTTACACTGAATCAGTCTCATATTTGTAGGCTGCATGATCTCCAGCTAGTCTAATTCTGAACCTCACTTTGATAATTTTTACACACTTGTGCCCCACATATTTTCTTTTCCTCTGTGTCCCAGCCAGGCACAATGGTGGGTCCTCTTACTACCAGGAAGAGGTAAAGAGCCTCAGTGAGCTGACTTGTGCTCACTACTGAGACTGCATTGCTCAGCAGGGTGTGGCATGGGGTGGTGGCGTGGATATCTTCATGACATGGTTGTTGGGATTCCTTGACTCCTCCTCAGTGTCTTTGACTTCCCTCATACATTCTGTGGTCTGAAGGCAACCTGGTATAGGTACAAACTTGAGGCCATGTAGCTGAAGCTTCTCTTTCTACCCATAAAGTAAAAGGAGCTCCTCATCATACTCCTTCTGAAATTAGCTATGCTGACCATCCACAGCTCCAAGAGGAGGAAGTTTGACAACAGGAGCTTGGGCAAGTGTAAGGTCTGTTTCTGTCTCATGGTCGCCTTTAATCTCTGGTCAGTGTCGACCAGCCTTCTGAGATCTTCCTTAAAGTAGTGGGTACTGTGTGGAGCCCTCTGTTACCACCAGATTCATATTTCAGCATTCCCGTTTCACATACACACTTTGGTTCTGTTCTTTTTTAATTCTACTCTGTAATTGTTGAGTTCTCCCTCATTTGTTGTAGCCCTTCCTCCCCTTTTTGGAATGTTTGCTTTCTTCTAAAAGAGAATTCCTGGCCACTGTTCTATTGGTTCTTTCCTCTAAATTCCCCTCCTCTAAATCAAGACTTACCTTTTCTTTACCACAATGATGAGTTGTTTCTCCCAGCATTGCTTTCTTGCAATCTCCAAATAGTGGGGCAGTTTCTTTCTAATAAATTGAAATTTCTGACATGTTTGTTTCCTCCCTTCTGCTACTCAGGTATTTTAAAAGGATTGAATGAAAACCTTAAAATATAGTTCAGGTGCTTTGCTTTTTCAAGGTATTTAACTAGCTGAGAGAGAAATTAATTTCTGTATCACTTTACAGACACTCCTAGATCAGTGCCAGAAGATGGAAGTGGATCTAAGCTCCATGAGGGATGCGCTAGATGCGGAGCGGCAAAGGTCTCAGGATCTCAGGGAGAAGATGGAGCTGGAACTAGCTGAGAGGAAGCTGTCTTCCCATCGCTTGCAAGAGGAGGTGCAGCGTCTCTCAGAACAGCTGGAGGAGGCAAGAAGAGCACAAGCTGAACTAGAGGTGAAGTATAAAGACCTGGAACAGGAACACAGGCTGGAGGTGGAAGACAAAAACCATCTGAGCAGTTGCCTTATGGTGTCTGAGCAAGAGCTGCAATGTGACCGTGTGGCCCTTAGAGCTGAGAAGGACCAGCCGAAAAAGGACATTGGCCAGCTCTTGGTGCGATCTGTGGAACATGGAGCTACAACACATGGAGCACTGGGTGAGCAAGCGTGGCGCTTAGGTGGAGCAGGTTCTCAGGAGCCTGAGTATCACTGGTCGCCTTCTCTTCGGCTTTGTTTTTGTAACGGCTCATAGGAATGGCTGGTATAACAATTCCTAATTGAACAAGAGCATAGGAGGGGTGGTGCTGCCTCAAGCTAAGGGGGTCCAATTCGATCCTACCCTTCTGTCTTTGGCAGCTGCAAGAGGATCAGAAGTGTGGGGCAGCTTATGTGGTGCTTTGCTTGTGTACTGTCCCAGCCTCTAGTCTTTTGAGGCTTACGGATTTCTTGAGCTGGATGTATTTCTTAATTGATTTTATTGATTTGTTGGTTTTTTCCATCAACTTATGTAAGTCCTTTTTAGATGTGCCATGTTCTTCACAGTCTGAATTTCTACTGAAATTATAAATAAAACAACCAAGAAAAGCAAACTACTATTTTCCCCATAGACCCGTGTTAGAAATAATGACATTGATCTTGCCTCAAGCTCTTATTTCAAATTGATTTTCTTCCAGCTTCTTTATGGCCCAAAGCTGACGCAGGGACTAAGAGATAAGGGATTTCATAAACTATTGTGCACGTGTGTAAAATGGGTGTAGTTTGGCAAAAAAGACAAGAACACATCTTAACTCCGCTTTTTCCCTTCTGTCAGATGAACTTGTACAGAAATCTGAAGAATTTGTCTGCTATCAGGATGAGCTGAAATCCCAGTCACAAGTGCAACTCTCTGAACCGAAGCAGCACGTATGATATTTTCAAATGATTCTCATTAATTTTTCCACTATATTTAGGAACTGAAGTCAAAATAAATGTCTATAATTCCTTTTTTTTATCATGCATTGCCTGAGAAAGGCTTTAATTAGTTCTCTCAGCTGATGGGCAGGCATGTTATGACTATAGAAGCCTGGAAAGAAGTAGAAGTCAATTTGAGTAATTTAGAAGTTGCCAATTGATTTTTTTTTTTTTTTTTTTTTTTTTTTTTTTTTTTTTTTTTTTTTTTTTTTAAAGTTAACCAAATGATCAAAGACTAATATGTATTTATAAACTGTATTAAAATTTATCTTTCTCCTCTCCATCCTGTTTAAACAGGATGAATCAACCTCACAGGAAAAAATAATAGATCAGGAAGACCAGAATGAGACTTCATTCCTACCCACAGAAAACTTGGAAAGACAGGAAACAGAAGGTTGTATGATTACCTTACCTATTTTAATATTCTTAATATATTTAAGAATCATTCTAGAATTAGTTTGTACAAAATAAGATATAGTTGAAATGGTAGCTTTCCCAGGTACAAAATACTGACAATCTGCAGGTGGTACTTTGGTGGAGGGGGGGAGTATTTTTGATAGCTTTTGCTGTAACAGCAAGGGGCCTGTATATATGCCACATATAAAAAAAACCCCCAGACAATTACATTGGTTTTGAGTGTCTGGTCATGTAGACTGGTAGCAGCAATACCACAACTCTATTGGAATTGTACTATAAAACAATGGATTCTCTGGTGTTTCCTTTAGGGTCTGGTGCACTATGACAGTAGGCTGTCTTGATTTCTGAGAAATAGATTCCTTTTGCTTCCTGTCATTCAAAGATAGAAGCTCTTCATAAGAATCCTGGTGGGGGAATAATCACCAATAAACCAGATTCCTACAGTCCTAGAACATCATCTTTCTCTTTTTTTGGTCCACAATCTCAGAGATGCAGGTCTTTAATGGACTTCAAGACATTGTTTAGAATCATGGCATGGTTTGGGTTGGAAGGAAGTCGTAAAGATCATCTGGTCCATCACTTCTGCCGTGAGCAGGGATATCCTTCACCATGTCAGGTTGCTCAGAGCCCCATCCAACTTGACCTTGAACATGTCCAATGATGGGCCAACTGGCAGCTTCTCTGGGCAACGCAGAGAGAAGCAGCCCTCTTGAAAGGGTGTGGTAAGGCCTCCCTGGAGCCTTTCTTCTCCAGGCTGAACAACCACAGCTCTCTCAGCCTTTCTTCACTGGAGACATGTTCCAGCCCTCTGATGATTTTTATGTTTTCTTCTGGGCTCACTCCAACAGATTCACGTCTGTCTTGTACAGGGGAACCCCAGAACTGGAAACAGTGCTCTGAGTGGGGTCTCACAAAAGCAGAGAAGAGGGTGAGAATTGTCTCCCTCAACCTGCTGCCCACGCCTCTTTTGGTGCAGCCCAGGATAAGGTTGGCCTTCTGGCCTGCAGGCACACACTGCCAGCTCCTGTCCAATTTTTACTTTACCAGAATCCCAAAGTCATCCTCTGTAGCCTGTTTTCAATCCATTCAGCCCACAATCTGTGCTGATACTGGGGATTGCCCCAGCCCAGGTGTAGGGTCTTGCACTTGGCCTTATTAAACCTTGCTCTGCACAAGGCCGCATGGCTGCATTCCTCAGGCTTGTCCAGGTCCTTCTGGATGGCATCACATCTCTCCAGCAAAATCAGCTGCTCAGCTTGGTGTCACCTGCAGGTGTGCTGAGGGTGCACTCCATCCAGCTGTCTCTGTCAGCAGTTAAGGCACTAAATAGTACCGGTCCCAGTATGGACTTTTGTGGGACCTGGTTTCCACTTGGATGCTGAGCCATTGACTGCAACTCTTTGCATGCAGCCAGTTCCTTACCCCACCTAACAGTCCACCTGCGAAACCCGTATCTCAGCAATTTAGTAGCAAGGGTGTTGGGGAGACCATATCAAAGGCCTTACAGAAATCCAGCTTTCGATCTGATATCATGCCCCAAGTTACAATTGAGTACATCCAAAATGCACCTGGAAAACTTTAATCAGCTTTCTTAAAAAGCATCTCCTCCCTCTACTGAAAGGAATTCCACCTGAAAAATGCAGTGACTCAGAGCTTTATTATCATGTTACTTAAAACATCCTTCCCAATGCATGTTTAGCTGCATGTTTACTTCAGAACAAGCTGCTGCTGTTGTTGTTGTAATTCTGTTTCCATTGGGTGCATTGAACACTTGATTGCTGACATTTTTTTAGATCTTAAACACTGGGTGATGTAATTTCTTTAAAAATCTACCAAAATATTAAATGAAACGTAAAAAATCATCATCTTTTAAGTCTGCTCTATAGGTTCTAAATACTTTGTTACTCCTTTTTGTCCCATGAATTGTCAGTCTTAGCTAAAGTGGGATGCCTAAAACTGCCCACCGTAATCCATTCCTAACTTGAAAAGAATGAAATAAGGATTTATAGTTACCTTATATTTTGCAATTTCTGATGCTTTTCAAGCAGACCTCAACAAATGCCTTCAAATTTCAAGCTGTCATTGTTTGAAATGTAAAGATTCTTGAAATCCTTGTAGTCTTTCCATTTCCACGGGTTTAGCAGTGCATTATACCAGAATATCTATAACTCTCTTTACATCCATATGAATTCCTTGAAGTTTTCTTGAAGCAGCTCTTTGAGTGATTGAAGGTCTCTCCTCCTGCTACGTAAGGGAACATTGTATGAGGCTTTCCATAGTTCAGTTGGTGGAAAGACTACAGTATAGTATGAATCAGTAAAGGAAAGCCATTATCACAGAAAACACAGACTGTCTTCCAGTTGTTAGAGTTCACAAAACTGATTCATTTGAGCTTCCTCAACTTCCATAATACTTAGCAAATACAGTTTTGTATAATCAGTTGTATGTAGAGAAGTGTTTAAAGGGGTACAGAAGAAAACCTTGTACTGTATGTTGATGGTGTGTGTGTCTTCTCTGCATGCTCAGAAGTGAAAAGTACAGAAATTTGAATGCCTAAGAGAACTGTTTTACTTGGTCCTGAATTTTATTTTGCATATATATTAACATATTTTTCATACCATCATTGGTAGTTAATGTGTCTACAAAAATGGGGCCCATTTTTTAATGCTTCTAAGTTGGTATTTCTGGGGAAGACATAGTATTTGTTGCTTTACTAGCTCCTATACTAAAAAACAGAGGCATCACTTAATACTTTAATTAGAACTGAGAAGGAATTACAGAATGTGTTTTTCTTGTAAATTTATAACAATTTCTCATTTTATTTTTTCCAAATGAAATTTGAAACATTTTGCTACAACAGTTCTTTCTCTCCTCTCCTTTATAAAAATGTTTCTTAAAACTTGAATCTCTATTACCTGTCTTTCAGTATGTCTGTATGACAACAATTGTTCTTTTCTAAAAGCTGCTTAAAACAGCATGTTGTTTATGGGGTTGCCTCTAAAAAAACTAAACCCACATTATCCAATGACAGTGTTATGTATCTCCATTAACTGTTATTAACAGCCACGTGTCCTTTCTCTAAAGCTCCTGGAAGACTATCCCATTTCTGTCTAAAGCAGAGTCTTAATTTTCAAAGAAATTTTTTGTGTTTGAATGTTTCAGAAATTCTGCATTTGCAACTTGT
>NW_008238429.1:54183-69864 GCF_000691975.1 Corvus brachyrhynchos | reverse complement strand
TGAGATGATCACAGAAGATGCAGAACAGGTAATCATTAAGCAGCTGAAATAAGCTAAAACTAAAATAGGTCAAGGACTGGCCTTAAAACAGCTAAGCTGTCATGGTCTTTTTATCAATCCTCTTTGGAAGGTTATTATTAACCGGATTAATGGTGAAAGAAATAGCTTCCAAATACTTCTTGCGCTGTGTTCATAATGGACTGTGTTTCCCTTTGCTGGCTGTGTGGATTTCTTGTGTCCTTCATCCACCCAGTCCATGTTTGTGCTATTTTCTGCCTCTTGTGAGTTAGTTTTTCAGCAAAATCATGGGCTAAACTGAGACAGGTCTCTGGAAGTACAGTTCCAAAGACTCAGCTGTCATTATATGTCATTTCAAACGGGCCCTGTCCGTTCCCACTGCCCTGATGGGCACCTGGCTGACTGACTGGGGGAAGCTGTGTGCTCCTTGAGTGGGAGACAGGTGGGCACTGTCCTTGTGCTACTCCACCGTGTCCAGCTGCAGGTACAAATGCAGTCAGGCTGTTGTTGGGAAGAATGCAGGATTAGGAACCTGCTGCTTGGCTTTACCCTCAGCATGGGGAGGGAGATGACAGCCTCTGTGTATCTGTACTGAGGATTTGCTGTGGAACTGTTTGTTAGCTTAGAGCAAGGTCTGGCTCTTTGCAGCCTGTTCTGCTTGCCCATCCTGTCCACAGGGGGAAGGTTGATGCTGTGTTTTATCTAATACATTCCTCTCTATCAGAGGGTATGTGTATTACTGTGAAGTTTTAAGGTGAAGGTTGATATTTGGGACTCATTGGAACTGGAGAAATGTTTTGAGTCATTCATCCTGCTTGACTCAGACCGTTACCTTCCAACTGCCTGCAGTCAAGCTGTGAGCTGGTAGATCAGTGGCAATATGCACACACCCACACATGTAGTCTTTTCAAGGGCAGATGTAAGCATTTGAGCTATTTTCTACTGCCCCTTAATAGATAGTGGAAAAAACAGGTTATTTAGCATATGAATCACCTGGAACAAGGTGGATTAAGTTGAAAATGGGTCAATGAAAACAACCCTGGAATTGTCCTTTTCAATGTATTCATTATAAAAAAGAGTCCAGCTAAATAGCTTGCATCTAACTTTTTACACGTGGACAGCTATTCCTACCATTTGTGCACCTGACCCATGGCTTTAGGTCAAGTTACATAGTTACCTAAACCCAGGTTAAGGACATCTAGCAGTTAAAAGGTTCTTATGGGGTTATTAGTTTGTTTGTGTGATAGAGCCTAGCAAAACTTTATTGGGAAGACTCCAGATCCTTTATCTGCTGGAGCAATGACGCATAGACCGACAGACATGTGACCTCTCACCTTCTCTGCTTGGGCAGTCAGTGAAAGGTTATGATACTGTAGTTAGTCCCTTTGAAGTAGTGAAGATGGAAGAGAAATCATCTCAGGGTGGGAAGGAAGTTATTTAAATCATTGCATCGATTGATATGTTAATCTGGTGAGATATGTCTTAGTCTATTGCTTAACATCAAAACAAATCTCTCTTTTTTATTATTTATTTATTTATTTATTTTCCGTAGGCTTCAGAGTTGTGTCCAAAGTTGGGACTGATAGGTTTACTTAGAGCTTGGCAGAGCAGTAGACAGCTATAAGAGCTGTCTTCTCATACCAGGATCCTGGCTCAAAGCTCAGTGTTTTTTCTTCAACCCACAGAATAAGAATATTGGTGCTGACGCAAAATTGCAAGACTTGAAGACTGTGGAAACTCCAGCCTCTTATGTAGACTGTTCTTCTGCTTCTTCAGGTGAGGACACAGAATAAGGCATGTGACAAGAAAATTGTGGAAATTTGAGAAGTTTCAGGGACAACTCTTAAAATTATTTAGAAGGAGGAGCTCTGAGGTCAGAATCTAAAGATGATAATCTACAGAAGGCAGAAAAAATTTACATGAGGTAGAGGACAACATTCTAATGTGGGATGGGTAGGATATACCAGAAGAGAAGAAAAAAGTGGTTGCTAAGGTTAGAAAGAGAGAAGGGTTTGAAGGAGTGCATTTGTAGATGCAAAGAGTGATGTGTAAGGCACAGAAGAGAATTAAGATAAAATGAAGAATTGTGTTTTTCTCTGCAAGCCAGTGAATTTCTCTTTGTGTCAGGATTTAGTTCCTGCCCGCATCCCACATGAAAAAAAGAAAAAACAGTCAAACCAATCTATTACCTGGTTCACTTGTCTCTTTGCTCTTCATCCTTCTGCAGGGGTCAGAAGTGCTGTGTACAGGTGATGCCAGCATGTGGCAAACACAGGGAGTTTGCACAGAGCCGTATTGCAGCTGCAGGGTCTGAATTGCTGGCTGGGGTTAAACCACAACAGGATGTCTGTGCACTGCATAGACTCAGACTCTGGGTTGTTTTTTTGTGTGCTTGGTTTGCTGCCTTGTTTTGTTTTGTTTTGTCTTTTCTCACCTTCTATAGAAGCTCCAGTGCAATTTAGTGTCCCTTCACTCACCTACCGAGTTTACCTGCAAGTCGTTATGCTGATGGTGACAAGTGTACCTTTTATCATTAGGTGTGTCAGGAGAGCTGGTGAATTCTGAAGTGCAAAAGCCTTTTGATGACACTTTCGTGCTCTCTGAGGTACAAATGTAGTCCAAAACCCTTTTGGTTTCAGTATTGTATGCATTTGTAGATATGAAAACTTTAATTTAGTTTAAAAGCCCCAAAGAGTTGGCTTTTTTTAACCTCCTGTGACTTAAAGTGGTTGCTGCATTATGACAGCAGACTGTTTAAGAGCAGCCCTCCTTCAGTGGTTCCCCAAAAATTGTTTCTGCCCTCCAAACTGATGAACAGCCTTTACAACGCAGCGTGTTAACTTATTGGTGGGCTGTTGATCCAAAGTTTCTGGGGAGGATTTGTGACTGCTTTTCTTTTGTAATCTGTTTTGGGGGGTGGGAAGAAACCTTAAGATAGTTATTTGGAAAAAGCCAAGCACTTTGTTCCAGGTGCTTTGTCTAGCGCTTTCAGTTTGGACATAGACACAGATTGGAATATGGGCTTCTATCCTACTTCTTCTTCATGTTAAATGGACAGATAGAATAGGGGACAAAACCTCCTTATTCTAAGACTATGAATAGGATGCCACAAAAATGTGGCTGGATAAGTACACTAGAGGGCTTGTGAATCACAGGAGAACTTAAAGACTTCAGAGTCATACTGTCTTGTAATCTAGAGAGAAGGGGAAAAAAGGGAATAGGAAGTTGTCCTTATGGTCTGATCCTTCAGACCATAAAGCCAGAATCTTTCATGATGCAACTTCAGAAACTCAAATTAGCAGAAGTGACCTGGGAAGTCACAGAATCACAGAATAGTTGGGGTTGGAAGGGACCTCTGGATGTCACCTAGTCCACCCCCCGCTGCCAAGACAGAGTCCCCCTATTATTAGTGAGGCTTCTATTTATTGCAAAAGCCAGCTTGAGAAAGCTACAAAGGCTACAAAATGTGGACAGCAGATACTTCCAAAAGTGGCCCTTTCACAAGATTCAAAGGAAAAATGATACCTGCTATTTTCTTTCAGGCAGGGACAGATGGCTTTACCAATGGAAGCAAGCAGTTTACTGAGGAAAGTTGTCCACCTGGAATTCTAGAATATATCGCTGCAGAGAAACAGAAAGAGCTGTCAGTTTTGCTGCTTGAACTGAAAGAAGCCCAAGAAGAAATAACTTTTCTGAAAAGCCAGCTCAAGGGCCCCAGTGGCCAAACTTCTACAGGCAGCCAAACAGAAGCTAACCAGCTGGAAGAGAATTCACAGATACAGTGTCTGGAGAGGAAAGAGCTGAAGGTGTCAGATACACAGAGTGTCTCATTACTGAGAGAAACAGAAATGCAGCAAATTGGCTTTCTTCAGGAAAATGGAATCAGTCTTCAAGAAGAGCCTCAGGGAAGCCCTGTCCCCTGCAGCAGTAAGGTGAAGGCAATGCAAGAAGTTTCTACAGCAGATCCAGAGCCTAGCACCTCTCAATCTCAAGAACTGATAAAGTTACAAAACCAAATTATAGAACTGCAAATAATTCTGCAGAAATCAGAAGAATCCTTTAGGAAGGAACTAGGAGAAAAATGTGCAGAAATAAATAGGCTAAACCAGTTGGCTGAGGAATACAGAAAAAAAAGAGAGGATTCTGACAGTACATTTTGTGTTTTGACTGAAGAACAAGATCAGCTCTTGTGTCAGGTGAAAGAACTTTCTACCATAACAGAACTGAAGGAGCGAGTGAAGCAACTAGAGGAAGATCTAGCTCTTTCAGAAAAGCAGAGGCTGTCAGACAGTCAGAGCAGTCTTCTAAGAGAGCAAATCCAGAGCCTTAAAAATGAATTTAAATCCAAGGATATAAAAATTGAAGCTTTGCAAAAGGACTTGGATGAAGCACAACTTCAGCTTTCTGACCAGGACATGCAAATAAAGGATCTGAGAAGCCAGGTTGAGACAAAGGAATGTGAAGTACTTGATCTAGGACAACTTTTGAGGAAGAATACAGCAGAGATGGAAGAGCTTTCCCACAAGTTAGCCGTAAAGGGACACGAGGCAGCAAGCCTAGAACAGCTTGTTGCTGCGCACACCAGGTCTATAGAGAGCCTGCAACAAGCCTTGCTGGAAAAGGACCAACAGATGGCAGAGATCAGTGTCAGCATGTCTGAGAAAATGGTTCTACTGAACGAAGAGAAATTTTCTCTAGGAAATGAGCTGAAGAGTCTTAAGGAGCAGACAAGTCTGTTATTAAAAGCCCAGGAAGAAAAAGAACAAAACATAGGAGCAAAAGATGCATGTCTGAAATGTGGGGCATCTGAGCAGCAGAATGAGACAGAGCCAGCAAGTAAAGAAAATGAGGAATTAGTAAATCAAGTTGAACTTCTGAGAAAAGAAAATGAGCAAGTAAAGCGGAAGCTGCAAGCAGCACTTGTGAACAGGAAGGAGCTTCTGAAGAAGGTTACCAAATTGGAGAATGAATTAGAACAACTGAGTAGAGAACAAGAATCAGAAACCTCAGTGGCTCAGGCAGCTACAGGGGAAGAAAACATGAGAAGCATGATCAGCAAAGAAGTGAGTCTTGAAAACCAGCCCAGTGAGGACTATCTAACTCAGCTGCTTTCTGAAAAGGAATCTGAGTTGCAGAGCATCCGGAAGGACCTGCAGGATAAAGAAACTACTGAAGCGCGACTGCAGGCAGTGATTGAGGAAATGAGGCAAAGCTTGCAAGGTAAGGCAAACACTGTTTCAATTAAAGATGAAATCATGGAGCATCAGACAATTCCTGACAAAGTAACTGAAAGCAATGTAAGCCCAGAAGATGATGAAGAAAATGAAAAACATAGTTCAGCACATACAAATCTGGAAGAAAATCAAAAGTCTGCTCTTAAAGAAAGGATTTTGGTTCTTGAACAAGAAAAAGAACAACTTCAAAAAAAACTTAAAGAGGCTCTGGTATCTCGTAAAGACACTATAAAAAAGGCTCAAGAAAAGGACAGGCATCACAGAGAACAACTGAAACAGCAGAAAGATGATTACAACATCCTGCAAGAACAATTTGATCAGCAAAGCAAAGAGAAGGACAGCATTCAGGCTCAGCTCAGACAACTCCAAGAACAGAAACAATCATCAGAGAGTGTTTTTGGGAGTCAGGGTGGGTTGGAGTCTTCATTCATGGAAGCAGAAGATACAACAAATAACAAGCTTGTACAAGTTGCAGATGTTTCTGAGGAAGAATTTAAAAAACACCTTGACCAATTGCAGATGGAGAAAGAGAAATTGGAATGTAATGTCAGCCATATGCAAAGGGAACTTGCTCACAAATCAGAATTAATCTTTGATTTGCAACAGCACATAGCACAGTTGTTTGTGGAGATAGAAGGGCTAAAGAGAACCTCTGACCAAGCTGAAGCTAAGGGAGCAAGTCTTCAGACAGAACTGGAGGAGAGTCATGGAAAAACTTCTGGAGTGGCCAGTCTGGAAGACTTGAAAATCCTTGTGCATCAAAAGGATGAAGAAATGGAATTTCTTAACCAGCAGTTAAAGGAGAAGAGCAAAGTTCTCACTAATGTGCAGGCACAATTGCTGGAAAAAGAGGACTTAGTCAAAAGACTGTGTGGTCAGTTGGAAGCTCAGGCTCAGGTGCATGAGGAACAAAGCAGGCGACTGCAAACAGAGATGCTTGAAATTCAGGAGAAACAAGAGGACAATGCAGAAGCAGCTAAACAGAAGAATCAAATGCAAAGAAAGTTGCAAGCTGCACTTATCTCTAGAAAAGAGGCACTAAAGGAGAGCAAATCTCTAAAAGAGGAACTGGCTAATGCTAAAACTACTATTGACAATCTTTCTGTCAAGCTGACAAATATGGAAAGCCAAATATGTGGCCATGTTAAAGAAACAGATACCTTAACAGAAAAGTTAATGTGCCTCACTGGAGAGCGAGAAAAACTTACTGCAGAAATTGGTAAAGTACTTAGAGAAAATCAGAATCTTGATGGATGCTGTAAAAACCTTACACTTAATCTGGACAGAGTTATTCTAGAGAAAGAGAAGCTGGAGAAGGAGGTAGAATCATTGAAGTGCTTTCAAGCCACTGAGAGTTCTGAGTGGCAGGAGAAATACAAGGAGCTTCAGGGAGAATATGAAACTCTGCTGCAGTCATATGAGAATGTGAGTAATGAGGCTGAGCGAATTCAGCGTGTGTTGGAAACTGTTAGGCAGGAAAAGCAGGAAATTTTCCTTCAGCTAAAAAGGGCTGAAGCCAAAAAAGAGGAAACAGATAAGCAGCTACAGGAAGCTGGACAGGAAATTGATGGAATGAAGGAGAAAATGAGAAAATTTGCAAAATCAAAGCAACAAAAGATCCTAGAACTAGAGGAGGAGAATGAGAAGCTTAGAGCAGAGATGCATTTTACAGATGGAGAGCTACACAGGACTGGAGAGAGCTTTACAAACACTAGCCTGAAAGAAGATCTGGAGTGCTCTAGGAGGGAATGCCAGTTTCTTTCTCCTCAGCTTGAGACAGTAGTAGCTGAAAAGGAGTCTCTTAATCAAGAGATCACGGACTTGAAGTGTCTTTTGCAGTCAACAGAATCTAAGCTGAAAGAAAGCAGAGAACTTGTAAACAAGTATGTTGCCCAGCAGACAACAGGGGAAGAAACAAATGAGGCAGTTGCCACACCACCACCGATGGAAAGGTCTGAAAATCAAGTGGACATAACTTGTAGACCAAAGCCTCCTGCTGCAGAGCTGGAACAAGAGGCATTTGAAGTTGATAAACCTTGTGAGGATCCTGGTATCTACAGACAGCAAATAGCTGAGCTCACTAAACGAATCATGGAGCTGGAAAAGAGTAGAAGGGCTTCAGAGCAACAGCTGGGGGATATCCGCAGGTGTGTTGAGACTTTAGCAGGTGAGAAAAGGGCTTTAGAGCACCAAATGGAAGAGAAAGTCCATGAAGTGAATGCTCTTCAGGCTACAGTAGCAAAGATGGAGCAAACAGTCCAAAAAGCCAAAGACGACCTGGTCACAATGACAGCACTGAAGGATGCGCTAGCAGCTGAAAAGGATGACTTGGAAGAAAGGCTCATGAATCAGCTGGCAGAACTTAATGGAAGTATTGGAAACTATCAGCAAGATGCAACAGACTTCCAAACCAAAAATGATCAACTGAAACATGAGCTTCAGAGTTTGCAGAGAATGATGCATGAACTGGAGGAGGAGAAAAGTCGGATGGCAAAGGAGAAAAGCAAAGCAAGTTCAGAAAAGCAAAAGGAATTTGTAGAAAAGCTAAAAGACAATTGGAGAGGAGAAAGCAGCACACATATAAAGGAGCTTCAAGAACTGCTGAAACAGAAACAGCAGGAGATTAGTCAGCTGCAGAAGGACTGTATTAAAAGCCAGGAGAAGAACAGTAGTTTAGAAAGAACTGTTAAAGCTCTGGAATTTCTGCAGAGTGAGACTCAGAGAGAGGTAGAAGCAGCCAAAGAAACTTCAGCTAAAGCAGTTGAAGACACCAAGAAAGCCCAGGCAGAGCTTGCTCTCTGCAAAGTAGTGTTGGATGACACTCAAAGTGAGGCAGCAAGGGTTCTAGCTGAGAGTGTCAAAGTGAAAGAAGAGTTGCAAGCAAACAAAGAGAAAATTAAAATTCAAATGAAGAAAAAGGATGAGGACTTTGAGAGAAGACTGGAACAGGAAAAAGACAAGCACTCGAAGGAAATTAAAAACATGGAAGAAAAGCTGGCGACATTGCAGAGGGAGAAAGACCACATGGAAACAACAGTTGGTGATCTGCAAGACTCCTTGAGGACAAAGGATCACGAAGCCAAGCAACTGGAAGGCAGTCTAAACAAAACACTAGCCCAGCTTGCAGCCTTCACCAGGAGCATGTCTTCCCTTCAGGATGATAGGGATAGAGTGATAGATGAATCAAAAACATGGGAGAAGAAATTCACTGAAACTATTCAAAAGAAGGAAGAAGAAATATGTTCAAAAGAGGAAGCTTGTGTTGTGCTAAAGGACCAGATGAAACACATGACCATGCGTATGGAAGAACTCCAGACTCATATATCCAGGTAAATAAGCTGTGTCAGGGGAGGTTTATGGGGAAAAGGTTACTTTGTATTTATTGTCTGCACAAGGACACAGGGTGATCAGCAATCTAAAATAGTCCTTCTTCACATCATTAGGATACCTGTGTTAAATCTGTTCTCTGTGACAAGCACTCACCATCCGATTACTATCTAGAGTCTTTCAGATTTCAGATTAATTAGTTTCTTTTGCATGGAGTTATTGCACTGAGAGGTCAAGAGAGCATTGGGATACATAATTCCAGTTTAATCCCAAAATAAATTTTATGGGGAAGATGGAGCTATGGAAACCTATCAGAACGTACATCTGTGTATTTCCAAAATTCAGAACCAAACCATTCTTAACATGAGTAAAATTGTTTTATAAAATGTTTATATGCTGTATCTTTGCATGCTGGAGCATGAAATGGACATCAAAGGTATCAGAACAGCAATTTCACTGTGGGATGGTGTGGAGTTTTTTTTATTGTTAGCTACAGTGGACGAGAGAATTAATGTAATGAAAAGGAGGTGATAACATTCAGTGTTTAAGTGCCTCCATTTTTTTCAGTATTGGCATGGACAACTTTAAAAGAATATATTCCCCTGGCACCACCCCCTTCAGGCAGTAGTACAGTCAGAACTTTAAAAGATAGCTTGAATTTTAAATTGAGAGCTATTTCCAGCTCTTCCAGTTTTTCTTTAAGTAAAACGAATTCTGTGGCTTTTCTAAATTAGTATAAAACCAGTGTTAGTGTGGGTTAAGATATTGAGGTACTTCATGGATTTTTGACCAACTTTATCTTTTCTGTTTTCAGGCTGGAACGCAGCAAGAAAGACTGGGAGGCTGACTGCAGGCAGGAGATTCAGCATCATCAAAAGACATGTGAAATGTTGCAGGAGGAAAAAAAAGAGCTTTTGACTCAGCTTGAGCGGTCTCAGGAACTGTACAGCAAGTCTCAGAATAAACAGCAGGAACTGGGCTCAGAAATCAGCAGCCTGAGAGACCAGCTTGCTGACTTACAGAATTCCTTCACCAGATGTGAGCTGGCCAGGGAAGAGCTGGGGACTGTGGTCAAGCAACAAGAGACCAGTATCCAGAATTTTAAACTCAACTGTGAACAGCTTGAAGCTGATCTGCAGGCTTCCAAGGACCTAACAAATAAGCTGCATGAAGAAACCAGTGCCAAAGATCAAAAGATCATGAGTTTGCTGTCTGCCAAAGAAGAAGCAGTGATGGCTGCTCTAGCTGAATTACAGCAGCAACATTCTGAAGAGATGAAAGAGTTGGAGTGTAGGCTAATTAAGGAGGAAGAAGATAAAAAAGCCTTGGAAAATGAAAAGAAAAAAATTCTTGACAAACTTGATCATCTCACTGAAAAGATGAAGATAAACAGAGAAGAAAGTAAGCAGCAGAAGGCACAACTGGACTCCTTCACCAAGTCCATGTCATCTCTGCAGGACGACCGAGACCGCATACTGAGGGACTACAAGCAGCTTGAGGAACGCCATCTTGTTATAATCTTGGAAAAAGACCAGCTAATTCAAGACGCTGCTGCTGAAAACAACAAGCTCAAGGAAGAAATTAGAAGTTTCCATAGCCAGATGGATGACCTCAACTCTGAGAATGCCAAGCTGAATGCAGAGTTGGTGCGGTACAGAGAAGACCTTAACCAAGTGATTTCAATAAAGGACTCCCAACAGAAGCAACTTCTCAAAATACAGCTTCAGCGGATCCAAACTCTGGAAAATGAGAAGGCAACCATAGAAACACAGCTGAAAGAGTCTGAGTGTACTCAGGACGATCTCAGGAAGTGCATGGAAGCCTTGAGAGAGGATAAAGTCAGTATGTCTCAAGAGATCGAAACCCTTATGTCCTCTCTGTCCCGGGTGCAGAGTGAGATGGCAGCATTACATGAGGGGAGTCCCATCATGGAGTGTCAAGCAGAACTGAAGGCTCGAGAGGAAGAGGTACAAGAACTGAGTCACAAGCTTTCCCTCTCCCAGAAAAGAATAATGGAACTGGAGGGGGAGCTAGAATGTGTTCAAAGGGATGCAGCCAAGAGAGTGGGAGAGGCTGAGGACAGGCTCCAGAAGGAATTGAAGCACCTGCATCATGATGCAGGGATACTGAGGAACGAAACAGAGACAGCAGAAGAGAGAGTAGCAGAGTTGGCACGGGACTTGATGGAAATGGAACAGAAATTGCTTACAGTCACAGATGAAAACAAAGATCTCAGAGCTCAAATTCAGTCTTTTGGGAGGTCCATGAGCTCTCTTCAGGATAGTCGAGACCAGGCCAATGAAGAGCTTCACGTTTTGAAACGGAAATACTCTGCAGACTTAGAGGAACAAAAGAGTCTAGTACAGAATCTTCAGAAACAGATGGCTCAGCTACAAGAGGAGCAACATTCCATTGCCAGGGACCGAGATATGGTGAGGTCTGAGCTGACAGAACTGCAGAAGGCTATTGATGAAAGAGGTCTCTTGGCCCAGATTGAGAAACTTAATCAGCAGCTCAGAGCTAAAGATGATGAGCTTCTCCATTTGTCTTTGGAACTGGAAGGCTCTTCCAACCAAGTCAAATCTTTCACCAAGGCTATGGCAAGCCTGCAGAATGACCGAGACCGTCTGTTGAATGAATTGGACAAAACACGTAAGATTGAAGAAGTGAAACAGCAAGCAGAAGGGAGCACTTCTACCACTTCTTCAGAAGCGCAGAGTCTGAAGAAGGCACTGGCCTCCTTGCAGAGTGACAGAGACAGAGTAGTAAGTCCTTGTTCTCTCTTCCTGCTCTTACTTAAAGCACCACACGAGACTTGGATCTTCAAGTCTTAAAATTCAGCACACTTAGATCTGGTAATTGCAATGTGATGCATAGATCATTGTCGTCATGACATCACAGAATAGCTGAGATTCAAAGGGTCTTCTGGAGATCTTCTAGAGATCTTCTGGTCCAACCCCCCTGCACAAACAAGGTTGGCTGGAATAGGTTGCTCTGTACACTGTCCTGTTGGATTTTGAATATCTCCACTGGTAAATATTCCACTTCTTCTCTGGCCAGCCTGTTTTTTCATGTATCTGGAAATGGTTTCCAGAATTAGTTGCTCCCTCACTTTCCCAGGGATGGAGATGAGGCTGACCAGACTGCAGGTTCCCAGCTCCTCTTTCTTGCCCTTCTTGTAGGTAGGGATGACATTTGCTTTCTTCCAGTCTTCAGGAACCTCTTGGGTCACCATGACCTTTCAAAGGTAATGGAGTTGCCTCCCAATGACCTTAGTATTTGTGGGCATGCTCCATCAGACCCCATGGATCTGGTATAGGCCATCTATGTTATTTTCTCTGACATGGAGGCTGTGATTTCTTTGTTAATTTCCCAGGGTGGTTTCTCTGTTAGCTTGGTTTAAAATATGAAATCATGGAAATCAGGTCCCTGTTAACCTGCTTAGTTCACACCTGTGTCAGCTCATGCATTTGATTTGCCTTAGGTTTCTGAAAGAGACTAGAGCAAAGGCTTGAATTTCCTCCTCCTCTTGGCAGCTGATTTCCAAGGCGGGTACAAGACGTTGCAGATTCCTTTTGACATCCTTGCCTGCACACTGGATGTGTCTGTGTTTGTGTAGTCACTGGCACAGTGCAGCCCAGCAAGTTTCAGAGTTCTCGTTGCTGATCAGAAGACAGACTGACAGTTACGTCCCACTGCCACTCATTAAGTACTTTCCCGTCTCCAGAGTCAGCCATATCTTCTTGTCTTCAAAAACAATTGCAGTGATGCATGCGTAACAACGACTTACTTCTAATTACAGCATGACTGGAATTGGAAAGCCAAAAGGATTTTACTTCATCAGTTTCCTGGTTTACAGTAAATACCAACTTCAGGAGTTATGCTTAACCAGCTCCTTCTGTTCCTTCTTTTCCTCTGAATAAGATAATTAATATTATAGCCTGGAGTCTTCTAATGTATGTTGTATCTTCATGGGAGGGCTCAAAATTCAACTGCCCTCATTAACAATACAATTCTCTGAGGGTTTTTTTTTTCTGAGCAATTTTTAGTACACTGCTGCATTTGATGATTCAATTTCTAGTTCCTCTTTCATCTGAATGTGACCTTTTTTCCCTCCAGATACCACACTGAGAAATGCTCTTGAACAGTTCTAAGTAATAAACCTGATGCTTGCTCAGCTGTCACACACTGATGTTTCCCTTTAATTCCAGGTAAGAGAGCTGGAGAATCTGCAGCAGCAATACATCCTGGTCGGGGTGGAAGCCGCTGAGAATTCTCGCTTAAAGGCACAACTGCAGGAGTGGGAGCAAGAGGCAGACAAACAGCTCCGTCTGCAAGAACAACTGCAGCAAGAAGGACTTGTGTACCGGCAGGAGCTCCAGCAGCTCAGGTGAACTGTTTGTCTGCTCCCTGCCTCGGTGATGATGCAAATGTGTTCGTTTCTATCAAAGAGCAGTTGTGGGCAGAGGTGAAGGGAATGCTGAGAACCTCAGCCTGGACTGTGCCAGGTGCCACTGAGGCACTCTGCCCTGGCCAGGAGAGGGCACGTGTTTCCCTTGTCCAGCTTCTGCCTCTGAATTTCAGCCCAGCAGGTTGGAGGTCAGTGCCTGTGCGAAATAGATCAGTGACCTTTTAGTTCTTATTTCCTTCATCTGGTGGTGGTCAGTATCATCTGTTGGAGAGGAAACTGAGGCTGTTTCTTGTATTGGAGTTTACGTATATGATCACAGTACTCTCCATTACAGGCTGCTGCTGAAAACCCTTTATTATCCCACTGATACCATAGTTTAGAACATACTTATTTTGTATGGCTGTCTAATCCTTGATTTCAGTTGATCTATGTCTTCTAGTGTTTTTAAAAAACTCTGTAATTCACTTCTAGTAAAATTGTCTTCTCCAACTGGACTAAAACTAGTCAGACAAATATGTTCTGTTCTGAAAAACGGGGTGGGGGGGGGGAAATGCTTTCAAATATTTCAGAGATCCATTTAAGAATGCCTGAGGCTGGAATGAAAAGGGTGGGATTTTCTTTGTAAAAAGGTCTATGGCTTATCTTTGTCCAGAGTGATATAAAAACGTGTAGTTCTCTCCCTTCCCCCTGCCCCCAATCTGACCCTCAAACTAAAACTTCAGATCTCGTAAAGTTGAAGCATCTTACAAATTTTATTTATCCTGACAAAAGAACAGGAGGTTTATTTCCTGTGTTGCTTTTACACTGTACATGAAGTGATGGCCTCATGTTGGTGTGGTGGGATCAGTACTATGGGTCTGGTGCACATGTGACCGTGTAGAGAAATTGTTATGGGGACAAGTGGCAATGACAGTGACTTCCTTGACAAAACTCTGTACAGTGAGATCAAAACAATGTCCAGAAACACAAAAAGTGTGAGCATGGAACAATCAGAAGTGTTCAACCAAATACAGAGAACTTCCTTAAACCTGCTCTTAAGGTTCCTCTACTTAAGTGAGTTGTTTTGGCTTGGCTTGGTTATAAAACTTCATGTCTAGCATGGGGATGGTGATTGAATCACCCTTTGCTCATTCTTAGCTGGATACCTGGGCATAAGTGATACTGGTAACTTCCTTGTAATTTCCCTTGTTTGGTGCTGGGCAGACAGGAGAAGACCACCTGGGAAAAGCAGAGAAGCAGCATGAAGGAGCAGTACCTGATGGCCATAGCAGAGAAGGACAAGCAGCTGAGCCATTTACAAAGGATCACACAGGAAATGACGCTACCCTTCAGCAAGTCTCAAGTCATAGAGGAACAGCACCAAGGCAAGGTGAGTGGAAAGATACTTCTTTACTGGAAGTGTGAGCCTTGAAACTCAGCCAGAAGAGCGTGTGGTGCCTGTATCCAGCTCCTACAGACTGCAGTATTGGATGTGGTTATGAGGCCTCCGAAGATAGTACCAACAATTTAACTTGCATCACTGAAAGTTTTAGAACTTACCCCGAAGTGCTCTTCCTTAAGTTCCTGGTTTCCAGTGTTTCAAGAAAGAGGGTAAAAGCAACAGGGCTTCGTAGGCACTTTGGGTCCTTTGGAGCAGCATGGAACTTCTCAGCTGTGTATTCTGGCTGTTTTAGAATTGCAATCTTGCACTGTCTTTGAATCTAAGATTTTCTGGCTTAGTTCTCATTTTAGTGTCACGTCTTAATTTTTAAGTTTTCTAATGAATTTTTCTTGCTGTTTTTACTGGAACAGGGATTTACATTCCTGGTTCAAGCCCAGAGAAGCTGAGGCTTGAACACTGCACCTTCTCTCTTATTCCCCCTGTATATATAGTTCTAAAAGTGGAGTGGAAAATGTTTGGTATTTTGCTTGTCTAGGGAAGGCTGCATGCACAGTGCAGTGCATCAGAGCCAAGAGAGAGCTCTCCCATCCACGTCTGCAATTTTCCAGTGGTGTATGTCAGTGGAGGGGGTAGGAAATCTCCCTTATCCCTTTGATACATCCGTGCATATATGCAAAGAAAAAGTTTGAACAATGTTCATGTGATGCTTTCCAGGAGGATTCTCAGTGCTGGCCTTCTGGTCTTTGTTGATTAGAGCAGTGTGGACATTGCTTGGGGTTTTGTTTGTTTTTTCTTTTCTCATTCATGTGCCTTTTTTTTTTTTTTCTTCCTGTATTGTAAACAGCTTTAAGACAACTTTTGAGAAGGAGCCATCATATATGCAAGTCTGGTGATCTTTCCTAACCGTTTGGATTTTCAGATGGCTTTTAGGATATTTCTGTTTATTGCCCATTTGCTCTTTTGCCTGAGCAGCTCAAGTTCCAGGTCTAGGAATAATGTTGGGTTTGACCTTGGAATACTGAAAAGAGAGGACTAACACAAGAGCGAGTTGTCACATGTGCAATATATTTTTCATTGTTCTTTCCTTGGCAGATTTCTCCAGGAGTCCTGAAAGGGGACTTTTCAAGCCTAGAAACAGAGATGAAACACCTCCAGGCCCAGCTAAGTGACAGTCTGAAAGAACTGCACCAGAAAGAGCTTAGAATTCAGCAGTTAAACAGCAAGGTACTGATCCATGTCTTATACTTGCTTGCGGATGAGGAATATGGGGAAGGTTAGGGGGGGATAGGGCTACGGGAGCAGGAGTGGAC
>NW_008238429.1:53039-54167 GCF_000691975.1 Corvus brachyrhynchos | reverse complement strand
GCAGGAATGGATCTGTCCTTGGGGGCATTCAATGAAGTAACACAAAACCAGAAATACATCTCTCAAAAAAGCAGTGTTAGAATCACATTGATGGATTCCCTGTTGCTGGATGGGGCTTGCACAGCACTAGAGCCCATCCTTCATCTCCCACACTGCTCTCCCTCAGTGAGTAACTGGGGTGAGTCAGAGCATTGGAGAGAGAAGCCATGGGTGGGACAGCTGTTCTGTATGGACCAGAAGGATATCCAGGCCCCATGCAGATCCCATCCAGCAGGCTCACTGACACGGTCTGAATCAGCAGCTTTTCTGCCACTGAAATGTGGTGCCCTTTCTCCCAGGTGACCAGAGGGAGAAAGGAAGAGGGAAGAGGACAGGGGAGGAAAGAAAGAGGTGAGAGAAGGGGAGAGGTGGGGAGAGAGGACAGATAAGGAGGACTGGGGGAAAGATGGGTGGAGGGAGATGAAGATCAGACAAAGGGACCAAAGAGTGAGACCATATGAAGAAAGTTGTTTACAGGTTCCATGTCTATTGTCGGGAGCACTTTCTAGCCTCCTGCTTTCTGGGCTGCTGAAGGAAGTCCCTCCTTGGGACGGCAAGCTTGTCATCTTCACTTCTGCCTGCCAGTTTGAAACACTTCCTTCGTTTCAGTGCAGAATCACAATCAGTCAATTCCCACACTGAAATGGAAGACCCAGAATTTATCCATCTTCAGAAAGAGTTGTGTTGAAGGAGAAAATGAGAATATAAAATCATTTACTGATGATATTTCTGAAAGGTTTAGGTCAATCGCAGCACTTTAGAAATACTGTTCTTGACATGCAGTATTCTGTACATCTCTTTGATGTTTTGAGACTTCCAGAAATCTTTGCCGCAAGCTACTCTTGGAGATTGTCACTGGTCTTCGGACCTTAGTGATGGGCAGCGTGGTAGTTATATGTTCTCAAGAGAATTCTTACCCTCAGTTAGACAGAGAAGATTTTTGCTTTCACAAAATCAATTTCTTTGCTTGCTAGTTGTGTTCTCTTCTCAGCTATCTCAGGTCTTTGAGGAGAAAAATGCCCTTTCCCTCCAGCTGCGTGGGAGCAGTCGGAGCATCTGTGAGAGCCATCAGCACTACAGTGAGGTCCT
>NW_008238429.1:42694-52853 GCF_000691975.1 Corvus brachyrhynchos | reverse complement strand
GTGCTGGAGAGGCAGCTCCAGGAGCTGCAGGCTGCAGACAAGAGCATGGTAAGGGGGTTGGGCTTGGTGCACAGCAGGGAAAAGCTTATTTCAAGTGGCTCTGCTAACTGTCCAGCATTGTAGTGGCTGTGTGTCCTCTTCATTCAGTGCAGTCTGCAGTACATTCCTGTGTTCTTTCAGGAGCTGTTTGCAACGGATGCTGCTCCAGGAGCACCCCAAGAAAAGAATGAGCCGCAGAGAGGCAGTTACACACCTGAACTGCAGGAGCTACAGCTGAGGTAAAGAAAGTCTGAGAAAACAGGCATGGGGATGTTGGTCCTGATGGAGTTCTTGAGGCTAGTGATGTTGCTTTTATTCTGTACCAGTGTGTTGGGAAAACTCAGTCCCACATTAGGATCTTGTGGATTTGGAGGAACTGTCGTATGCACTTAGTAGCTGTCATTAGTTATCTCTTTGGATTAGAGCTTTAAAAAACCACAGTGACAACATGCAGCAGCAATGCCAGCCAGCCAGCATCTTGGATCTAGTCGTCTGCATCTTCAGGAGCTGCTGAAGTATATCAATGGTCCTGGTCTCAAGGCTGTAGCCTGAGAGTGTCTGGAATTGAGATGTAGCACAAGATTCCTTGTAACTTTCTGAAACTAAGATCTAGCACATGACTCCTCATACCCTTTCAAAATAATTTTCAGAAGGTGGAGCCATGGATGACAGAACCAAGGAACTCCCTCCTGATGTGAAACAGAAGCTTCAAGAGATTTATCTTCTCTCATGTTTTCCAAATAGTTTAAATATAGTAAAGATAACTAAGTCTCCTGCGTGAGCTGGGAGGTAATTTGAGTCTCTTCAAACACTGCAATAGTCAATATAAACAGAAACACAATAGTCCATGAATTAGGCCTTTTTTGGCATATGCTTTGTTTTTTTCGGAAAGGTTGTCTGAAACAGAGCATTTACATAGCAGCACAAAGCAGGATATGAAGTATTTGGAGGAGCAGCTGGAGGAAGAACGGGACCGTCGTCTTGCTGCAGAGGAGGCGCTTTTTGCGGCACAGGATCAGATCAGGAGGTGAGGCAGCTTGAGCAAACAAACGCTATCACCATAGAAGTGTGGTGGTTCTAGCTCTGTTTTTCATTTGCACTTCATCATACCCTTCTGTCAAATGGCACTGGGGGCATAGAGACAACTACCGTGTCTGTCACAGAATCACAGAAAGGTTGAGGTCAGGAGGGGCCTCCAAAGACTGTCTGGCCCAACCCCCTGCTCAACCTAGACCCAGCTGCCCAGGACCATGGCCAGATGGCTGTTGAGTATCTCCAAGGAGGAAGACTTCACAACCTCCCTGGGCAACTGGTGTGGTGCTCAGTCACTCTTACTGTAAAATAAGTGTTTCCCAGAGTTCAGGAAATTCATTTCCTTCAATTATAGGCAGATAGAATAAGACAAATGACTAGACATTGACAAATTCTGTCTAGAAATTAGATGCCCACTTTCTCAATTAGTTACATTAACTACTGGAAGATATAATTTGGAGACTGAGAATTGGATGCAGGCCAAAGAGGAGTTGTCATGCTTCCAGGGGATTTGTCTTCTCAGTAAGCACTTGTCTGTCATGCATGAAACAGTTTTGACTTGAAGAATGTCATTCTTTTTTAATGTATTGCCAATTAACACAAACTTTTCATTAATTTGGTTGTTGAGAAACAATTAAACACTTAGGAAAAAGGACTTTTGTCCTCCCTCTCCTGCCCCTCCCCAGTATCCAGCACTGTGCTCTGCACTGCACAGGACACTGCGTATCTTGGGGCACTGGACAGATGCCCTGAGAGTCAGCAGAGCAAAGGTGGCTGACCTGGACTAGATGTTGGGATTAGGATGCAGTGAGTAGCAGGTTCCAAATGCTCGATTCTCCTCATTGGCTACGAAGGGTTTTTTAGCACATGACCTGACTGTAGGCACTTACACTGTGCATTTCCTCGTAGTTCACATAACTGGAGTTATGGAGTAGTGGAGTCTTTTACATGAAAACAATGCCTTTCTTCTGATACACTTGTTGATTCAGCAAAAAAATAATGGTCTGTATGGAAGGATTCTGGATGAAGTTCCCTGGTAATTGCTACACAGTTTGGACAACTGTAGCTCCTTCTGTCATTGAAGTCTGTAAAAGCCTCCTGCAGCTGATCTCATTAATAAATGGCAGCCCCAGGATGTGACTGCTGCCTCTGTCACTAGAAAGTAGTTAGAAAGAACCAGCACTATTGCAGCTAGAGCTGGCTTCCAAAATAATTTCACAGAACTTAAAACATACAGGTGTATCATCTGCTCTGGCTTCTTTCAAGTCACACTATGAAATTTCACTTGAAAGGAAAAAGGACTCCTGCTAGTTGGGTCACCCTGTTCTTTTGCTCAATGTGAGCTCAGGAGGCCTGAAACCTGTGCAAATGGAACCAGTTCTTAGCAAGTGAAGCCAGGGTTTGCTTGCAGGGGTTGATTCCTTTTTGGAGAAATACCTTCTTTCCTGAGCTTGATTACAGTGTTGATTTGGGGCATCATAATAAGAAACTGAATTTAATTTCATGTTTGTTGTGGCAGGTTGCAGTCAAGTGAGTGGGCATCTTCCTTAAGTGCCAGCATTGATATGACTCCAGGTCACGAGCAGTCCTTGCTGATCGACTCCATGGATAGTAATTCCAGCAGAGTAAGAATTTAACATTTGCAGCTGTCAATTATGTGAGCCCCAGCTGGCGCAAGAAACTGTGAACCTACAGCAGTTAAATCCCTCTGTAGACACACATAAATTGGTTGGGGACTGTGTAATTCTTCTGTTCTTGCCATGCTGGAAACAGGATTGGATGGGGCTGGTTCATGGAAAACCTGCAGAGAGCAGGGGAAGGGCAATATTTCATGAGGATTGCCCTAGTGCTAGGATCTGACAGTGAAATGATTTGGGGAAGGTTTATGCTCATTAGCTTAAACAAACTTACCTCCGTGGTCTGGAGAGCTCTGGATGAAGGCAGCTGGGGACACAACCATTCCTTGTAGTGACTGCTCTCTCTTTACTCTTCCAGACTCGGAGTACTCTTGGACTACGACGCCTGTTACGCTCTCTCTTCCGCTCCCGGACCCACTTGCCTCTGCTAGTGGCCGTGTATCTGCTTGCTCTCCATGTTCTGCTCTTCCTGTGCTTTACAGGCCACCTGTGAAGAGGAGTGACAGCCTTTTATGGAGCCTCAGCCCTGTGCGTACCAAGGGCCTGCACGCCCTTGTAGAAGGGCAGCACTTCTCCCAGCTGCCGCCTTTCCCAAACCAGCAGCTGCACCCAGCACGCTGTTAAGAGTCAGTGCTGGTACTGGGGAACTGCTCTCAGGAGATTTGCCATTCCCTCGGTCTTTCTACGTGAGTGGTTCATTTTCTGATCCAGGGTTGTGCTGCAAGCCTTGAGGACAGCATCTGTTCCTGTACCTGGAAGTAGTATCACTCATTTTAGACAGTATAGTGCTGCGGTCAGAGTAAGAAAAATACTCTTGAGTTGCTGCAGTACGTCAGCACTTCTAAAACTGCAGAATCTTCCCCCTCTTAGGCTGAATCCATGAGTGGGGTTGGGGGAACACTGTAGCTGGATGTAAGAAGAAGAATTGTCTTCCCTTTCTCTTCCACCCCTTAGATTTTCTCCGTGGCTCAGAGCTGTCTGAAATGCATATCCTAAGGAAGTTATGGGCACTTTAAGGAATGTGAATCTTAAAATCATGTTTCCTGCTCAGTTGCATCTCCTGTTCAAGAAGGGCCAAAATTAGTATATCTGACCCTGGTGAACATTCCATTTAAAATCAGTCATATGTCTGCCCTGACGGGGCTGTAAAGTAATGCCAGTAATTTAGTTATTTAAAAGGAATAGGAAACATGAATCTTTTTAGCTCTTAAGTTAAAACCCCTCCTATTTATAGCATTTGTGCACCTCTCATGATGGAAGGTGCTGCCTTACCTCTAGAAATGAGAGCAGCCCTGCTCCTGCTTTCTCATCTACTAAACATTTGTCTCGAAACTGAACCTGCACAGGCTGTGTTGAAGGGGTCCATAATGTGCTGTGTGGGCCCAAAGCAAAGGCAGAAACTCCAGAAATAAACTCTCTCCTCTGTGCTGAGGAAAGAGCCAGAGTTCTGAAACGGTCTGGTATCCCTGGTGTAGAAAGCTGGTGCTGATGTTTGGCCGTGTTTGGACCCAAATCAAATGATGCAAATGGACTGGGTCTTTTAGGGTGTATGGAAATATGGATATATTTCCATATGTTTTCTAAAGACCTCCTGAATTTGAGACTGCCCTCTTCCAAAAGGAGAATGTTGAATGCCAAGGAAGTTCCAGTCGTGTTTGCTGTCAGATCCCGAGTGGTCATTTCATTCAGAATACTGGCCAGGAGAATCCTATCTGCCTCTTAGTAGAGTATTAACACTCACATTTTTCCCATGGGAAAGAGGTAGTTCTTTTCATATTGCTGGTAAACTAAGCTGCTCTAGCCAGTGCAAGAAAGCCTGTTTGAGGATGGATTGATTTCACTGGTAGCTAAACCAGCTGGATCTCTGGCAGGTCCAGAGCACTGGCACTATATATCCTCTTGTGCTGTCCAGGAATTATCAGTGTGAACTTGCTCTAGCTATGTAAAATTCAGTGACCAAATAGTTTGTCTATAGCTTCCTGGGGTATGAGCTCCTGTATGTATAATAAAGTTTATTTTTCAGATGGAATTTGTGTAATGTTGTCAAGTAACTGTCAAAGTGGAGGATGCAGTGCTGCTGTATCACCACACCTTGTGTGGGACACAGTGGGACTGCAGGTCTCGTGTGTGCGCTGCCTTGTGTGATGGGCAGAAGCTCTGTTTCTTTATACAGTGTGAATGCCTAGGTGTTGACCTTTTTTCCCTATCATACCTCTTGCTCAGCCTTTTTCAATTGACAAAATAAGGAAATAGCACTTGAATAGGCAATGTCTCATGGCAGGGGTGTGTGGAACTAATGATTTTAAGGTCCCTTCCAACCCAAACTATTGCATGAATCGTGGAAGCAATTCCAGTAAAACAATATCTACTGGGGTTTACTTTTCCACATTTGCCTGAGCGCTGCACTGTGTTAGAGTTGTGCAACCCTAGGACAGATACAGGAGTTGGCAACAGTGAGCTGGAATGTGCTGATAACTCAGCTGGGACAGTTAAACTGTCCCCTTCCAACTTTCTGTAGCCAAAACCAGATACCCTTGTTCATAGTCACTACTACAGTCCCCCACCACTGTTGGAACGAACGCCAGCGTTGGGGTGTTGTAAGGCTGTAGATAATGTTTCCACTGTGTTTAACAGGAACAACTATTATAAGCAAAGTATGTTTCCTTTAAGCCCATGCATTTTTCTTCCCCGAACTGAAGAAAGGCACAATTCTGATGCCTCAGATTTATATGTTTTATACCTGCAGATGGAACAGTTATGGCTTAGATTAAATATAGGAATAAAACCTCAAAAGGAACTCCTGGTCTGCTAAGCGTAATCTGACTGAACAGCTTTGTGGTTTGACCTGATGAAAGATGGGGCCTTTTAGCTGATGTTTCCTGTCTCAAGCATTTCAACATTTTGTTTCTTCTCCAATGGACCTGTCCTGCCTTGATTTTTGATCTATCTTCAGTAGAGCCTGAGAAGGAGATCAACCAACGAAGCTGTGCTCTATCATCCCTGGGACACTCACGCCAATTCTGCACCACCACTGAGGCTGAGACAGGGTCTGGTTTTGTGCCAGGAGAAAGGCAACATCATGGGATAGGGAGGAGTGAATATAAGTTACTGCATGGAGCTCTAAGGGGAACCGTCCTGACCCTCTCAGCTCCCATTACAGGACAGGTGTTAGGATCTGGGAATGGCAGACAAAGCACATGATGATGTAGAAGAGAAGGAACCGATGCACGTGCCCTCACCAAGGGCAGATCAACCCACCTCTCATAATGCAGCTCTCATTAAGGCCAGTGCTGAGGAGAACGACAGAGGGCTACAGTCACAAGTGAGTCACTCCTGAGCAGAATGAAAGCACCCACATGCTAGACTCTTTTCAGGATTGCTTGCTGCCTTCCGGGAGCCTGAAACAGGGGTGTCACCAGATGACTGACTAAGTTCAATGCAGCCTTTGGACAGTGTCCACTCTGGTCCTTTCATGTGGGTACTGGTGATGTTGCAACAAGAAGTCCAAGGTTGATCAAAGGAGTTTTCAGGGCCCTGGGCAGAATGGGAAAAGGTTCAGGAGCACAGTTAGCGTTGTCCTCAATCCTCCAAGTAATGGGGAGAGATATTAAAAGTAAAGGCATGCTCAAGACATCAATACCTGGCTCCAGGATTTGTGCCTCCACCAGAAATTTATTTTTTATACTCATTTGAGAGTTTTCTTTAAAACACAAGGTGTGCTAGGACCTGATGAGATCCAGTGTGCTGACGGGGAAACCACTGGGTCTGCACTGTGTCAGTGTCTCAGAGCAGACGCATCCTGCAGGGGAACTGCAGCACTGGGGCCAGTTCTGGGACTCATGACTTGAGCAGAGCTGGGGGCTGGGAGGCAGGAAGTGAAAAGAGCCGAAGTTAAAACAGGAACTCGGAGGAGACACAGGCCCAAAGCTGTCGCTGGCAGCAGGTGCCCGAGCAAAAAACAGCAAGTTTGCCAGCAGGAACTGGTGAGCCTTTAAAGGTAAGAAAACTTGAGTGGGTTTTGGGAGTGGAAAGTGAGAAATGACTACAAAAAAGTGCAGTGTTTGGTGGGAAAAGAGAACTCCTTCCTGACCAGGCATGTTTTAGTGGACAGTGCTCGGCATTTGCTTCTCAGGCCATTGTCCCGTCATCATTGTTGTTCTTGTGTTTGAGGCTCTAAAGAACCACATTACCAAATCTACCAGCATGATTGTGCTGTGTGGTAGCCCTGTATTTGTGCTGTAGTGGATGTTTTCCCAGGGGAAAATGGGATAAAAAATGGTTTGAGATGCTACCCTGGCTGATATTTCTCATACAGACAGTGTCCAGAGCTCGTGATGCAGCTACAGCCTGTGGTTTGTCATGGTTCCCACAATGTATGGCAGGTAGCTTTGGAGAATGGGTGGTCAAGAACCATTTACAGGAGCATTTAAAACCTTGAACCATCTTATCTCAAATCAGCTCAAATCAATGGCCCCGATAATGAGCAGCCTTGTGCTAGCTGGTTATTACTGCTGGTTTATGCTTTACAAAAGTAAGCAATGAATTTGAAAAATCTTTGGCATGAGAGATGCCAATAAATTAGGGAGGGGGAAAAGAGAAGAAAGGTGGTGTTAGATGGGGCTGTGTTGTCCATGTGAGCCTTTCTGCTTCCCCTGCTTCTAACTGCAATTAGCTGTATTCAGTTTGGCATCGGATTGCTGTCAGTGGGGAATGTCACAGATATGCTGTGGTCCTGAGGCACCTGGAGAAGGCCTAAAACCAGGTCTTCACTGTATATCTGCCTTAGCCCTTCATCTTCTCCCTTAGATGACTACCTGACCTTTGTTTAACAGAAGAAAGAATCATCTCTGCTGTGCTCATTTGGTTTCTGTTCTCTTCGCTCCCTGGTCTTACAGTGCTGGTTCTCTGGAAAGGACAACTTGAAACTCAACTGGAAAGGAGAGCCTGAAAATGAGCAGTGCACTGCACTAAACAGGAAGGTTATTCACTTAAACAGCTTTTGACGTGGGACAGTTAATCACTTAGCAAAAACAGATAATTACTTAATTACTCAGCATAAACATTCTGCTTTCACAGGTGCCTGGGGCTGTCTGAGCCTTCTATACAGCTGTGGGAGAGAGGGGTTAGTGCAGCTGAGCAGCACATGGCAAAACCTGCTGTTAATTGAGGATCCAGCACATAGGAGGTCTCTTCCTTCCTGTTGATTTGATCACACTCTGGTGTGATGGAGAACAGAGCTTAGCTCAGTCTTTCCTGTACATTCTCTTCCATCTTTCTCTCTGGCCCATGAAAAAGCTGCTTTGGGCAACACAGAGCAGAACTTGCGATTCCTCAACACTGCAGGCAGTAAAAGGGGTGGGATATGAAGGGATGGGGGGCTCTGATGAGAGTGATTGCTCTGGGGTGTAGGGGCAGCCAACTCATCTTTTATCTCTCTCTCGTTTTGTAAAAGCTCAGTCGTGTGTGGGTGGGGCATTTTCATCATGTTTTTTTCACAGTCACCTTGAAAATGAAACGCAGGGGTTTTAGATTTCGCATTACTTTTAACTTCCTCTTCCTGGGCCCATCACTTCCTCCAGGCCTGCAGGAGTGGTTCCACCACAGCCTCAGCCAGTTTAACCCTACATCCTCAGTGCTTTTAGCCCCGTTTCCCATTTTTTCCACATGACAGACATGAACACCATACAGCACCAGCTCTGTCACATCTCTGTCCGGCCTTGCTCTGGCCCTTCTCCAGGCTACTGGGAAGGGATTAAAAGGTTGAAAAACAGACAAGAGGCTTGAAGAGTCCACCTCGGTTCCAGCAGCACAGTGTCACAGTGTTGGAGCACACGCCATACTGGTGTGTGCAACTGTGCTAATAGGGGGAGTTAACACAGGGAACAGCCTCCCACAGCACAGAAAATTAATGTGTGTTGGGAAAGCAGAATCTGGTAATTGGATGCCAGCATTTATTTACATTATAATAAGGTGTGTGTTCTAACTGCAGAGTCAGGGTGCATAAAGGCGGTGGTTTACACCTACACTCCCTGTGTGTTTTGCCGTAAGACATGCTGGGGCTCAGGAGCAGCTTTTTTGGCGTGCCCTGTCCTATATGAGGGACAGATGTATGAGGACAGGTGGCCTGTAAGGACTCCTTCCAGCCCAAGTTCTGCTGTGACTGGGTGTGAGCCAGCTGTGGCCATGGGTGACACCATGTCTTTGTTGTGCAGATGTGGAAAGCAGTTGTGGGACACAATGTGTCAGTGAAGGTGGAGGCTCAGGGAGACGACTGGGACACAGACCCTGATTTCGTGGTGAGTGTCTGGTGTGGCAGCTGTTATACTGGTGGTGCGAAGAGTTCCTGGCCCCGGGCACTTGCTGCTGAGCTGGGCCGGGGCTCAGGGCTCGGCACTGCATGCAGCACTGCTGGCAGGGCAGGATCAACTGAGTTCCATCAGCCCCTGCAGGTATTGTCAGGTGACCTGTCTGAGCCACTTCTGACACCAGGTTTAGTCTCCAGAGCTTCCTACATCATTGCACACCCTATGGCTGACCACAGGTAATGGCACTTAAGGAGTACAGAATATGCAGTGTTTCTTAAACCTGCTCCTTGGTAACTTCCCTTGTCCTCCCCACAACGTATGTTACAAGACACAGTGAACACTTAAGTTTTCTCTGTCCCACACTGTTCGTAACTGTACAGGACCCAGGATTTCCCTCATTTATCTTTTTTTCCAGATAGAAAATCCTACTCTATTTAGAGTCGGCTTGTGCAGATGCAGCTCTGTGCCTCTTATAGTCTTGTTTTCTATCTAGACCGACTCTGAGTGAGCTGGTGAGAGAAGAGAAGGGCTCAGCCTGGGGAACACTCTGCATTCATACAGGGTCATGATTTTCATTTTCCGTTTGGTTCTCTATTACTTTCCTAATTAGCCTCTCCTGTCAGACAAGAGTCCTGTGTTTTCGAGGTTCAGTCTTGCCTAATTATTTCCAGTAAGAAATTCTAGTTTGGGACAGAAAAGCAAATTCCTTTCTCATAGTTTCAAGTTATTAATGTTTCAGGAAAAATCTACACTGTCCAATTCTTTTGCTTACCTAATTTCTTCTATTTGTGGAAGCAGTCAAACTGTGAACATAATAAGACTTTGTATTAATTTTTTTCATTCTCTTTCATATATACATATTTTCAGCTTTACTGTATATTAGGAAAGACTTTATTGATGCTTCACTTTATCGAATGTATGTTCAGACCTTCCACAAAGCTACAAAACAAGGCTGTGATAGCCAGGCCCGAGGGCTGAGGTCTCTGCGGTTTTTCCAGTATTTTCCCGAACAGCGAATTCCGCAGACTCCTGGTGTCATCTCGGCTCTGCGGAGTGGGTCGGAGACCCCGGCCCGGCCCTGCCCTGCACTGTCCTGCAGGGCGTCGGCGGGCGGCGGGGGATGGGGTGCCGGGACTTCTGGGCTGT
>NW_008238429.1:36563-42421 GCF_000691975.1 Corvus brachyrhynchos | reverse complement strand
AAATGCTTCTTGTTCCTTCCCTGCTCCCTCGGGACAGCCCAGCGCGGCCCTGCAGTGTGTCCAGTGCAGCACTCAGAAAAAGGAAGGTGTGGGATTCCGAGAAAGTCGGGGTGTAGCCCTGAACAGGGCCGCAGGAGGGGGGCTGGATGTCCCCCTGAGCCCATTACTCTGGTCCCTTGCCAGGCGCCGGGCTGCCCTCTCAGGCACGGTGGCCGCGTGTGTGGCTGGCACCCAGGGGAGCCCAGCGCAGGCACACGGGGGCAGCTGGTCCTGCGTGCGTGTCCTGCTGTGTGCTGGGCTTTGGCTGGTGCAGGGGCACAGGGGTGCTCCAGCCAGCTGCATGGCTCTGCAAAATCCCACGCTGACCTGCCCTGTCTCTGTCTCCAGCATCCATGAGCTGAGGAACAAGGTATCAGAGGAACATGAGGTCATCAAGAAGAAGGAGCTGGAGACTGGCCCCAAGGCATCCTATGGCTATGGGGGAAAATTTGGAACAGAGCGAGACCGAATGGATAAGGTAACAGCTGCGGAAGGCTTCCTTGAGCCTCAGTGGAAAAGTGCTTTTCTCATAAAGGAAGGGGCATCCCTGTTTTCTGGCCTGACCCTGAAGGGAGAGAATGGAGAGTTTGCATGGCTGCACAGATTCACACATGTCCAGCTAGCCCATAATCTGTATCCAGGATCTGTTTGAATTCATTTGTATAACTCATCTCTACAACTTCTTTGCAATGCTGCCTTTAGCTGTGAAGGACTTTCTGTGGCTGTTCAAGCCTGCTGCATAACAATTAAATCTGGTGCCTCCCTATTTGTGCTTGTAGAACTAATGTATAGTAATTCCCTTCTCAAATTCTGCATTACAGACCTCATATCTCCCTGAGATAAAGCCTTCGACATCAGATCCTGTCTATGTTTTGTGATGATCATCATCATAATGCTTCTTCCTGCACCTTTCAGCATTTAATACTTCTTTTTCAGAAGTGAGATGGTTCAATTTCAGTAGAGTTCAGTGGGTGTGGTCACTGTGGGATTGAACAATACCAGGATGGCAGGGTGAGAAACAGACTGTCCTGAAAAATTCCCTGCTCTCCCTGCCAGAGGTGTTGTAGTCAGGAACTGCACACACTCCTCAGGAGAAGGGGCAGAAGCTGAACATTTGCAGCATCCTGGTGCAACTGGACAAAGGCCAAGAAGTTGCTCAACAAAAACACCCTCAGTCTGGTCTGGCAGAGTCTGAGCACAGCTGTTCCATTTTGGCATAGAGTATCTGTGGTTTCTGGCCACAGCATCTCCAGCACGGAGAGCAGAATCCTGGCCTGGCCTGTGGCCAGGTTTGCTGGCCGTCACTGTCAGATGAAGAAATGGGGAACGGGTGCCAGATCTCTGCCTGGAGTTCTCAGTTGTGTGTGCCTATCTGCACTTTTCTCTTCTTTCCCCTGTGATTATCCACCATGCAACTCCACCAGCACTTGAGAGCAGCTGGTATTTGACTTTGCTTTGCCCGCACTTTGCTTAGTGAGCTGGCAGTGGGGATGGTTTGTGAGATGATAGCCCTTGAGGCTCCTCCCAGGCCTCAGAGCAGAGCTGTGCTGGCAAAGGGCACGTGGAGAGCATGGCCACCGTCGGCACAGTCAGCTTGGACCTGTTACCCCGTGGCTACGAGCGTGTCAGCAGCATGTAGAAGCACGTGGATCTCTGTCTGTCCACCATGGATGCTCATGTCATACTGTCTCTCCTCTCAGTGCGCAGTAGGACACGAGTACATTGCTGATGTTGGAAAGCACTCCTCCCAGACGGATGCAGCCCAGGGCTTTGGCGGCAAGTTTGGAGTCCAGCGGGACCGAGCTGACAAGGTGTGTTGGACAGTGCAGCTGAAATATGTGCCTGTGGCCTAGAGCACTGCTGCATGCCAGACTGTGGCTCAATTTTCAAAGCTCGGGGTGTGCAGGGTGTGCCGTGTGCTGTGGTCTCTCTGAAGAACAGCTCACCTGTGTGCGGGCCAGTGGCCGATGACACAGTGTGGGGCACCTGTGGAGATAACTGGTGTGCATTGATGTGGTGGGCCTGTCCCATCCAGGCAGAACACTGTTTGTCCTGGGGGGCTGTGGTGTTTGCCCCTGCACTCTGCAGCACAAGACAGGGAGCTGGTAACAGCCTGGCCCCAGGGGAGGGAGACTGAGATCCATCTTGGCCCTCAGGATGACTGACAGTCCTCCCCTTCTTGTTCCAGTCAGCACTGGGCTTTGAATACAAGGGTGAGGTGGAGAAACACTCGTCCCAGAAAGGCAAGTCCACGAGCGCATGTGGCCCCTTGACCCTTTGCCCAGCTTCTCTTCTGTTCCCAGTATCCCGTGCTGTTGGCTGTGGCACAATCTCCTGTCTCTTGTTTCAGATTCCTGTTCCCAGTCCATCACCCTTGTGGCCCCATTCCCCGCTGTCCTGTCACCATCCTCATACTGTACATCCTGCTTGTCTCTGTGCTTTGCTTTGATGGAAGCCCTATCCTGGCTGAGCAGAGGAGACACCCCCACCTTACAATGGATGGCTGGTGCTCCCTGTCCTCTCAAAGCCTTTCTTAGAACTGCTCCAGAGGAAGCCCAAGCACTGTAGCACTTGAGAAGTGACTGCTGCAAAAGCAGCCCTGTAAGGAAAAGGTACAACAATGGGTATGAAAACAAAACCCTACAGAGCATCCAAACTTCTGCAGAATTCTGCAGATAATTCAACAAACAGTGCAAGAATTGAAACTAAGGGTATTTTAAATATTCTGCACCCAAGAGAAGATGAGAGGGCATCTCTGAGATGAGATCTCATCTCTGATGAGAGGGCAGTCTGTTAAGGCAGCTGGTGTGGGGTCAGTAGCTCTGACCCAGGACGCTGTGACCAGTCCAGAGAGATGGTCCCATGGAGGATCGTCTTCCCAGGTCCCGTGCAGAGAAGCTGTCAGCTCTTAGTGATTTTCAGCTCGTGGTTCCAGCTCAGCTCTACAGGGCAGCCTCCAGGCCAGACCAGGGAGAGGGAGAGACGAGAGGCCCGTGTAGCTGTTCCGCACGAGGCAGCTTTATTCGTCCATACCTGGGGAAGGGAAGGCCAGTGACGGGCTTCTCTCTGCCCTCGCAAGGGTAGAGGGCTGGCTTTATAGGGATACAGGGGGTGGGTGTCAGAGGGTAAAGGCCAATGGGTTACAAAGGATCTGCATGGGGTCTCCCAGAGGCTTCTGGCTCTGTCTTCTCAACGTAGCTGAAAAGTGGTTGCCTTTCCAGGGAGTCTTGCTGGCAGGGTAAGCAATCTCCTTATCTCAGCAGATGTCCCTCCAGGGCAGGGGCTGGGCATACCCCACAGTCTGTTGCTCTTTGAGGTAAATGCGAGGAATACTGCATTACCAAGGAAAGAATCGAATCAGATTCATTTAAAAGGAAACTCTAAAAGAGGGAAAATGGTTTGAGGCATTCTTGGTTGATCTTAAAATAATGAATCACGTGCAGTTGTGCTCCATTAACATATTCTTGTAGACATAGAAATTCATCAGGCTGTGTGAAGCCACAGAAATTGCACAGGAAATGGAAATGTCAGAAATAGGGTGTTTGGATTGCTTTTCATAAAAAAGTGTCCATACTGGAAGCTCTAGCAGCAAGGTAACAGTCATAAAATCTGTGTTTACTGAAAACAGCTCTCTTAAAGATCCATTTCATAACAGCCCCATAGGTAGATAATAGTTTAGTCACAATAAGTTTAAGAAATTTTGGGACTTACAGGTTAAGTAACTGAGCTTCTGTGTAGCAGAAATCCATTCTGGAATACATAATGTTCTTATGCATGTTTCTCTAGATCATAGCCTCCATGGATTGGTACAGCTGAAGTTCTTGGAGACACCTCAGCTCAGTCCCATGAAATGCAGACCTGTGAGAATTGTGTCAGGGACCAGGGAGAAGCGACTCCAATTTACTCCTGAAGGGCAGGATTTAGACACCAAGCAGGCAGGTGTCTAAAAGGAGGAGTCTGTATAGCCAGGAGTCAGGATGAAGGCTGAAATGTCTCAGGAATCAGCCAGTAATAACCAGGTGGTCCTTAGAAAACAGCTGAACATGGCTGAAGTCATTAATGGATCGCTAGTTTGGAGATGGAAAAAGGAGAGGCACAAGGCAACCGTGATGTGCTCTCACACAATGGCAAACGTGCCAGTGAGAAGAGTGGGAGCATGTCTGCAGAAAGGAGGGTTCAGCCTTGGTGGCAGTCCCCAGGGTCAGGTGCTTCCTTGTGGAAGCTGAGATTCCACTATAGCAAACGTAAGCCCTTTTGCTATTCTTGTACTTCCCAGGCTCAGTGTACTTACAGCACTTTCCCAAGGCTGGCAGACCACAGGCTGAAATCCTGGCTCTGGAGGTGGGTTAGGGAGTGATGCCCCAGCTGTCAGTGCCCAAGTCCTGCTTGGCTTTGCCTTCGTGGGTGGCAGATCTCCCACTGTCCTTGGCATGTCCATTTTCTTCCTTTCCTCCTGGCCTGCTGTGTCTCCTGGTGCCCTGACCCACATTTGCCTTGGGCCCCCATTCCTATGGGCTCTCGTCTGTGGTGCTCCCTGCCATCCACTCTGTCCCCTCCAACCCTTCACTTTCTATGGTGTTTTCCATAATCCTTGCTGCCATCCCTTCTCCCTGGTGGCCCTTCCCAGTGCTGCTCCCCATCCTCTCCTCACCAGCCCCATGCTGGGGGCAGCATTTGACTCCATACACCACTTCAGATTACTCCAAGGGCTTTGGTGGCCGTTATGGAGTGGAGAGGGATAAGGTGGACAAAGCAGCTGTGGGATTTGACTACAAGAGCCAGGCAGAGAAGCATGACTCTCAGAAAGGTGAGCCACAGCAGCCAGGTGAGCTGGGGAAGCTGGGTGAGGTGGGAGATCTGGGGGAGCAGAGGAAACTGAGGGAGCTGGATGAGCTGGAGGGGCTGGGGTTGCTGGAGGAGGTGGGGGAGGTGGGGGAGCCAGCTGAGGGCAGGGAGCAGGGCTGGAGCTGGGGACTGCCCGCTGGGACTATGGGGCACTGTGCAGGGCTTTTGCAATCTGCTGCAAGAATGGTGGAAGAGCTACAGGGAGCTGTTGGGAATGGGTCAGGTGAGGAAAGCCATTGCACAGTGCATGGCTTCTGGAAAGAGTTCAGGCTAAAGGAAGAGGAGCAGAAGAGTTCTGTGGGCATAGGGATCTCTTGGACAGCATATCACCAAAGGAAGGGTGAAGGGGAAGCCCAGGCAGGTGCTAATAGCAGCAGACCTATCCCAGGGAGGAGGGAGGGCTGTTGCTGCAGCACCAGTGGGGAAATCTGGCCTTGTTCCATGTCTGAGTCCTGGGCACAGAAAACCTGTGAGAAAAGCCTGAACTCACACTGCTGCCACTTGTCTCCTTCCCTCCCTTGTCTCTTCTCTTCCATGCTCTGACCTGGATCCCTGTGGCTGAAGACTATTCTGTGGGCTTTGGTGGGAAGTTTGGGGTCCAGAGGGATCGTCAGGACAAGAATGCCCTTGGCTGGGACCATCAGGAAGAAGTGCAACCCCATGCATCCCAAAGAGGTCAGGCAATGTTGCCAGAGGTGGTAGCAGTTTCCTTGGAGCACACATAGACCTGGAGCTTGTGGTTCATAGTAAGAGATCCAGCTGCAGAATGTGTCCAGCACATTGCAGAGCAGCTGAGACACAGTGAACCCCAAAGCACAAGGGCAGAGTAGGTGTGTGCTTGGATCAGTGGGGGACATGGAATGTGAGTCCCTGAATCAGGACTTCCAGACTCTGCTGTGCATTCTCTGTGAGGGACATTCCTAACCATAAGCTCACTGTAAAGGTGAGCACAGAGGAGTGAGGCAGAACAGATC
>NW_008238429.1:35729-36436 GCF_000691975.1 Corvus brachyrhynchos | reverse complement strand
CCAGGAATACCTTGGGTACAGCACATTTGACTTCACTGAACAAGGCCACGCTCCACTCAAGTGGGGCGACTGGCCTCTCACCCCAGTGCCTTGGATTCAGGTTTGGCAGCTACAGCCATGCACACCTGTGCCCTCAGCTGAAACAAGGGAGGGATCAGTCCTAAAAGCTACTGTCCAGAGCACTTAGCTTTATCCATATCTCATCACATACGGAACTAACTAGAGATAACACATGCAAACTCATTTCACTGCTCACAGCATACTGACGTCAGAGGTACACACAAAATAAAAAATACTATAAAATAACATTTTTTCCATACAGACTATGCCAAGGGATTTGGAGGCCGTTGCTCAGTAACCAGCTAGGGCAATAAGGAGCTGGCTGAGTGCAAAATGCCAAAGGGTGCAGAGGGATGCAGCCTGGGGAGACTGTAATGCAGGGAATTCCTCATGGTACTGTCTGTAACTCCTCACTTCTCTGCTGTTTGTTACCTTCTGCAGGTTTTCACTCCTATCAAGGAGTGCCTCATGGTCTGTTAGGTGCTAAATCTTCCTGCACACCTTGACAAACCCCATCAAGAATGGGATTGGCATAGATCAATCTGACGTGCATGAGAAGAGGTCACCCAGTTAGCTGGTTCAGGTTTTCAGTTTGGGCTCGTCTGCAGTCACATCTCAGACTGAAGCACTGGGATTAATTCTGTGCT
>NW_008238429.1:31825-32375 GCF_000691975.1 Corvus brachyrhynchos | reverse complement strand
GGAAACTGAGGGAGGTGGATGAGCTGGAGGGGCTGGGGTTGCTGGAGGAGGTGGGGGAGGTGGGGGAGCCAGCTGAGGGCAGGGAGCAGGGCTGGAGCTGGGGACTGCCCGCTGGGACTATGGGGCACTGTGCAGGGCTTTTGCAATCTGCTGCAAGAATGGTGGAAGAGCTACAGGGAGCTGTTGGGAATGGGTCAGGTGAGGAAAGCCATTGCACAGTGCATGGCTTCTGGAAAGAGTTCAGGCTAAAGGAAGAGGAGCAGAAGAGTTCTGTGGGCATAGGGATCTCTTGGACAGCATATCACCAAAGGAAGGGTGAAGGGGAAGCCCAGGCAGGTGCTAATAGCAGCAGACCTATCCCAGGGAGGAGGGAGGGCTGTTGCTGCAGCACCAGTGGGGAAATCTGGCCTTGTTCCATGTCTGAGTCCTGGGCACAGAAAACCTGTGAGAAAAGCCTGAACTCACACTGCTGCCACTTGTCTCCTTCCCTCCCTTGTCTCTTCTCTTCCATGCTCTGACCTGGATCCCTGTGGCTGAAGACTCTTCTTGG
>NW_008238429.1:26881-31524 GCF_000691975.1 Corvus brachyrhynchos | reverse complement strand
CCTTGGGTACAGCTCTTTTGACTTCACTGAACAAGGCCACGCTCCACTCAAGTGGGGCGACTGGCCTCTCACCCCAGTGCCTTGGATTCAGGTTTGGCAGCTACAGCCATGCACACCTGTGCCCTCAGCTGAAACAAGGGAGGGATCAGTCCTAAAAGCTACTGTCCAGAGCACTTAGCTTTATCCATATCTCATCACATACGGAACTAACTAGAGATAACACATGCAAACTCATTTCACTGCTCACAGCATACTGACGTCAGAGGTACACACAAAATAAAAAATACTATAAAATAACATTTTTTCCATACAGACTATGCCAAGGGATTTGGAGGCCGTTATGGGGTCCAGAAGGATAGAGTGGATAAGGTAAGACTGCTGCAGCCTGCAACTGCTTCCTCCTAATCACTGCTTTTTGCCTAGCTGAAAAAAAAGAGATTCTCCAGGTGGAGGTGAGATCCCAGTGCTCAGTAAACAGCTATGGCAATAAGGAACTGGCTGAGTGCAAAATGCCAAAGGGTGCAGAGGGATGCAGCCTGGGGAGACTGTAATGCAGGGAATTCCTCATGGTACTGTCTGTAACTCCTCACTTCTCTGCTGTTTGTTACCTTCTGCAGGTTTTCACTCCTATCAAGGAGTGCCTCATGGTCTGTTAGGTGCTAAATCTTCCTGCACACCTTGACAAACCCCATCAAGAATGGGATTGGCATAGATCAATCTGACGTGCATGAGAAGAGGTCACCCAGTTAGCTGGTTCAGGTTTTCAGTTTGGGCTCGTCTGCAGTCACATCTCAGACTGAAGCACTGGGATTAATTCTGTGCTTGGCAGGCTGCCCTGAAGGCTCGGTCAGCAAAAGGGGTCCTGCCAGTGGGTGATGATCTGCATGGGTGTGGATAGCCTAAAAGATGCGAATCCTGGAGCTTTGGGGTATTTGCAAGAGGCAGTAAGGGTGCCTTCCCTGAAACCTGCTTTCCCTGCTGTGGGGCACAGTGCTGTGCCTGGTACAGCACCAACGCTGCTGTCCTCGGGAGCTCAGGGAAGCAGGAGAGGATATAAACACACTGGAGCAACCCACATGGTCCTGTCCATGCTGTGTGTGTAGGCTGGGCCAGCAGCAGAGAGGGAATGTTGTCCTGCCCTCAGAAGAGATTAGCACTATCTGTGAATTTAACAACAGCAAATGGAGGGGCATTGACAAAAGTCACATCTTGTCTGTGGTCAAAAACAACATGCAAAAGCAGATGATGACTTGGTAGAAGGGCTGTGGGTCCTTTGGGAAGCAGGGTGCAGAGGAGATAAGCAGTTCTTGTTTGTATCAAAGTGAACATGAATTTGTGTGTTTTGAGAATACTGAAGCATAAAGAAACATAGTAAAAATAAGGATATTTGGGCAAGTAACTAAGTGTCTGATTGCCTGGTCCTTAGGCGCTGCAGAAGTTCTGAATTCGCTGCACCAGAGGAGAGCATAACAGACCCTCAGGCAGCCTGAACTCCCCTTTGCTAAAGTTCTGGACTCTCAGTGTCAGACTGAGTCTCACACAAATGCTGTCATATACACAGCATGTCCAGGCCCCTGCTGTGACCTGTGGACACCTGGTTCTGAGCCTGCAGGCTGGTTTGCCTGCTCAGGGGTGTTTTCTGCAGGGACAGCAGAGCTGCTGACAGGGATCCGTGGCGGTGGCAGTGGCAGTCGGGCCCCAGCCTGTTGTGACACCTGCAGGCAGCACCTGGTGTAAAGTGTCAGGCTGAAAAGTGGGTCCTACCTGCTGGTTCCTTTCTGCATTAAGCAGTTTTCTCATGAAAGCAGATAAACCCTTAAGCCCTCTCTATCTCACTTTGATTTTCCTGCAACCTCCCCACCAATACTATTCCCAGTTCAGCATCTCTCCACACCTCCTGAAGCCAGTGATGCCGCAGGTATTCACACACAGATGCTGGTTTCCAGCCTGTGCCACTGCACACACATGGCAGGTGAGGCAGCTGTGCATGCAGCAGAGAAGTGCTTTCAGGCTTTGTGCCACTGGGAGTGCAGGGATGGATGAATGGTGTTCCTGGGCCTGGGGAAGAGACAGATGGCCAGGCATCCTGCCAGGCAACCCCTCAGCTCCTTGCCATGGTACAGGGAGTGCTCCCAGCCCTGCTGTCCTGTGCCACTGCTCAGCCTCCCTTGCTGGGCTCCACAGCACTTTTCCAGCTCTCAGTGCCACCTCTCGGGCAGGGACACCTGTGTCCTTGGCTAGGGGGGCAACCGGCACGTCCCCAGGGTAGGGAGGTGTCAGAAGAGGGGACTGCAGCCAACAGCCTCCCCTGGGCCAGGGCAGGTGTACAGGTGAGGACAAACACACCTGGGAACAAAGCTTGCCATCACCAGTACCCAAATCCAGCACTGGCACTGCCCAACAAACTGAACAATTCTTTCCCTTCCTCTTGCAGAGTGCTGCTGGCTTTGATGAGATGGCAGCTCCCACCTCCTCCTATGAGAAAACAAGACCCCTGGAGGCAGGTGAGACCTGAGTTCCAGCCTTGGGCTTAGGAAACTATGGGCCTCACAGTCCCTCTGTGGCAGCATGCTGGCAGGTGTGTGCAGTGGTGGGATAGGGGTTTGACCTGTGCTGGAGGGCAGGAGAAAGTGGCTGAACTGCAAGATTCTCTGGAAGAGGCAGAGGTCTGGGTTTCTCCTGGATGCTTGGGGTGGTGGAAGGAAGACATAGGGCTGGGTCAATCAGCTGTCTCCTCACAGGAGCTTCCAGCGGCACCAGCAGCCTGCGGTCACGGTTTGAGCACATGGCCAAGTTGGCAGAGGAGGAGAGCAGAAGGCAGGCAGAGGAGGAGCGGGTGAGGTGGCAGGCCCGGGAGCACCCACTGGCTCAGCAGCAGGTGAGCCAGGGCCATCTTGCCGTGTCCTCCAAGACTCGTGACACAGACTTTTCCTCAGAGCCAGGCAGCTCCATGTCCTTCTATCTGGTGTCTTGAGGGTAATCTCATGCCTAAACTGCTTCCCTGCACCTGCCAAGAATGGCCACTGAACTTCACAGTTGTCACTGGACTTTCCTTTTCAGCACACCAAACACTCATATAAGGACATACCTGTGCCCAACCATGGCACCTGTGCTCTGGACTCAGCTCCTTTTGCCTCTGGTACCTGGCAAACAATGTGGTTACTCCTCCCCAGCACTGCTATCCCAGCAGTCTGTATGTGGGATGCATTCCAGCAAACTGGAGATGGCACCCAGCCCCTATATTTACTTGCCTTCCTACCTGGTGCTCTTCCTGCACTCAGAGACCAGAGGGGTGTTGACAGTGAAGCTGTCCTGTTCCCCCCAACATGCTCCTCTTCGGGGCTGCCCCTCTGTTGTCACCAGCCTATGAGTGCCCAGGCCCAGAGCAGGTTTGTAGGTGGAGGAAAATGTTCTGAGTTGCTCTGTTGGGAATGTGAAGAGCCATTGTTCTGGACTCGTTCAAAGGGACTGAGCACGGTCTGATGCCTTTTCTCCAGCAGGAAATCCCGCTGAGAGAGAAGGAACCCACCGGGGCAGCCTCTCCAGCCGTGCCAGCAAGGGTCCCCAGGAGCACTGCTGGGGACCAGCCTGTGTCACCAGGAGAACAGGTGCCAAGGCAGCCTGGGAGAGCTGGGAAGGGGAGCAGGCGGAGGGGATTTCACCTGAGAGGGGCTGTGCTTTGTGGGCACGCTGCAGGAAGATGTGGAGCACAGCCCCAGCATGTGAGAGGAAGGATAAGGGGGAGCATTGGGATGGGGATGGGACTTGGCTGCACAGCACCTGACCCCATGGGACAAGCTCTGGGAGTGGGTCAGTGCAGTGGCAGTACCATGGGCAGTAGTGAAGTATGAACAGAGTTCAAACACATGAGCCCTGAGGGTCTCCAGAGCAATCCCAGGTGCTGGTTCAGCATGGCCCAAGTAGCTCGCTGTTTCCCTGGTGTGCAGGGGATGATGCTGTGTGAGGATGTGTGCTGGGATGATGTGCCCTGGCAGCAGTAAAGGGGCTGCCTTGTGTCAGGTGCTGGCAGTCGGGGAAGAGCTGCCTGTGGTGGGTGCTTTTCAGGTGACTTTCCTGTCACTTTCTCACCTCGTGGCAGGAGGCCAAAAGGGAGGATGAAGAAGTACCACCCACTTTGCCACCAAGGCCAGCAGATCTGAATGCTGAGCTGTGCAAGGTCCCCAGCCAAGGTCAGCCCACCTACAGTATAAGTTCGGATGTTGGTGGAGACTATGAGGAGCTGCCAGAGCCCTCTGACTACTGTGACAGTACCAGTGCAGTTGCTGACTATGAGGAGCTGCCAGCCCCACTGGGAAAGCCGGATGCCACCTATGACTTTGGAGGAGATGAAGGTGAAGACTATGAGGTGATCCTTCCTCAGGAGCCCAGGCAGACCCAGCCACATGTGGGTGAGTACTGATGGAAGAGCCCATGTCTTGGGGAGTTTGTACCTGTCCACTCACCTCACTGAATGTATGGGACAAAGTCCAGAGGGAATTTTTATCCTGAAGTCTAGTGTGATCAGGATAGCAGCTCCAGCAGTCTACTGTGATCAGGATAGCAGTCTCCTGGTGGAGACTTGGTTGTGTCCCACTCCACTGTCCAGCTCTAAGGTGCAGTTGAGCTGCATGGGATGCTGGACC
>NW_008238429.1:23971-26787 GCF_000691975.1 Corvus brachyrhynchos | reverse complement strand
GGCTGCCTGTGCTGCTCCAGGGCCTGAGGGTGCCTCTGGTTCAGCCCATTCCTCACGTGGCTGGTGTTCTGGTGGAGTCTCCTGGTGTGAGGAGTGCAGGTAGCCTTTGTCTAAGCACAGGAGCAAGCTGCATGGGCTGCTGTCGGTGCTTCTGTTGCAGCTTTGCTGGTACTGGAGATGGCAAGTGAAGAGGTTGGAGTTATTCCCCACCTTTTTCTTGGGAGAGGAGCATGAAAGATCAGGACCCAACTGTCTCATTGAAGAAAGGAAGGGAAGTCACACCTTGCTTTGGGGATGTGGTGCACCTCTCCTTGTTGACAGGGTTTGGATGTGCTTCCCCAAAGCTGGGCTAGAGGGTGGCACTGACCAGTACTGTGTGGTTGCTTCAGCCTCTGTCTCATTTGTCCGTCCTGTGTTCTGCAGGGAACATGGACAGTGCTTATGAGGGGCAGAATCCTGGGATCTGCGCGGTGGCTCTCTATGATTACCAAGGAGGTGGGTCTGGAAGGTGCTGTGCCCCGGCAGGGCTGTGCCCTGGGGACGTAGGGATTCACTGCATCAGCAAAGGGGGAAAGATTGTGACTTGGTGGTTTAAATTTCTTCCTCCTGGGAAGCAGAATGAGACCTGGCTTGGGAACTGTCATGGTTTAGGAATGGTATTTTCCAGTTTAGTACTCTCAGTAAAAAAAAACCCTCTCCAATTGGAGGCAAAAAAAGGCAAAGATCACAGGTTGAGACAAGAACAATTTACTGGAAACAGCAATAAGAAAGTGAACAGTAACAGCAACAATATCAATAACAAAAAGTGTAAGAAAAGAAATTATTCACATGGAAAAATACCCAATAATAGACAATGTTGGATGGCTCCCTCCACCACATTTTCTCAACCAGAAGGAACCCCGTCTTCCTCGGAATCGAGAGTCCCTTTCCCCCACCCCTGGCAATGACATGAGGGGGTATAGAATAATCTCCATGTCTTGGCCATGGCCCCTCCCAGCAACTGCAAAAAATTAGCTTTGTCATGGCCCAAACCCGGACAGAACAGAGAAACTTCATCTTTTGCCTGTGATGTCTTGTTCTTTCTCTGCTTTATCTGTGCTGTTGGATGGGGTTGGGTGAGGTAAATTCTAGGGGGTTATCAGAGCACTTGTTCTGTCTTCTCCTGCCTGGGGGAAGGTGGGAGGAGGAATGTGAACCAGCTCTCTCTGAGGTTCTCTTTGCATTATGACTGTCTTTTCTTGACAATTTTTGCAGATGGAGATGATGAGATTTCTTTTGATCCTGATGACACAATCACGCACATTGAGATGGTGGATGAAGGCTGGTGGCGGGGACAGTGTCATGGCAGAGTTGGCCTCTTCCCAGCAAATTATGTGAAGCTTCTGCAATGAAATGAGCACAGTGCAAGCTACTTCCTTCCAAACTTTTGCCTCTGTCGTGCTTTGATACTGGCCAAATGCCAGGCACCCACAAAAGTCACTCACTCACCCTCCCCTTGAACAGCCTGGTAGAGGAGAGAAAAAATTAATGAAGGGTTCATGAGTTGAGATAAGGACTGGGAGAAAACACTCCAAGGGCAAAACAGGCTCCACCTAGAGGTACAAAGTGAATTTATTACTAGCAGAGTCAGAGGAGGATAATAAGAAGTAAAATACGCCCTTAAAAACACCTTTTTTTCCCCCCCAACCCCTCCCTCCTTCCCACCAACTGTGCAGGGAGACTGGACGTGGAGGTTTGGTCATTTCGTCACCTGAGATCTGCTGCTGCTGCTCAGGGAGAGGAGTCCTTCCCCTGTGAGACCGTGGATTTCCTCCCAGGGAAGACAGTTCTTTGTGAACTCCCCCGGCGTGGGTCCAATCTCACGAGCAGCAGTCCTCCCAAAACTGCCGCAACCTGAGCCCCTCCCACAGGCAAAGCAGTTCTCCCAAAACTGCTGCGGCGTGGGTCACTCTTCCACGGGGTGCAGTCTTCCAAGGCCAGGCTGCTCCCGACCCGGAGCAGGGGCCTCTCCCTGCACTGGGTCACAGCCTCCTGCAGGCATCCACCTGCTCTGGCATGGACACCTCCCCCGTGGGCTGCGGATGTACGTCTGCATCCCCCGTGGATCCCCAGGGCTGTGGGTGGATCTCTGCAGGGAGACACCAGGGTCAGTGGAGAAGGAGGGGCAGGAGGGGCTCCAGGAGCCAGAGCCGAGATTCCTCTGCAGGCCGTGGTGATTGCCATGGTGATGCAGCTGTGCCCCTGCAGCCCCCGGGTATCCACGGGGGATGCAGAGATCCACCCGTCCACGTCCAGTCTCCCTGCACAGTTGGTGGGAAGGAGGGAGGGGTTGGGGGAAAAAAGGTGTTTTTAAGGGCGTATTTTACTTCTTCTTATCCTTCTCCTCTGCTAGTAGTAATAAATTCACTTTGTACCTCTAGGTTGAGCCTGTTTTGCCCTTGGAGTGTTTTCTTCTGGTCCTTATCTCAACTCATGAACCCTTCATTAAATTTTTTCTCTCTCCTCTGCCCAACTGTGGAGGGGAGAGCAAGTGAGCAGCTGTCATGGGTGCCTGGCGTTTGGCCGGTGTCAAACCATGACAGCCTCTCTCTGCTTCAGCCTTTTCCATGTTATCAGCTTCATTTGGCTCAGCTTGGTGTATACACATTGAGAGAAATATCAAGGAGCAAACTGGCAGTGTCAGAGGGAATGTTTTGTCTTATGCCCAAGAGGCAAAGCAAATCCCTCCCTCAAGCCAGTACATCTTAGGCAGATGCTCAGCTGTGGGAGTTGTTGCTCTGTGGGATGCAGGTACCATCACAGCAGGGATAAACCCG
>NW_008238429.1:9826-23737 GCF_000691975.1 Corvus brachyrhynchos | reverse complement strand
TCAGTGTTTGATTCTGGGAAAACACACAGGCTGTGTCTGTTACAGGAAAGGTGCATTGGGATTCAAGTTAAAAATTATCAATTTTAATGTAAGTTTTCCAGAGGTTTCTTGTTTGGGTTTCTGTTTGGTTGGCTTTGGGGGTTTTGTTTGGTTGGAGTGCTTTGATTTTTTTGTTTCTCTGAGGTAACTTCCCCAGTCCTTTTTTGTTGTGCAGTTCCTGCTGTGTTTCCTGCTGTTGCTTTCCAGGGGCTCTACAGAAAGGGGTTCATTGGGCAGACTCTGATGTGTCCAGTGACACTGGACTGAGGGTGGTTCAAGGACTTTTTAGAATCCAGAAGGGCGTATAGGAAGGAGGACTGAGGGGCTCGCAGCCTGTCTGGGTAGGAGGAACAGCCCAACCCAACAGTGGGTTACAGAAACATTTCTTTCCCTGAAGAATAAAATCAGTATGTGTTGTGCATTAAGAAATGGCAAACTGCTCCCAACAAGGCCATGTGCCTCCTAGTCCCAGTTCTGACTCTCCAGTGGGTTTCTTTGGGAACAGATTGGATATTGCTGGGTATCTCTTGGTAACTGAGCTACAGATGAGCATGTTTGGGTCCAGCTGACCTCCAGCCGACGTAGGTTGTGTGACTGCAGGTGTGACCTGCCTGTGTCATCTCCCTTGCCCCAGTGAGTCCCTGCTCCTGGCTCTGCCACAGTGTTGAACACTGCTGTTCCTCATGTACGCACCTGCAGATTTGGCCATTACCCACCCAGTCATTTGAGCTTGGACCCAGCTGCAGACCCCCTGCTGGAAGAGGGGACTGAGGCAGCAGCAGCAGCCCCACATCCCCAGCCAGTCCTCAGCTGCTGTCAACCAGAGCCACACCACACACAACAGCTGCACAGGTAGATTTTTCTGGCCATAAAGCAAAGCATTTCTGGGGAGCAGTTCAGTGCCACCAGCTCACAGCTCAGTGCTGAGACCTCCCTGTCTGACTGCAGCACTGAGGCCATGGGTGGCCTGTGCAAGCGGCTGTGCTTATGTGCAAAGTGCTGCAGAGCCTCCCTGACAGCCTGGGGAAACCCAGCAGACATCAGATTCAAAGCCAAGGCATGTGGGGAAGGTGGATTGTGTGACAGCCCCTCTGTTCAGGCCAGGTTATGCAGTACAAGGCACTGCCCTTGTTCTGCACAGGGCGTGACTCAAGACCTGGGGCAGCCCTGAGGCAGAGCTCGTGGCCGTGCTCCGGGCCAGCACATGTCTGGCGTCACATGAATTTGCCTTTTGCAGAGTTCCCTGGCAGTAGCACAGCTGCAGCAGGTCCTGTGCTGAGCTCAGCACATGGCATCTGGAAAATAAAGACAGATCCTGGACCTGTAGCCTTGTTCCTGACTTTATTTTTCCATTCTGCCATCAGTGATACGCTGAGGGTGAGACGAGTGATGGCAGTGTGCCATGTGCTTGGGCTGGGAGCCCCAAGCTCACTGTGCTGTCACAGACATCCCATGGATGGACACTGCAGTGCCAGCGCCGTGTCGGCAGCCTGTCACAGCCCTGGCATTGCTCAGGCATTGTTGCCTGAGGAGCTTGGTGTGCCACTCACCCGCACAACCTTCCGCAGGGCCTCCCATACCTCCTGGTTGCGAAGGCTGTAGATGAGGGGGTTGAGCATGGGGCTGATGATGCAGTACAACACAGAGACCAGGGTGCCAGCTGCTGGTGAATAGCCCGAGCTGGGCCGGTTGTAGTTCAGGTTGGCCGCCACGAAGTACAGGATGACCACAAGCAGGTGGGCAGAGCACGTGGAGAAGGCCTTGCGCCGGCTGGTGGCCAGTGGCATCCCGAGGACGGTGGCCAGGATGCAAAGGTAGGAGATTACGACAAGCAGGAAGGGACTGAGTCCCACAAAGATGCTGGAGACATGGAGGGCCAGCTCATTGGGGCGGGTGTTACTGCAGGCAGCCCCCAGCAGTGGCGGCACATCACAGAAGATGTGCTGGAGCTTGGCAGCCCCGCAGAATGAGAGCTGGGCTGCCAGGAGGGTGTGCACAGCTGAGTCCAGCAGCCCCCAGAGCCAGCAGCCGGCAGCAGCCATCGCACAGGTGCTGCTAGCGGTCATAGGCCATGACAGCCAGCAGCGCGCACTCGGCCCCCGCGCACCACATCAGGAAGAATGCCTGCGCCAGGCACCCACGGTAGGAGATGGTCGCCTGTTGGCACAGAGTGTTTGCCAGGATCTTGGGCACCGTCACTGATGAGTAGCAAAGGTCTAGGCAGGACAGGTGACTGAGGAAGAAGTACATGGGGTTGTGGAGATGGGGGTCCAGGGACACGAGGGAGAATGTTGCGGAGTTCCCCAGCAGCGTGGCCAGGTAAATGGCCAGGAAAAGAGCAAAGAGGAAGGGCTGTCCGTGGGAAAAGCCCAGGAGCACAAACTCCGTCACCTGTGTGTGGTTCGTGCCTTCCATGGGGCAAGCTGGGTCAGTCTTTGGCCACAACTGAGCACAGAGGAGGAGGGGGGGACTGTGAGCCAGGGGACTAGACCACAGACCCCCATGAGGCCAGGAGTTCACTGGTGGTATAGCTCTGATCCCATCTCCCTAGCGGTTGAAAGTTTCCCATGTCCAGATTTCACAGACACTGGGATTTTGGAGTCCAAAGAACTGCCATCCAGTGTTGGGTACCTGACTAGAGAAGAAGCACACAGAAAAACCCAAGAGCAGGGGGCATCCACCCACACCTCTTGAAGTTCCTTGCCAACCCAGCCCCTAGTCCTGATGACTATTCCAAGCATGTGTCTCTCCCCCTCCTGGATGTATTTATGGTGACTAAATGCTCCCCTGCCCCTGGACAGGTCACAGCATTCCCTAGATGCCACAGCCACTAAGCCTGCTCTTCCCCAGCCCCGGGCTGGGGATATGGCATCACCCTGCACCAGTTAAAAGAATGCTTTTTCTTTATCCTGTTTCCTGCTCTGTGATAACCAACACTCACAAAACAGGGGTTCCACTTACAAAAGTACAGGTTCCAGCAAAGGGCAACTCACCACATGGGGTTTGTTGAGCCACAGGAAAATTTAAGCTATCAGGCATCTCCTGGCCTGGACCTCCCAACCTTTTTTCCATCATCCTATTTCAATTTTCACGCTGACACAAGGGTTTTGCTCACAGGCACATGGAGCTGTGATCACCGTGTCCAAGAGGTGGAGGAGGCACGAGGAAGCATTTAAGGTTCGGAACCTCGGCCAAAGGCTGGTGAGGGTGGCATGTGCTGGGCGCTTATGGCCAGGGCTGCTGCTGCCCACCCTGCCCATGCCATGGACTCCACAGGTGGGGCCATGTGGTGCTTCAGTGGGAAAATACAGTGAGCAAAGACCAAAAAAAGAAGAAAGAAAATAGAAAGCATCCCATTCCTCTTTATAGGCATACTTCTTGCAACAGAAGTCAATTGTCACGTCTCTTCAGGAGATTAAACAACCTGATTAAATTTCAGGTTGGTTCCCTTGCTTTAGACCCATTAATCTGGTTTTAATTTCTCTGCCTGAAGCCTGTATCTGTGTATCAGTCATGTGTTTATAACATTAAGTGCTGGAGAATTCACTGCTTCTGTTGGGAGTTTGTTTCTTACAGCTGCTTACCACAGGAAACCGTCAAAGCACTGTTAAAATTGTGTGCTTTTTCCTACTGGATTTGCTCCAGTCAGTTCTGTCTCATTCATAACTTTGAGGTCCTCCAGCTGAAGACCATCCTGTTCTGAGGGTATTTTCTCCCTGTGCACTGGGAGCAATACCAGGGTTTGCTAAGCAGAAGCAGAATTAAGTTCTGATTCCTTTCTCTTTCATTTGCTAATTTTTCAACATTTTTTAAAAAATTTAACTTTGAGAGGAAAATGTTCAGTCAGCAGATGAGTTCTTCCTTGCCTGGCACAGTGACATCCTAACTTGTCACTCCATCCAGGATGTGCCAGGCTGGGAAACCTCTGCCTGGGCAAGCTCTCAAACTGTTGCCCAGATCAACATATTCTTTAATTACTAATTCTGCACACATCGGGTTTTTTTAGATTACTAATTCTGCACACATTGGAGAGGGACACAAGGACTGTATCATCCCATGGTCTGGAAATCTCAGACCATTGCTTTTCCTCCAGCTCCAGCTTGAGCCAACAGCATTTCGATGAAGGAGTAGCCCAACATGCCTGTCCCAGTGCTGCAGTTGGGAGCGGGTCCTGGGGGGGTGAAAGCTGGGGGAGCCCATGGTGCAGTTCCCCGGGAATCGCCTCCTGCCTCCTGCTGTCCCTGCTGCAGTGCTGCGGTGTGCACGTGCACCTGTGTGCACTGGAAATTCAGGCTGTGTGATCTGTCACAGCACTCAGGCAGCTGCTTTGTGAGGGTATAGCAACCCCTGTTGTGTGGGGTGAGAGGGGAAGGCTCTGTCCAGGACTTGCCTGGATGCTACTCCTGCTGACCTGTTCGTCAGAGGTAGGGGGCTGCTGACAGGTGAACCTGTCACTGGCAAAGGTGGGGATCTTCCTGTTGCATAGGGGACTTCAGGGACCAGAGTAATAAAAATGTGAATAAATTCAATAGTAGGAGGTTGGGCATATAAAGGTTAGTCACCTGCTCATGCTCCAAACTGGGGCTCAACACCTGGAAAAAGAGCAGCTGAGCAAGAGGTGTCTAAGTCCATCACACCAGGAAATGAACCTTGAGCCCTGCATGGACCATGGGTGCATAGCAGTGACCCTGTGTGTCACAGAATGCAGGAAATGGTTAATGTCACTGCAGGAGGGGCAGCAAGGGCTGGAGAGCTCAGCTGGTGCCCTCCCCATGCTGACAAATCCAGGCTGGATTGGACATGGAACTCCAGGGCTGCGGAGCAGCCACAAGAATGTGCAGAGGAATGACCCTAACGTTCACCCTGGAGTGATGCGGCAGTCAGCAAACACAGCCGCAGTTCAGAGATGCCAGATTTAATCCATTTGTCTTCAGACATCCTGCGCACCAAGGAATAGGAAGATGTGGGAGGAGAATCTCCCTGTCTCCCTTGGACTGCACAGGAATGAGCCTGGAAAGAGCCTCCACCTTGCTCGACCCTTTTCCTCCCTCTCTCACTTGCACTGAAGGCGATTTCTCATGGTAACTCCTGACCAACCAGGTGTTACCCTGTGCAGGTACCAGCACAGGTACACACACTCTGCCCAGACAGGCTGGATGGGGAGCAAAGAGGGAACACAGCTGCCACCAGTGCCAGTCAGGTTGCTGTCCTTTCCTCGGGAGATGGGAGGGACCCTTGTGATGGTGACATATGAGCCGGAGACCCAGCCCTGCTCTGGTGCCCTCCCTGAAGCAGGGGACCTTCTGCATAACTCCAGCGTTTTGGGGACCATTCTCTCACCCTTCCTCGTGCAGGAGCACATATGTGCTCTGTACCTGCCAGGGAAGCTGCTCCTGCAGGAGAATGCAGTTCTCCTCACCAAGCCACTGCATCCATACTCAGGTGAGCAGAGTAGCCTGGAGCATACAGCACTGGGAGGTGGGGTCCTGAGCCTTGGGCACAGCCAAAGCCCAGTGTGAGGGTACAGCTGAACTGAGGGAGAAGATAACAACACGGGATTCATTTCTCTTGGGAAGGACTGGATGCCTCTATTGGAGGCAGCAGCAGCAGCCACAGCCTGCCCAGACCACCCAGGAGCCCTGGGGGCCAGCACCAGGTTCCCCCCAAGCAGTGCATGACAGGAACCTGGCGAAGCCCTGCCCTCTCACCCCTCCTCACCTCCACAGCCAAGAGCAGAGACTGGATGGCACCTACTCCTTAGTAAGCTGTCCCCAGGTGCTGTCCTATGTTCCATGTCTCAGCCATGTCCCAGGTGCTGCCTGGTTTGTCTTACCTGCATGAGGAGAAGCTCACGTGTCCTCGATGCTGTAAGCGCAGCAGAAGCTTTTAACCCTGCAGGGGCCCTGGGGAGAGGCTTTCAGAGGTGGCTCCTGTTCAGTGACAGGAGCAAAGAGCGAGGAGCAGCACCCACCAGCCTGCACCAGTGGGATCTGAGCCCACGGCACCAAGCCCATCTGACACCGGACCCACGCTGACCTCCCATCTTGCTCCAGGCTGTGCCAGGTGCAGACCAGTGCCAGACCCCACTCCAGCCTTGCAGCTCTCGGGCACCTGGGCACAGCATCTGGGCATGGGAGGAGGATGCCAGAGGGGCTGGGGGCTGCAGTTCCTGGGCCCCAATCCTTCCCACAGCCCCATTTTACCTGTTGCAGGGCTGTGAGGTGCCAGCAGAGATGGAGAGCAGTGATGCTGCCTTTGGCCAGACCGGCAGCACCACAGCTGTAGGGACACAGCATGGTGCCTACACTCCCCTGTGCTCTCACCACCTGTGCTAACCATGCCCACCCAGTCCAGTGCAGAGCTCTCTGGAGGAGATTATGTGGTCCAGAGGCCTGGAAGAGGACTTGGACAGGTGGGACATAGCCCTGTCAGGGGCACTGACCGGACACAGATGGCACCAAGCAGTGTCCAGTGTGTTTGAAGGGCTCAGCAGTGACATGGTGCCTTGGGGTGACTTTATGATGTGTACCCCATGTTGCTGCCCTATGCCCAGAAATTAATTTTGTGCCTTTCTGTGCCTTTAAACTGAGCCTGAGATGAGAAAAACCTGACCAAAACTTTCAAAGCAGTTTTGCAGTTTGTTTTCATGTTTTCGAGGACACAGAGATAAAACTGGTCTGTTTCTGCAGCGGCGGGAGCGGAAGGTGACAGCTTGCTTTGCAGGCAGTGTTCGGCTTTCTTTTTCTCCAGAGAGAGATGGAGAGCTGAACTTCTGTTTTCCTGGGTCTTTGTTTTTTGCCTTTTTTCTGCTGGATTGCTTCAATATCAGAACACATCAGGAGGACTTTCCACCAAGCACAGAGGGCCTGGCCCTGGGCCAAGTTCCAGCTCTGAGGAGGAGGGAGACCAAAGGGAGGACAAGGTTTTTCTCTGCAGTGAGAGATTGTAATATTTAGCATTATTTTTTATCTCTTTCACTTTCCTTCGAGGAAAAAGTGGTGGGGGAGGAGTGGTTTGTAACCTGCCTTCTCTCAGGGGATATATTTCTAAATTTGGCCAAACCGGCACACATGGCTCTGACTCAGGCTGGGTGAACATTGCCTGTTCAGAGCCTGGAGCTATTCCTGGTAGAAGGAGTAAGTTTAGCTGGAGTTCACCATGTAGTGACATGGAAATGTAAAGTGGGAACCCCAGGAAACATGAGGACTGCCACAGGGTGTGAGTCTGGAGGTCGAGACAGCACCGTGATGTTTCTGCAGCAGGGAAGCAGTATTGCTTCACTGCGGTGTCCTTGCAGCTTCTGTTCCTGATGATGGGGCAGTAGGAGATGGTCCAAGCATAAGCTCTGGATCTGGAATGTCAAGAGATGAGAGCCCGAGCAGTAATGCCTTTTGGGGAGCAGGGAAAGTGTAGGCTACAACCCTAGAATGGGATGAACACCCTGTGTGGAAATCCAGCACAGATACCAAGGGAGCAGCAGCCTCAGTGAGGGGAAATGCGGGTCAGAGGGTGTCTGGGGCTGAAAAAGATAAGCAGCAGGTGGTAAAAAAAGAGCAGCTTGTGACCCTGTGTGTGCATGTGGCTGTAACTCTGTGTCCTATGTTTACATGGAGCAGTCACTCTGGGCTCTGCCTGTTCTCAAGCAGCTCTCAGGCAGGGCAGCTGAGCTGGCAGGGGAGAGGGGGTCACAGTAATGGGACTTTTTCACTCGTTTGCTTTGAGTTTACAAAATTGCACCTCTTTCTTGCAGCAATGATGAGCATTTCCTTGTTTCACACAGAAACTCGGTGCCGTGGCATTCCAGTACAACCTGGCCTCTCTCCCAAGGCTGTAGGGAAGGCACATGCTGGCAGCACTTGGAGAAACCCCCTCCCACTCTGATATTTGAAAAGGGACTTTTCTAACACTGAGACCATCAGTACTTGGCACAAATATTAAAACATACTGAAATCTCCCAGGATGCCAGAAACTTCAGTTCTGGTAGTCCACATCTTCAGTACAGCCTTTAGGATAAGAAATACCATGGTTTGTGTCCCCCTCTAGTCTCCTGATGGATATCAAACCTGGCCAGTGGTGTCCAGCAGTAAATCAAATCTCCATGAACTTGTGAAATGTTAAGGAAGTTGTTTTTTAAACCAAATACCTCAATTTGGGTGTGCAGCCTTCAGTATTGGGCCCAGATCCTATAAATACTCAACACTTCTGAAAATCAGACTCTTAACTTACCTTCTCCAAGCATGTGTTGTACTTCCCAGATCCAAGTGCACTGTTGTAACACCAGGAACTTCTCCCAGTCCTGTTTCCCTGCTTGTTTTGAGGGATGCTCAAGAATTCTTTCTCCAGCAGAAAGCACCCTCGCTTGTATCACAGCTCCCTGCAGCAGCACTGCCAGCTGGTCCTGGTCGCCATATGAGCACAAATGCTTCCTTTGAGGATGGGGACAAGAAAATGGTGGACTTTGTCTGGATTTTGCCTGCCACCCCTCCTCCTCCCTCCGTGTCCCACTGTAATGAGCATGGCACTGGTTTTGGGATAATCTCCCTGTAGGGACTGGCAGACAAACGGTTACTTGGTGTCCCCAAAGCCATTCCTCCTGCTGGCAGAATCCACTCAGCACTTCCAGCCCCTGCTCTCAGCATGGGACTCCAGCCCTAGCCTTTTGGGGGGGTCTTCACTGACCTCTCCTGAGACTGTTGGTGCATTTTTGTTTCAGGGAGCATTGGGTGCAGGACCTGGCATTTGTCTTTGTTGAATTTCACCAGTTCCTTCCGGCTCCATTTCCCAGTCTGTCCATGTCCTTCTGGCCCTGCCCTGGAGCACTGGTCCCCTTGACTTGTGTCAGCCACAACCCTGACAGGAGTACACTCTGTTACCTCTTTCCTACAACTGATGAGATGAGCATGTTCCACAAGACATGGGCCAAGACAGATACTGGTGACACTCCGTTTGTCCCTGCCCCCAGGTAGAGCATGACTTCTTCACACCACCCTCTGGACCTGGTGGCCCGGGCAGGTGCTTTCCCTGACATTGCTGCTGCTCTGACATGTGCCGGCTGAGTGCCCTCCTTGCCCTCATCTCTGCTCACCCCGCTGCTGCCCAGGCAGCTTCTGGGCCTGGGATCCCTGCAGCCACACCTGGCTCCAGAGCTCAGTGGGTTGTTAATAGCCATGACTCTCCCCGCAGCTGCAACAGCTTCTTGCTCAGGTTTTTCACCTCAGTGGTTTTGGCTGTCTCAGATGTAGTTCTGAGGGCACTAAAACTGTCCTGTCCTGCAGATGTCACCCAGACAGCAGTTCCAACAGATTTCATACAACCTAGAGCTTGTGCTTGTGTGTTCTCCTTTTCTTCTCAGGTTGGGTTTCTCCATCCCTGGAAGTGTCCAAGACTAGGCTGGACAGGGCTTAAAGCAGCCTGGTCTAGTGAAAGGTGTCCCTGCCCATGGCAGGGGGTGGAACTGGATGAGTTTTAAGGCCTCTTTCAACCCAAATCAATCTGAGAGTCTGTGATTCTAGCACCACTTTTTAAAACTCTCCATGGGCACTCTTCTGTAGGATTTTCTCATAAGCCCCACTGTTGCTGGAACAAGGAAAAGGGGGCTCTGACCACAGTCTGCAGATGCCTTGTATTATTGGGGAGAGGTGATGGGTACAGACTCTTCTCACAACTGCATGGTGACCAGAGAAGCAACTGGGACAAGCTGGAACAGGAGATATCCTCACTGGATCTCAGGGAAAAACCCTTTGGGCATTGGGTAAAGGCCCTGAGAGGCCCTGGACTCGGACCTTGGGGATACTCAGCACTCACCTGCCCACAGATGAGCATCCTCACAGCCGGAGTCACCTCTGCTACCAGGGCCTGCTCAAAGCAGCCCCTGCTCACTGTCACAAGTCTGATGCTGGAATGAAACTCTCACCAGGTGTTTAAAGAATAATATTTCAGGGGGTCCTCCCAGTGATTTCCTCAGGGTAAACACTTCCTTCAGGATTTTTCAAATTATTTTTAGCTGTCAGGGCCACCTGTTCCCTGGACCAGGCAAGGAATAAGAGTAAGCTAAATTTGGCATTTCCACTTTGGCCTATCCAAGACAGGACAACAGCCTCACCCTACATCTCGTGGCAGAGGTCATGGATTCCTGCCAGAGTCCTCTGCCAACACTTGACAAGGAGATTTTTGTCTGAAGAAATTGTACAGTTTCAAGATTTTGTCCAGTGTCATTTACACTTAAGGACACAGGGCAAGAAGGGTTGCAGTTCTATGGTCTAACCATAAACTGGCCAAAGCTGACCAGATTTACATGTGTTTGTAATGTGCTGACGTTTGCAGAAGCCCAAACACTGCAATCACATATGAAGTGAGTGGCCTGTTACACTGGGGCATCACCCTTGCGCAGCGCAGTTTGGGGAGGTCCAACACCTACAGGGGCCTGGAAATGGAAAGTGTGCTCCTGCCACCAGCCCTGGGGTCACTGGTTCTTCCTGGCCAACTTGTGCTGAGAAAGCACCAAGGGAATTCTCTCCTGTCACCACTGAGCAGCACTTTTGCCTCATGGTTGCTCATGGTCCTTCCTGGGCAGCTGTGGCACCTGCTGCCTGTATCCTTCTTCCCACAGCCAGCTCTGAGGTTCCTCATTCAGGTGTGGGCACCAACTCTGCCCCTGAGGCCAATTAGTGCACTTTCACCAGGAGGCTGAAGTTGGAGAGAGAAGTTCCTGTGTTCCCAGTTTTCCCACTTGGTCCCACTCCCCACAGACTGCTATCTGTGGGGAGCAGACCACAGGAGTTCCAGTGCCAATTACAAAAGCCCAGAGCACTTCACCTGCTCACCTGGCATGTTTGTGAACGTGTAAACAAGGCCCACAGTGGGCTGTTAAAAGTTCTGGGCTGGTAAAAGTTCAAGGCAGCCACTTCCTTCACACCAGCTGGGATCAGTCACATCCTAGAGGCACTTGGAGCGAGAAGGCCCAGGTCTGCACAGACCTACCACCTTTGAAATGTCTGTGGACACAACACTGTTGAAGTATAATAAAAAGAGAAAACAGTAAGCAATTGGCCAGTGCATTGACAGGCCCTGGGAAATAGCTGGATGACAGGTGTTTTGAAAACATCTGTTTTGCAACAAGAAATACAGTGTTGAGATTCCAGGGCTATTTGCAATCCTGGTTGTACCTCCTGCCCAAATTCCTGCTCTGCTCCAGCCACACCCCACAGTATACCCCACAGTAGGTAGGAGCAGTTATTACACCACTGCATATCTCATACATAACTTGTTTGTGTCATACTGGTGCCTCTTGGTCCTATGCTGAGTCACCTCTGATTTGTAACTTCCAAAGGGTTTAATTTAACACAATTTATCTCATTTTTTTCTCCTTGCTGCCCCTTTCGCATCCCTGATCTGTAGGTACAGACCAAGCTGAAACCAGAGACCTGGGCCTGCCTCAGGCTTGTTTTTCTCTGCCACAAAGATTTTCTGTTGCTTTATTTGACCGCCAAACTTTGTATCTCCAAATAACAAAGACAATTACCTGAATGCTGGTTCAGCTTAGTTTTGTGATGGCTGATGCTGCCACAATCTCACATCTGTAATTTGGCAGCTGTTCTTCTGTCCAATGCTTAAACTTCTCCTGTCTGTTGCCCCTGCGCAGGGAGCCAGTACCCAGGGATCAGACTGGGGAACACTGAACCACGGATGCTGCTTCCTGCAGGAGCTGCTTCATGATGGCAGACACGCCACAGTGCTACCATAATTCATCCCTCCCATTGCTTCCAGAAGTCTCCTTGCACTCAGGGAGGGGATGGATTTCTAAAGAGCTTCTGTAGAACATCTTTTCTCTGGAAAGGATCAACACAGCCCCAGGTTAAATTTAAATATTCAGCTCCAGCAGCAGCAGTTTTGCATAACTGATGGCTTTTAACTTTCCCTGGGTGCTGCAGGAGATACAGAATCATGTTTTGTTAATCTGGAATGTTTAGGAAGGCAGGGGAGCAATTAATGAGGAGATCTGGCTAATAAAAGTACTCAATAGTCATGTGTGAACGGAGGGGCCAATTAAGTCCTGGACATGTTGGTAACTGGGATCAGGATTTGATGGAGAGATGGAAACTGGTTCTTCTTGGAGTCTACCAGGGCTTTGGACAGTGTATCATGGAGATGTGCCTGTCTGGACACAGGTGAGGAGGAGCCAATGTGGATGGCTTCTCCATGTAGACAGGAGTATGGTCTGTCATGGGGTTTTCCTGGTCTGTGCTCAACATCAAGCTCAAGATGACATTTGGTCAGTGCCCAGATCCAGCCCCTGCTGAGCCTGTCTGGGGCCTGAGGGGGGAGTGTGTTTATTTTCTGTGCTAGGGAGAAAACAGTCCCAATCTATGAGGATTTTTTCTGCAGTTTGGTGTTTCTCTCGCTCCTTGTTCTCCTGCATCATACAGCAGCTCTGTGGGAAAACTGTGGACAGCGGGATTGTGACCCTCACACCCAAGATGACTGTTTGTTTATTCCTCGGTACTTTCAGTGCGGGGATGGATTGGATCTCTCTGGGACAGTCTTCCCTGAACACCTTACTTCTGTTTGCCTGGGATTTGATTATGTGGCTGCCTTTCCAGGCTGTCTTTTCCATGTGAAAACCCCCAGCCTGATAACAAGATCAAATCCACAAAATCTTTGGCAACCCACAACACCCTTGTCTCTAGCTCTGTACAGTGAGATGCAGCTTTAGCAGAGACACGTGCAGTCAGCACTGAAGCGATAACTTTGTCTTTATTTCCATTGTATCCATTTATCCTCATCCCCAGACCTGGGAAAAGGAGGACACAGGCTGTTGGTAAAAGGGCAGATCAGCTGCAGAGATGAAAACACTGAACAGCAACACAACCCTCCCAAGGTGGGGCTGGTACGAATTACAGCTGTGCTGCAGGAAGGAGAGGCCTGACCTGCTGCCCAGGTGGCCCCTGTAGCAACACCCCAGGGTCCACGCCTGTGGCACACAGGCTCGCCTGTGCCACAGGCACCCGAGTCTCAAGAGCACAGAAGGAACTTTGGAGATTATTCAGCCCAAAGCCCTGCCTTGGCACAGGGGCTCCTGACCTTACTTTATCACACTTGGAAGTATAACAATAATAAAAGAGGTTCTTCTATGTCTCAGTGAAATTGCCAGTGTTTCAGATTGTTTCCATTGCCTTGTGTCCATTCCTGGGACACCTGAGGTTCCCTTCACTGCTCACACCTGGTATTTCTACCCATTGATAAACCCCACTGAGCTCCTAAGTCTGAGCAGTCCCAGCCCTCAGCCTCTCCTTACCTGTCAGATTCTCAGATGTCCTAATCAATCCATGCTGGTCTCCAGTTCTGACCGGGCTGTCTTGTACTGGGGAGCCCGAAACTGGTGCCAGGCTCCAGATGTGGCCTTACCTGTGGCCCAGGGAGGGGATGGGGTCTCCCCTACCTGTGGGCAAGTGCTCTGGCTCCCACACCTGAGGATGCTCTGGGACCATGGAGGTGCATTGCTGACTCAGGGGTGGCTCACGGCCCATCAGGACAGCCAGGTACTTCTCTGCAACTTTGCTCTGGTCCCCCATGTGAGTGTTGACAAATGGAAATACCCCTGCCCAGGGGCAGGATATGGCATTTCCCTCTACGAACTTCAAGAAATTCCCATTGGCCCATTTCTCCCTGAAGGGATCAGCGCAGGGAGGACCATGGCAGAGCAGGTACACACTTGAGGGACTGAGGCCTGTGGGTGTGCCATGAGTGAGTAAACAAGAAGGAAAGAGGAAGAAACAACAAATAGAAAGCAAAGCCCAGCCCCAGCCCCCTGTGCTATGTCACTTCCCCCAGGGACTGGGAGAGACTGGGCAGAACCTGCAGGGACAGAGGGAC
>NW_008238429.1:5858-9816 GCF_000691975.1 Corvus brachyrhynchos | reverse complement strand
TAGACTGAAGCTGAACCTGGGAAAGTAGAGGAAAGGTGTTTCCCCAGGTGTTTCTTTAATGGTCATCTCGGGTTTTCCTCGGTATCTGAAGCAGTAACTAAAAGTTTGTGTTACAGCAATAAATCAAGTGAAATTCCTCAAGCTGAGAGGGTTCTGCCCATGGTGGCAGGGACCAAGGCCAGGCCTGGGTTAGGATCAGCAGCCTGGGATGGGATCAGTACTGATTTCCCTCTGAAGCCTTTCCTTCCCTTCCTCCCAGGCCAAGCCATGTCATCCCCTCCAGAGCTGAGACAAACCTGCTCAATTCTTCCAAGAGCAGATCAAGTTTATACCCAAAACTCACATGTCCCAGTGAGACTCCCTGGGCCAGCTCCACACCTGAGGTATCTCTGCAGGTGCCTGGGCTGGACCTTGTGGCCCCAGGCAGTGCTTTTGCAGCAGCACCTGAGGTGGAACCTGCTGCAGACGCACAGCTGTGACCAGCCCTATGCACAGACCTGTGTTCCCTTGCACACCCACGCCGCAAGTGGGCCAGGGACCTGCAGTTTCCAGGAAAAAACAGGGATCTCAAACTGCCCTTCACACCTATACTGAGGTGCCACACCCATCAGCATGGAATGGCTTGGGCTGGGAAGGACCATAAAGCTCATCCAGCTCCACGTCCCTGCCATGAACACGGATGTCACCCACTACACCAGGCTGCTCCAGGCCCATCCAGCTCAGCCCAAGAAACTGCCTGGGATAGGGCAAGCACCATCAGAAAAGTGAAAAACCATGTGGTAGGTACTTACAAGGAGGGGAAAAAGAAAATGAAAAAACCAAACCAAACCAAACCTTGTTGAGCTTTTGATGGGGTACCCTTCCTTCTCGGACCAGGGTGAAAGAGCAGAGGAGGCTGCTGTTCTGCTGAGTTCTTTATTTCACAGTCTCACAGCTGTCTTGAAGGCAGAGTTCAAGGGGGTTACATGATAAAGCCAAGCAGTGGCAGCAACAGCAGGCAAAACCAGCTTCTTCTCTATGTTCTATATGCTCCATATATTTTTTCTTACAGAAGTGTGGATTATATTTGTTAACTGACCAATAAGATTAATACATGATTCTAGTTTTTCTTTTCTTAACCTATCCTGGCCTAATTCTAACAGTCATAAGCCTTACACAAGTACTACATAGGTATTACACAGATTTGAGTATGCAGTTTCTATCGGCTCTTATTGTTTATGTGAACACTCCATCTAAAAAATGTGAACAGTGTAATTCTACCTAGATTTTGTCTAAAGTAAAGAATTCTGTGAAAAGGTAACACTGCTGCAGTAAGAACTGTGTTTAAGGTCTGTGCTACAGCTTTTTCATGTTTAAGGCACTTAGCATCTATTTCTACCGAAGTTAAAAATCTGTATTTCTATTTCACTTTGGTGTGACTTCATGTATCTCAGCTTGTCCAAAGGTTTTAATTCAACCCCCGTGCTTTGGCTTCCCTCTGGGCCTGAATCCAGAGGAGCTTTCACTCCAACACAAACCCACTTTGATAAGAGCCCTCAAAGCAGAACTACCTGTGACATTCCATAAGGCTTCCTTGGAGACCAAAAATCAGTTTTGACACTGTCTCCTGCATCCAACACCAAGTGCTTCAACCTCAGGTCTCTGATAAAGTTTGCTGGACAGCTTTAGATTTGCACAATAAACCCTCTGTCTGGGGCAATGGACTGCCCAGTCTGAGCACCTGTGCTCAGGTACAGCCTCAGGGCCAGGGCAGTGTCAAGGTGACACCTGGCAGCTACCTGAATCACGGAGGCTGTGAGGTGGCATCACTCTGTGACAATCCTGCTGTCACGAGTTCTCTGCACTGGCAATGTTCAAAGGGGCCCTTTCCCAAATGTAACCACTGCAAGTTAGTAGGAAAAAACACCGAAACTTTAAAAATGGGAAGTGTGAGCCAGGAATTACCAGTTAATGACATTCCCAAGTAATATCCAAAAAGGAACGTGCAACATGAAAGAGAAAAGGTGAAAAATAGTGAAGTTTAATAGTTAAAAGAAAAACACATAGATCTGAGCTAAACCTCCAGGAATCAACAAAACAACTGATGCAATGTCAATAAAGTATCAACAACACTGGGGACAGCAGCTCTCAGACCTGTGTGAAGACACACAAGATCCTGAGCAGATCCACTCTGGACACTGCTGAGGACAGGGACAGCAGTGATGTCCCGCAGATCCCTGGCTCTGTACCTGGAACAGAACAATGACCATTTGATCCCAGACAGGAGGAGGAGAGAACACAAACACGGATGAGTTTAACCACGGCAGCTCTGGGCAGTGCTTTCCGCAACAGAGCATTGTCAGTCACTACCCAACACCTCACAGAATTCTGGAAGCACCTAGAAAGTCCCTGCCTTGGATCTGTGACGTACCGCGGCACTGGTGAATCTCGGCTCAGCTTTCCTGCCCCAAGCACAGCACTGCATGCCTTCCCCAGCCCGAGCATTTGGGATTGCCCAAAAGAAATTCCCACAGTACAACAAGGCACTGTAACTAAAACGGCAGCACTGTAAGGAGCCCGCAGGGATATGGCGTAAATGGACTGAAACCCTGTCCAGGAACACATCTCACACAGCATCCCAGAGAGAAACACAAATCAGCCCGCCAGGACCTGGCTCTGTACCTCCCAACCAAGCCCTCCTGCACCACCTTATCATCATTCCATCACATATATGGATAATTCAGTGTCTTTGTCCATCCCACTTCCCAAGGACACAGAACTGCCCCAGCACCCAGTGAGGCCATGGACACTGAGGGTTCCCAGCTGCCCTCAGGTGTTTTGTCACAAAGTCTCACATGAAGAGCTATTAGCAAAGCTCTTCACTTCCCAGCCTGGCTGCAGGTGAGCGAGGACAGGACAGTTCATCTTGCCCTGCTGATACCTTTCTTCATGCTCTTTTTCCTTCTTTTCTCCCTAAGGCACTGTGGGAACAGCCAGCAGGAGAACATGAGGCTTCCCATCAGCAAACCCAGGCCAATCCGATCTGGAACAAGCAACCCATCCTTCACCTGGCCCTTGACAAACTCACCTGTCCTGTTCACACCCAAACAAACTCAAGGGGCCAGTGAGCTGCATGGCCAGACTCTCTGTAGGGGAATTCCTCCTACAGCACGCCAGTATCTGCCTGTTACACCAATAATGTGATCCCAGGCAGCGCAACCTAATCTCATGCAGCACAATGTGCACAAGGCCTTTGCTCTCCCACACTCCCTAAACCACAGCACAGCTCTGTGTCTGGTGCCCCAAGAGAGTACCCACACATGTTGCCAGGTCAGCAAACCAAACCCTACCACAGGTAACTCAGGTCACCTCTGCCTCCTCTGCCCTGAGCACGCGGTGTACACGCTCCTCGGCGCTGTAGTACAGCTGCCCGCGGCGGAGCCGGGGCTCGTCCTGCTCATACCAGCGCTGCTCATCGAACTCAGGGAAAAAAAAGGCAATTTCTCTGCTGGCTGAGGCAGGTGAGTCTGTCAAAAGAGAAGAAAAGGCAATGAGAGAGAGAGATGCCAGTCTGCCACCACAAACACGCCAAAGGCACCTGGCTAGGCTGCACCTGGCCAGATGTGCGTGGGGTGTGCAGAAGGGAACAAATCATTCATTTGGAGCCCCAGAACTAAAGCAAAGGCAGACAAAACACCATCATTCCTGCCTCCCCAAGTGCCATCCAAGAATGCCAGGCCTACCTGAGCCATGGGTCGTGTTCCTGGTGTCCGTGAGGCCGTAGGCACCTCGAATGGAGTCTGGGTCACTGTGTTGGGCTCGGAACACTTTAGTGGGTCCCATCAGGGATCTCCATAGAGGGACAGCATTCTCGTGGGCCAGGATGTAAGCCCACATGGGGCCACTGGGGCAACGGCCCAGGAAGAACAGGAGAAAAGATGAAGAAGCGCTCATTACAAACAGGTTATTCGTCCTTACG
>NW_008238429.1:5284-5510 GCF_000691975.1 Corvus brachyrhynchos | reverse complement strand
CCCCGCACCCAGCCGCTGGTAGAAGAAACGCCCTGCGAAGAGACATAGACCGAGTCGGCACCGGCCCATGTGCACCGGCCCAAGTCAGCATCCCGCTCTAGCAGCCCCTGAGTCCCGCTCGTACCTGCGTGCTCCCGGTAGAAGCGGCGGCTCTGCTCCGGGCCGCACCGCAGCTCCTTGGCGCGGACAATGAGGAACCGGTGACGGAGGATGGCGGCGTGCACAG
>NW_008238429.1:0-4481 GCF_000691975.1 Corvus brachyrhynchos | reverse complement strand
AACGGGGTCTGCACCTCTCCGTCGGCTCCTTAACGCGCCGCAGTCGCCCCCAGCAGTTTTCCACGTTCGCCCTGACGCTGTACCAGCACCGCGCCCGGGTGGGCGGGCAGGAGGTCCGCGTGGGTGAGTAGGGCCAGGGGGGGCATGCCGTGTTCCCGGGGACTGGCGGTGCCATGGCGGAGGGAACAGCTGGGAACTGGAGATCCCCTTGGATCTTGGTCTGGATCTTGCTTAGGGGTTTTGATAGACTACAACATCCTGACAGAACTGGTGCCCTTCTGTGACGGGGCTGCAGGTGCAAAGTGACTGCCATCATCCCCCTGGGCTTGGAAAAGTGTTGGGCACTGTCCCCGCAATGTCCGGGGCTCTGAGCTGGAGAGACAGGGATTGGATGGATGAATGGAGAATCGGGGGATGAAAAATGGTCTGGATGACCACATGGAGTCACTGGTCATGGCTCGTTGTCCTTGTGGAGACCTGGACAAGTGGGGGCCCTCAGGGGTCCCTCAGGGTCAGGGTTGGGGCTGGCACTGTTCAACATCTTTGTTGTGACATAGACAGTGAATGCAAATGTGGTCTGATAGGGACCTGTCTGTATCTGGGCAGTTTAAGGTCACTGTCCAACAGGTCTGACACAGTGTCAGTGCAAAGGAATCCCTAAGGAAACTGGTTTGTTTGGCTTTGGGTACAGTGCCACGCTTGGGTCCAGCTGACAAGAGTTGTGACTACATTGAGGTGCTTAACTGAAGCTATTCAAATGTATACAGCAAACCAGACTCAGATGTGAGCCTACAAACCCAGTGAGGGGTGGGGGATCTCCACCTGAGCTGCCTCAACAGCAAAAGGCATGGTCATGTCCAGGTTTGCCTCATGATATCTGGTGTACACAGAACTTCAGGGACTGGGACCTGTTTGCCTCTGGCTGACTTACCTTCAGCACTTCAGAGTGAGTCCTGCCCCTGGGAGAGCAGAGTCAGATGTCTGCAAGAGGAGCTGGAGCATTTCCCACAGCAAGGCCCTGGCTGACCATCACTGGGCCAGAAACCAGCAGTGTCCAGCAGTTTCTGCAGTTTTAGGCAGTTTCCCATTGTCATCCCTAGAGACAGTGCCAGACATTGCTACTGCTCTTTGCACTTCTGCCTGTCTTGGTCCTGCTGTCCCATAAAACTCGTGTCACTGATGGCTTCTCCCTTGTTGATGGCCAGTGCCAGCACAGCCCACAGCTGAGCCCAACTAAGAAAAGATCCCAGTTTGGCACAATTTCTTAACCCTGGATTGTTTCAGATTGGTGAGGTGAAACTCAATTTATGTCCCTGAGCAGGTGGGCTGGGCTTTTCCCCTTGGGTGTAAGTTGTGAGAAGAACAGAGCTTGGTGAGTTGTGTCATTCTGAGCTGTTCTTGCGTTACAGACTTCTGGGACACGGCAGGCCAGGAACGCTTCCGGAGCATGCATGCCTCCTACTACCACCAGGCCCACGCCTGCATCATGGTGAGGGAGTCTCAGCTGGGATCCATGGGATTTGGGCTCAGAATAGTCTCAGCAACACTTGGCCTTTGTGTTACTTTTATGGTTACACTGCTGTGTGTTCCTTGTCTCTTCCAGTGGTTTACAAAACTTTCCTAGATTATTCTTTCTTCTCTCACCAGATAAACCCCCTGTAGATGGACCTGGTTAACTCTGGTCTGTCTCTCCTGGTAACACTTTCCTCTATCCCCTGGCTCTGATGTCTTCTCAATGTCCTCATGTTTGCCCCTGTTCCCAGTTTCCTTGGCTCCTCACCTGCTCAGATCTCCTGGTTTGTCCTGTCGCTCTCACTTTCCACTGTTCCTCACCACTTGGGAGCACCAGTCATTTTCACTGGTGGTTTAGTTGTCAGAACAGAGGAGGCCACATCTTACCCTGCTTGGCACAAACTGTTCCCAGTGCCTGCTCCCTCTGTGGGGTGGCAGGGACTTGTCACAGGACACAGTGAAAGTGTAAAGGACATCAAGGGGCTGTTTCCTGCTGGCTGGGCTTGGGGATACTGTCCCTTTCTCTTTCACCATTTCTAATAACACCCAGTTCCCTTTGTCGTGTCTTCCTGGGAACATTCTGGATTCTGTCCTTTGTTGGTCAGAGCTGCCTGAGCTTGGCCCCACAGAGTGATCAGAGCTGTCCTGGGTCAGTCAGAGCTGTCCTGGGCTGGCCCCGGGATAGGTGGTTCTCTTTTGGAAGGTGTTCGATGTGCAGCGGAAGGTCACCTACAAGAACCTAAACAGCTGGTACAAGGAGCTGAGGGAATTCCGCCCAGAGATTCCATGCATCGTAGTGGCCAACAAGATTGATGGTGAGTGTCCCTTCTGCTCCCAGCTTGCCAGGGTTGTGGTGAGATTCGCTCCTGTCCTGACTGAGAACAAATGTCCCTTGTCTGTTGGGTCCAGAGATTTCCTGAGTCCTCCAGGGCTGGATACTATGCTGACCTCACCTGCTGTCTCACAGGTGCCTGTCCTGTGTCGCCAGCAGTTAAAAGTGCAAATTTGATCCATTTCAGTTTTATTCAAGTGATGTTCTTCCAATTCTGTCCTTACCACACTGCCCATTCTATCCAGCAAGAACCCAAAAGTGGCTGGAACAACACCTGGTCAAAAATGGCAGCAAAAGGAGGCAAAAGCTGTTCTGTAGCTTCCCTGGACCAGTCAGGGATGGCCTTGGTGCTGCTCCTTCAGCCTGCACAGGCTCCTGTGTGCTGATGTGTCTCAATGCACCTGCTGACAAAACTGTTCACCTGGCTCTGCAGGAGGCTGGAAGGTTCCCTCTCATGAGGAATGCTAGCCAGCCATTCATGATTGCTGTCGCTGGGGCTGTGGCTTGTCTGGGTCAGCAGTGGCTGACGTTACACAGAAGACCCCCACCTTCTGGCCCTCCTGCCGTGTCTGACTGACCATGTCTTCTTTGTCTGCCTCAGTGGATATGAAGGTGACCCAGAAAAGCTTCAATTTTGCCCGGAAGTTCAGTTTGCCCTTTTACTTCGTGTCTGCTGCTGATGGCACCAACGTGGTGAAGGTGAGATGGGCGTTCAGCTGCTGGGCTTGGTGTCCATGAGGCCCCTCGGCAGCCCAGGGGCTCGGGGGCTGCTGTGAGAGCAGGAAACGGTCCATCATTTCAGCTCCATGTGAGAAGCTGGTGGCTATGGAGAGTTGCAGAGGGTTTTTTTTCCTTGGGATGTGGGAACAGTCTCCATCTGCTACAGGAACTCAATGCCCATGTGCCCCATCCTGTGAGTGACGGGCCTTGTCCTTCCCACCAGCTCTTCAACGATGCCATCAGGCTGGCCGTGGCTTACAAACAGCACTCGGGAGACTTCATGGACGAGGTCCTGCGGGAGCTGGAGGTAGGGAAGCCTCTGTCCCTGCTTCTCCTGAAGGATGAGCAGTTCTGCTCTTTTTCCCCTGTGGCAAAGGGGGGACACTGTGCAGCACGGGAAGCTTTGCCCTCTGGTGATCCCGGGGGCTTTGTGTGCTGCTCATGTCTGGGCTGGGGGGGGGGAAGTGGGAACCATCACCAGAGCTCTCAGTGCCCTAGGTGGAGTCTAAAAGAGCCACAGCAGATACTGTTGTTGCAGTCTCTGTCACTTCTCAGCAGTTCCTTGTCCTGCTCCTTTCCAGAGCTTTGACCTGCAGAAGACAAGCAAGGATTTCTTGGATGAAGGGAAGAGCTGCACTGAAGAGGAGCCCCCATCTGCCTAGGCCTGGACCCTGAGCCTGGTTTTCCCTTGGCTCTGGATCTCTGGGGCCTGCACACAGGACAGTGATGTTTCTCGTGCCCTAGAGATGTGGTGATGGGCAGCTGGGCCTCTTCTGTTCTTGTGGGAGCCTGTCTGGGCAGGATCTTCATTGGCTCAGCCCTCACTACTGCACATTTCACTCAGGGGAGGGATGGGAGAATCCACATGATTCCACATGGATCATTGCTCATTCCTACTGCTCCTTCAGGACAAAGCTGGCTGGGAGAGGTGAGCCATCTTGGACCTGCAGGAAGGATCCTGCCCAGATGCTGTAGTGGTTCCTGCTGCAGAAAGCAAACACTAAAGCATATTTTTTACAAAGCTATGAGATGACATCCTTCTTGCACTGCTGCCATAAGGAGGCACGTCCCAGGTGGTATAAGGCCACGGGCCAGCCCTGCCTGGTCACAGCTGAGCCAGTGCTGCCTCTGTCCACCCCTGACCTCTGCCACAACATTCCTGGGCTCCCGTCCCTGTTCTGCCCCAGAACAGCCAGATCCCATGGGCTGCTGAGCGCAGGAGGTTTCTCCTTTCAGGTCCCTACAGCTTGTTGGATCTGGCCATGGCTCTTGTCTGTGTGTGTGTGCACGCACAAGATGCTGCATTCCAGGGAGCTGGACACACACACACTCTTAGACATTCATGGAATCATGGAAAGGTTTGGTTTGAAAGGGACCTTAAAGGCCATCTCATTCCAACCCCCTGCCATGGGCAGGA
>NW_008238428.1:0-238 GCF_000691975.1 Corvus brachyrhynchos | reverse complement strand
CAGTGCTGCGGCGATGACTTGTCCCTGTTGTTGCAAGACGATCTGCAGCGTTGCGGTAAATGCAGCTGTTTGAGACGACTGCTCTGCACGGGTAGCACGCACTAGCATCTTGTCAACTACTGCTCCCTGGGGCAGCGTGGCAAGAATTGTCTTAGTTTGCCTATTCGCATTTTCAAAGGCAAGTGTTCGGAACATTTGGTCTTGAAGCTCTTCAGAGAGCTCAGTTTCGTCCTTCAAG
>NW_008238427.1:84101-84305 GCF_000691975.1 Corvus brachyrhynchos | reverse complement strand
TCTTCCTTTGTCTCTGAGCTAACATGAGCCGATACCATTGGCTCCTGCCATGTTTCCCTCTGCAAAGAAGCCAGCTAGCTAGCTCAGCCAGCAGCACCTTTTCCTGATGCCAAAGTCGCTTCAGGGACGCACAGAAGAACACAGTTGGACTTTCTCTGACCAGAGGCTCCCCCGAGCGCGCGCCCCCAGCACCAAAACACGCGC
>NW_008238427.1:83324-83600 GCF_000691975.1 Corvus brachyrhynchos | reverse complement strand
CTGGGGGGGCCAATCTTTGCTGCCATTGTTTTCTTTATGTTAAGCTGCTTCTGTGCCTTCACTCACCACAAGTGGTGAAGAAGACAACGTGAGAATTAGATTAGGAGATTAGATTACACCATTAGAATGTTTTTCTTAATAATTTTACCTTTATATTGTCAGTTAGGTTTGGGCCAGAGGCGGGAGAATTGTTTTTTAGTCCTAGGAGAAGAAGTAGCAAAAACCTTTAACCTTAGCAATTGCTGGGTCTGCGGAGGGACAGGAAGATGCGCAGCA
>NW_008238427.1:80634-81451 GCF_000691975.1 Corvus brachyrhynchos | reverse complement strand
AACCTCCCTCTTGTAATAACTGGCAGCTCGGTCACAGGAGGCTGAGGCTACTTTCACTTTAGAAGAATCCCTGCAGCTAGTGTCTTCCCCTTTGAGTTCACGCACCCGCGCTGCCAGGACAGAAGTGGGTTTTCTATCCCACCTTCTCATGTCTTCCCCATGGTCGCACAGAAAAAACCACAGCTCAGCTCGTGGGGTGTACCCTCTCTCCCTGGATGGGGAATGTTGGGCTCTGACTTGGGGGCCTGTGACTTGCACTGGTGACACACTGACCTTCCTCATCTCCTCCCTCATCTCTTCCCTCATCTCCTTCCTCATCTCCTTCATCTCCTCTTTGAGGTCCTGGACCACAGCAGAGACACGAGCTTTCAGCAGACCATTGACCGTACTGTCATAATTCCTGAGCATGTTGGCAACAGAGCCCATTGTTTCTCGATTCTTTGAGGTCCTGGACCACAGCAGAGACACGAGCTTTCAGCAGACCATTGACCGTACTGTCATAATTCCTGAGCATGTTGGCAACAGAGCCCATTGTTTCTCGATTATTGTCAGCATCAATCCTTGCAATGAAGGTGGTGTATTGCGGTGGCCCTAGCTTTGCCAGGTTCCACATCATCTGTCCTGTGCACCTGACCTTATCAGGGTCATTATCATGCTGTTCATCCTTCCCAAAGAGTACCTCTAATATTGCCACCTCTCTTAGCTGCTGGATCGCTTCCTCAAGTGTCTTCCACTGCATTCTATGATGATACTCCTGCATTCTCTCTTTGTGAATGAACCTTTCTCTCACACTCATTAAGAGCCGCTCCCAGAGAGA
>NW_008238427.1:77602-79161 GCF_000691975.1 Corvus brachyrhynchos | reverse complement strand
GGGTGGCAGGCGCAATGTATCCAAGCAGGGAACACCCCGGAGGTCCAGGCAGGCAGGGCGAGCACAGCTACAACACAGCGAAGGCTTGAATCAGTGGCAGGGCAGGGTGGCCACAGCCCGACCTCCAGCGGGGCAGGGAAGGTGGGCCGGGGATCCTGGGATCTTTCTCTGCAGAAAAAGAAAGAACGGCCGAAAAGAACCAGCAGCTTCTGTCTCCGCAGCTTCTCTCTCCAAACTCTGAGAGCGAACTGACCCCACACCCAGGTGAAACACTGGAGTAGCCAGGTCTTTTGTTTTCTATTAAGCACCCAGCAAGAAAGAACGGCCGAAAAGAACCAGCAGCTTCTGTCTCCTCAGCTTCTCTCTCCAAACTCTGAGAGCGAACTGACCCCACACCCAGGTGAAACACTGGAGTAGCCAGGTCTTTTGTTTTCTATTAAGCACCCAGCGTTTTCTATCTTAGTAACAGAATGGGGGAAAATTCCTTTAACAGAAAAAACTAGACCTCTTAAAACCCCAACACCTGTAAATGCAGATTCTGGATATTTTTTTCCCAGAAACAGCCAGCTGGGTTGTAGAGGTTGATGTTAGTTGGTGGCAGTGCATAACTAAAGCTGCGGAAGAAATCAGAGCAGCAGGATAATAGCCCCCGGCAGCCTCGTGCAGGGCAGGTTTTATCTTTTCTTAAGTGGAGATTTCATTAGCACCCTGAGTGTTCCCTCTTATGCTGATACTGCCAATATTGCTTGCGCCACTGATGCTGATGCTCTCGCAAAGGATTTTTTTTACATGTTTGGTGAGAAGTATCTTGCAAAGTAATTTTTAAAAAGAATCATGAATTCCTGACTATGTAGCTCTACTTCTACCTTAATCTGTCTCTTATTTCTCCTAATATGATAAATTCTTCTGAGGTAGTATGTGATGTCTGTTTTCTAAGTCAATGTATATGATTTGGATGGCGGTGCAGGTAGATGCATGCACGTGTTTCTATACTAGCAACCCTATGACTGATTCTGTGCCAGAAGCAGTGGCTGTGGAGGATCAGGATCCTCCAAGGGTGCCTCTGTTGTATGATGTATGTTTAACACTTGAATTTCCCAGGCATTTTTAGGTCCAGATCAGGAATTAGGAACTATACTGAACTGATTGCTGCCACATGTTTTCAAATTGCAGAGCACTACTGTTGGAGTGAAGGCTCCTCTGGACTTAGGCCCAGAGGGAAGCCAAAGCACATGGGTTGAATTAAAACCTTTGGACAAGCTGAGATACATGAAGCCACACCAAAATGAAATAGAAATATAGATTTTTAAATTTTTAGTAGAAATATATGTATTACCGCAGGCCTGGTTCCTACGGTATATCACCGTGTCCCGCAGCCATAGGGAGGATGAGGAGGAGGAGAGGAGAGAAGATCCAGCAGGCAGGAATTGTGCAGCAAGATTTATTTATTTAATTATTTTACAAACTCTTTATAGACTTTTTTCTTCATAGTCTAATTGGACAAAGGACCAGCCACCCCTTGGGGGTGATTGGCCAAAATCCTAAAACATCCATTATCA
>NW_008238427.1:71383-72110 GCF_000691975.1 Corvus brachyrhynchos | reverse complement strand
TCCGGAGAACAAGAAACTGAAACAACTGGCCAAAAGCTGACTGGAAAGCAGCAAGCCGGGTGCTTCCTAGCTCCCCTGCCGCAGCTGGGGAAAAAAACCCCTGCTATCTGTGTGTGACCTTGAACAAGCTGCAAACTGCTTTGAAAAAGCTTTGCTCAGTTTTTCCTTCCCCCTCTCAGGCTCAGTTTAGAGGCAGCGACATGGGATACACATCATAAAGTCACCCCAAGACAATCTTATTGGTCAATTAACAAATATAATCCACACTTCTGTAAGAAAAAATATATGGAGCATATAGAAGAAGCTGTTTTTGCCTGCTGTTGCTGCTGCTGCTTGGCTTTATCATGTAACCCCCTTCGAACTCTGCCTTCAAAAAAGCTATGAGACTATGAAATAAAGAACTTAGCAGAACAGCAGCCTCCTCTGCTTTTACCTTGGTCCGAGAAGGAAGGGTACCCCGTCAAAAGCTCAACACACTACCTGCAATGTATTGTGCAGTTGTGCAGCATTTATACCTCAGAGATGCAAAGCTAAATACCCTGATTAAGAAACATCAGAAGGATATTTAATGTATGCATTACAATGCCTCCCTAATGGCACACCACCTTCCTCCGCCCAGTCCCCGGGTCTCTGATCTCAGGGAGTGCAGAGGCAGGATCACTGTTGGAGGAAGGAGCGTTGGACAGGAGAACGGGAAGAGAGTTTGCCGTGCCGGGGTCCTGCCCCC
>NW_008238427.1:65596-70837 GCF_000691975.1 Corvus brachyrhynchos | reverse complement strand
GGGAGGGCACACTTCGGGGGCCCAGTCCCATCAGGGTCGGGAAGGCCTGCGCCATGTATCATCCGCGCCGGCCGAGGGCTTTTCAGGGAAACGTGGGAGTCTGTTGGGAGCTTTCAGTACTGACCGCCTCGGTAATAGTGATCTCCATCACGGCCCGGCCCAGTACTGGGACCGCGGGCTTCAGTCTAGCCGCCGCTTTTCAGCTCTAACCTTGCCTGGAGTCAGCGGATGAAAGCCTCACCACAGCTCCTGGAAGCAACTCTGGCCACTTAGTCTTTCCTGGGACATCTGTAAAGTGCCGTGAGATCGTGTTAGCTGTTTGGAGAAAAACCCTTTGAAAAACAAGGGGTGTAAACTGCTTCAGTTTTATGCTTCTCTAGTTTTTTTGCTTCTTTTTTTACCTTGTGGGAAGCTATATTTTATGTGGAAAAAGTTCCAAATTGTTCGTTGCTTATCTAGCCTGAGTTCCCCTTGAGCTCCTAATATCTAGGTTGCAGTTGTGGCTTTGAGCAACACAGTCATCCGTGGAGAATGTAAAATTTAACTGTGCTACTTTTTTCTTTTTAGAAGGAAAAAGTCAGTCTGAGGAGACTTGGAATAATTTAACTATTTTCCCAATTCCAATATTGAAACTTTCTTTGCCTTTATTTTTAATTGTATTTTTCTCTTAGTTTGTTAATAGCAGAACAAGGCAACTTGTCTTAAAGTTTGTAGGTACCTTTGTGAAACCATAACTGTAATAATTTAGTTAAACAAGCTCTTGGTTGTAACTAGTTACACACTTTAAACCAGCACGAAGTACCTAACTGTTTCAAAGGCTGGAAAAAAATCTTGTCTATAGAGATTCTATGGCATAAGTCAGTCCTGTTTGATATTGTGGTTTGGGGTTTTTTTTTACTGTCAAGTAATTCTGGCTTTTAAAAATGAATGAGTAGTAAATTTTTAAACCTTTGAGCATCTCTTTAAAAATGTAAAATTTCTCTTAATTCCTACTCCCAAAGATTTTATTTGGTTTTAAGTCTCCTCTGGTACTTGTCAAGACCATAAGACCAAAAAATAGTTTCACTTATAGGCAAGGGCTAGCCTATTTTCAGTTTTCAAGCTAAAGTTTTAAGTCCAAACAGTAACAGCTCTCCCCTTAGAACAGCAAACAAATGTTAAATTTAAAATGTTTCTCTTAAAGTATCCTACGTTGCTCAAGTCTATTAAAAATGTAATGTTTGACCTTGAGATGGAAACTGAGCATGGTACTCTTTTGAGGTCTTAATCTTGTGGTCCTCCTGCCTTAGTTAACACCTGTAATGACCATTTCTATGATATAAGAGCTGAAAGTCAGGTAGTCACAACAGTGCAGCTTCTCCTGTTGCCCTGGAAGAGGGTAACATTGCTTTTGCAGAGAAAATAGGTTTATAACAAGCTCTAAGGAGTCATTAAGTTACTTGTTATGTGTTTTCTAAGCCCAAATACCTTGCACACCCCCCCGCCCCCCATGTATGATACAAAAACAGTGAGATGAAGTGTGGAGAACTCAGCTTTCTGACAGCAATAATTTTTAAGCATAATTTTCTGAATATTTCTTACCTCTAGTGATCTAGCATAGTTTGATGCTGGCAAAAGAAGCTCCAAAGGGGGTGATTATGTGGCTGCTAAAGGCTAATAAAATAGTGCTTTTTGTGGTTCACGTATACCAGTAACACTGGTATTCTGTGTAGGGAGTTAGGAGGAGGGACTGTGGGGGTAATGGAAGATAGTACATGAGTTTGGACAGGTGGTATTTATGCCCAAGTATGAGGATAACAGTTCTGACTCATTTTTAAGCACTTTATTTTTTAATTGTAATGTGTCGACTATTTCTGTTTGCTCTTTAGCCTAATTGCTGGTTGACATGAAGAGGTGCAATGAGATTCCTGAGAAATCAGGAAGAAGAAAGTGCCTGTAGTCTTACGCGTTCAAGTATATGATGTGTATTGCAGTACAGCCTGGGCATTTATGCTTTTGCTCGATAAGTGCATGCACTCTGCCTGCCTGGTAGAAATTAAAGTGCACAAAACAACCTGGGAAATGAGTGGATACATTAAACTGGGTACTGTGAAGGGAGGGGAAAAGGTAAGGAACCTGAAGCCAACCACAAGGCAGTTGAGAAAGGTCAATAGAGTGATCACAACACACAGAAACTAAGCCCTGCTCTAACTGATAAAAGAGAGGAAGGATGTTTGTGTGCATTTCACAAATGAGCAGATCCCACTGGCAGCTGACAGTGTGGAGGAGGTGGGGATTAATGAGGTAAAATAAGATTGAGTGAACTAAGAGTAAATATGGAGAATCATGAGGGGCTTTGAACACTAAATGTGAGGGAGATAAGTGGATACAACTTGATCTTGTTATAACAAGACCAAGTTATATACCAAGATCTCATTGGTATAACTTGGTCTTGTGAGTGAACTGGTGATTGGTGGCCATCTTGACCACAGTGACCACAAAGAAATCGAGTTTAAAATCTCTGTTGCCAGGAGGAAAAGTGCCAGCAAAACCTCAACCCTAAATGTGAGGAGAGCAGACTTCAGGCTGCTCAGGGAACTAGTGAGTAAGGTCCCCTAGGAAAACACTTTTGCAAGTGCTGGGGTCCATCAGTGCTGGTCACTTTTTAAACATCACCTCTTAAGGGCACAGGAGCAGGCAATTCCTAAATGTCAGAAGTCCAGCAGGCAAGGCAGAAAGCTAGCTTGGCTGAACAGGGACCTTCTTCTGGAGCTAAGGCAAAAGAAAAAATACTTGTATTTGAAGACTCTTTCAAGCTAGCATTTTTGTTTCAATATATGTGGATTGTAGATTTGATGTTATAGTGAGACTTTTGTAGCGTCCTGCTCAATGCTCTTCTGCTTTGATGCTTAAAAATTTCCTGGAAATGAGCAGAAAAAGCCAGACCTCGATTGGATAAGTGGTTTTTCTGGCTATGTTTCTGCTTTAATGTATTGTTTCGTGGTGCTTGGTCATTAGCATTTCAAGACTTATTTAAGAGAAGGCAGATTTCACTTCCATTCATCCAAAATGGGTAGAGGCCAAGAGACTCTCAGTAGCAGAGCTGGAAATAACTAAATGTCAGACTATAATAGGAGCTGTCTGCATGATTAAGCAATTACTATTTCAATAATTTGTTTTTCATTGGAAATAATTACATTTCCATTATACTAGTTTAAGGTTGGTGCTTTATGTACAGTACTGTATTACTGTGTAATAGTACTGTCAAACTTTCTGAAGTAAAAAGAAGCAGCTTGACATGATAGCCAGGTAAGGTTAAGACAGTGCTGTTCTCTTGTACTGTGGCTTTCTTATCAGCTGGTAATTCTCCTGACTCTTCAGCACACTCCCAATTCTTGCTCTCTTGGAATGCCAGCTCTGGCCAGAGGCAGTTCTAAGTAATCTGGCAAAAGCAAAATTTTAGGGGAAAATGTTGGTAAAGAGTAGGTCAGGAAGCTGTTTATGAATTCCATGTACTTGTAGTTGGAAATAAATGTAAGATAAGGGAAGTTTAGAGGCTATCTCCTAATGAAGTTGGATAAAATGCTGGTAGCCTGAGGCCTCCTCATGTTTAATAATAATATGTCTTTTGGAAATGAAGTTGTCATTGTGGGAAAGAATGGGCTTATGGGTAGCAGTGTCCATGAGCTGAATTACTGATAAATGCAATTTGAATTGTCAGTAGCTGTGGTTCCTCCAGAGCTGGTAACACCTTTTGTTCAGCATTATGCAGAATCTGTGAGGAGTTATAAAAAAATATTTCTTTGAGTATTGTTTTTAGAAAGCCTTAAAGGTGAAGTTTTATTTTCCATGTTTCTGCTTACTGTTATTAATAAGTCATCTTAAAGGCAATTCACAGGTTTTGGATCCATTCACTGTAATAAAGAAAATCCAGAAATTGTTGAATAGCATAAAACTAAGGTAGGTAAATACATTGAATATCTTGCCAGAGTTAATTTCATAAGACCTGAATAATTAGCTATAGACCTCACCTCAATTTAAAGTTGGATTAATAACAGACGCTTGATTTCCTTTTTTTTGTTTTACAAGATGTAAATGTTTTGTCTGCTTTTTTAACACCTGTAGTGGATGACACTGTTTGTATGGAACTCATCAAGCTACAGCAATAATAAGACTGTTGAATGAATGGAATGGGATTGAATTAGTACTCCAGACTTGATACTCTTTTTTCTTTTATCTCCCCTATTGCTGGGGAAGTTGTATATATTGTTTATGTCTCCTGTTGCTAATTATTACTTTTATTCTTAAGAAAGCTCTGCCAGCTGAGCCACTTTTTCCTAAATCAAGACCAATAATGCAAAAAGTAATTTTGGGGTAATTGGTGCTTTTATTTAAGGATAAGTAAGTGTTTTCCTCCTATCAGTACTTGCATGGTACTGCTGAAAACTACCTTTTAATTTTCTTTTGCTCTTCTTGTAGCTGGTAGCTTGGTATCCTCTTACATACTGTGATTTAATTTCTGTAGTCAAATATATGCAAAGTTTTCTCTATGTCATGGGAAATAAATGTCTGTTTCCTGGTCTGTCTGTTATCTTCTTAAAGTAGAGGTTGAATTTTTTCACCTCTGCCAACTGGGAGTAAATACTGTAGAAAGTATCTGATAGTAAAACCCATGTGTTGCAGTGGGGATCCTGCAACACGCATATACCAAACCAGGAGTCCCGTGGAAAGGAAATATATATGGACAGACAGATTCTTGATAGCTGTTTCAGAGATGTTTATTTCTCCAGCCGCCTGGCCGGGGCTGTGCTCAGGAACTGTTCCAGTCACGGGACCAAGGGTCCTTCTGCCCGCGCAGGGAACACAAACCAACCAATGGGAACGAGGCTGAGCAGGGGCAGGGAAGCCCCGTGTCTGTGCCCTCAGGGCCCCTCTCCCAGGGCTACACGGCAGGGGAGGGACCCCAACATTCATGTATTTATTTTTTGTACTTGTAAGCAAGAAAAAGTCCTGAATATTTATTTATCTGGTGAATTTTTATTCAGCTGTTTATATTTTCATTGCTAACCAAAACAAAAAGCAAAGAACTTCTCATAAGACTAACATCTCTGAGCATGCTTTGTGGGGAAACTGAGGCAGGAGAGGGTTTAACTTCTTCCCTTCCCCTTTTCATCCCCCACTCGGCATTGGAAAGGGATTTTTGGGGAAACAATTGGCAAAAGCATGGTTTTGTGAGGGAAACCATGGGTGAAAAAACGGATT
>NW_008238427.1:61802-64269 GCF_000691975.1 Corvus brachyrhynchos | reverse complement strand
GATTCTTGCTAGATGTTTCAGAGATGTTTATTTCTCCAGCCGCATGGCCGGAGCTCTGCCGAGGAACTGTTCCAGTCACGGGACCAAGGGTCCTTCTGCCCGCGCAGGGGAACACAAACCAACCAGTGGGAACGAGGCTGAGCAGGGGCAGGGAAACCCCATGTCTGTGCCCTCAGGGCCCCTCTCCCAGGGCTACACGGCAGGGGAGGGACCCCAACACCCATGTTAGAGGCATTATTCATAACACACATACAACTGGCTTTTGGCCCAGTCAGTTCTGTTTGTTTTTTTTTTAAATACAAAAAGTAGCTTTTGATCATTTGTTGAACCAACTTGTGTTTGCTTCATACTATTTTTTCACCTGTTGCTTGTCAAAAGCTTATTCAAAATTAACCCTCTCCTGCACTGTCCTTTTTCTCTACCAGGCTTCCTTCTCCTTCCATGACAGACCGTGCCACAGTCCCTATTCTTCCAGTGCTCACAGACATTTGTCTATGGCTGTGGTGTCCTACAAGAACTTTATCGTTTTTGTTTGTTCTGGTTTTAGGTGGAGTAGAGTTAATTTTCTTCACAGTGGCTGGTATGGGGCTGTGTTTTGTATTTGTGCTGAATACAGGGTTGATAATATAGAGATGTTTTTGTTATTGCTGAGCAGGGCTTACACAGAGCCAAGGCCTTTTCTACTTACCGTACTGCCACGCTGGCAAGGGGGCTGGGGGTACATGAGAGGTTGGGAGGAGACACAGCCAGGACAGGTGACCCCAACTGACCAAAGGGATATTCCAGACCATATGACATCATGCTCAGTGTATAAAGTGAGGGGAAGAAGGAGGAATGGGGGGGACATTTGGAGTGATGGCATTTGTCTTCCCAAGTGACTGTTATGCATGATGGGGCCCTGCTCTCCTGGAGATGGCTGAACACCTGCCTGCTCATGGGAAGCAGTGAATTAATTGCTTGTTTTGCTTTGCTTATGTGCGTGGCTTTTAGTTTCCCTATTAAACTGTCTTTATCTCAACCCAGGAGTTTTCTAGCTTTTACCCTTCTGATCCTCTCCCCAGTCCCATTGAGTGAGAGAGCAGCTGTGTGGGGCTTGGTTGATGGCTGAGGTGAAACCATGACATTGTTGCATTAGTTTCTTAGGAAAGCTCAACTAAGGAGGAGAATGTTAGGATTTGTAAAGATATAGACTCAAAGGTTATATATCTTGAGCTAGCTGTGTTCTTGAGTATGGTTCAGGGGTATGAGTGAGCTTTCTTGGTGAGAAGGTAGCATGTTGCTTCCAGTGAAGCTATACTTCTTGCTTACTGAGTCCTGAGACGACTGTCACAAGTGCTTTCTTCTTTAGGAGCACTTTGGACATGTAAATATTGTGGTATTGATTGTTAGCAATCTGGTGGATGCTGAAATCAATTGGTACTTCCTATTACTGGTCAGAAAAGATCAAGGGTTTGGTGGCAAGAGCATCCCAACAGCAGTTGGTATCTTACTGTCAAATTTTCATAATTTGAATGCAATGTGACTTTGCCTTTAGTGTATTGATACCATTTATTTTTCAGTAGTATGCCTACTGCAAATCCATGTTGTAATATTTAGATTTTATTCTATGAGCTTAATAATTAAAGAAACAAATGAATAATATTAGTGGCTTGTGGATGAGAAAATGACTTGAGGTGAGGGTTTGGTTGGCTTACAGCTCCTTTCCAACCTTTGTAGAATTTGGGCATGTCACCTGATCTCTCAGTTGGCCAGACCATATGTCTTGGTTTCAGCAGTGATAAAGTTAATTTCTTCTCAGTAGCTGTTACAGTGCCGTGTTTTGGATTCAGTATGAGAATAATGTTGATAACACACTGATGTTTTGGTTGTTGCTGAGTAGTGCTTACCCAGGTCAAGGACTTTTCAGCATCTCATGCTCTGCCAGTGAGGGGGTGCACAAAAAGCTGGGAGGGAGCAAAACTGGGACAGGTGACCTGAACTGGCCAAAGAGAGATTTCACACCATAGAATGTCATGCCCGGTATATAAACTGGGGGCAGTTACCCCAAAGGGGTCTAATCACAGTTTGGGGATGGGGTTTGGCATCAGTCAGTCGGTGGTAACTGTATTGTGCATCACTTGTTTTTTCTTGGGTTTTCTCTCTTTTTTATTTACTATTATTATTTTTATATTTTACTTTGTTTCAATTATTAAACTTTTCTTATCTCAACCTACAAGTTTTACTTTGGATTCTCTTCCCCATTCTACTGGGATGGGGGGGGTGGTGAGCAAGTGGCTGCATGGTGCTCAGTTGCCAGCTGGATTTAAACCACACACCATAAAATGAGTAAGTGTCATAGGTTAGCAAGCATAGTCCTGGAAGGGATGTCCTTGCTAAGGGGTGCTTACAGTTTCCTCTGGGAACTGATAGAACCTATCAGCTGGCCAGTTTGAATATGGACAATTCTCTAAGCCACTTAAAGTTGTGA
>NW_008238427.1:34259-61681 GCF_000691975.1 Corvus brachyrhynchos | reverse complement strand
GGAGTGTTCAACTCGTGAGCAGAAGCACCTGCGCTGAGATAGGCAGATGCTGACGCAGCTGTAATTTCATGAGAAGTTTGGACAGGGAGAGATGAACCAGATGAGGACTTTTGCTCCAAATGGGAAAGGAGAAAACCTCAGTCCGTAGAGATGAACCAGATGAGGACTTTTGCTCCAAACGGGAAAGGAGAAAACCTCAGTCCCTAGAGATGAACCAGATGAGGACTTTTGCTCCAAACGGGAAAGGAGAAAACCTCAGTCCCTAGAGATGAACCAGATGAGGACTTTTGCTCCAAATGGGAAAGGAGAAAACCTCAGTTCCTAGAGATGCTCCCAGAGATAGTCCTAACGATGAAGATGATGAAGACCCTTTGCTCCCAGGGAAGGAGAAGGGCCTCTGTTTTTGTTTCTGAACGGCTCAACCTTAAAATTGTACCCCAAAAAACTTCAAGAGTGGACCCTCGAAAGCAGTTGCGGGAAAAGCTGCAAGTTGGGGGGGGGAAGGGACTCGCAGGCAGAGAGACTCCTCTTCCTAAATGGACTGAACAATATTTGGAAGTGGGCGGCTGTCTCGTTGTGATACTGTTTTCATAGCATGAGCAAGAAGAGACTTCTCTTTCTAAATGGACTAAACAAGGTTATTATGGAAGTGGTAAACAGACTGAACATCTTAAGGGTTGTCTTTTTACATTGTCAGTGGGAGAAGGGAGGAAGGTAGGGGCAAGGAGGAGGAGAGTTATGAAGGTGGTATAATTTTTTTTCCCTCTTTTAGGTCTGTTAATAAACTTCTTCATATTCTTTCAAGTTTGGTGCCTGCTTTGCATTTCTCCTAATTCTTATCTCACAGCAGATAAACAGTAATGAGTATTTTGGACCAAACCACTACACTAAATTGGTGTTTCCGCCCGGTTACAAACCGAACCCGCGACAGTAAGTTACTGCTCCATGCCAGGAAGATACTGGCTTAAAGCAAAGACATTAATTGGTATTGAATGAAAGTATTTTAAGCTTTAAAATACCTGAGAGTTGGCTTTGTTTATTTCCTATATTTATATGCATAAAAAGGTCTGATCATCAAAAATTTACAAACTGTAGTGACTTAATATCTTGTAACTCATCTTCACTAAATGGCTGTCATAAGTCCATACCACTTTTAGTTCAGTGCTTTGAGCTCTTAGCTGTAAGAGATGGAGAGATGCTGGTGAGTCGCTGTGTGAGCTACAGAAGTGTCCATAAGACAGCCGGGGTGGTTGTAGTGTCAGTTAAGTAAGCAGCACTGTTACTGGAAAGGAACATTACAGAGAACCTGACAAAACAGCTCTCTTATCTGCTGAGAGTCAATGTCAAGGGTTGTGCAATTTTGGAGCACTGTTTTGCAAGATCAGGTGAATCTCCAATGCTCTCCCTTCCTCCAGGCCTGTGGCTGCTGTCTGTTGGGCAAAATGCTCACCTTGCTGTCCTTCTGGACCCTGACTGATCTCATTCAGTCAACTAGCCAAGGTGCACAGCTTTCTTCTGTGAAGTTGAATTACAAAAGGTGTTGATGGGGGCTCACTGCCCCAGCAGGTAGGCAGTTCTGTCTCTTTACAGTGTCTGCGAACGTTGAGATGAACTTAAGGGCTCCTGTAACTGCAGCCTGTGCCTCATGGCACTCATTTCTGCTTCAATATTTCCAAATAACAGCAATAGCAAGGTATATTTGTGCCTGTCCATGCTGGACTAGCTTTGATTTTTTTGGGAGACAGCACAAGACCTTCTCAAATGAATACTGCAGTACTGAGATAGCTTTACTACTTTGAAGTTACATTGCAGTTGTCCTGATCTGCTAACTGGAGTTATTAGTGAATAATTCAATGTTTGATTACTTTCAGGATATTTCAGATAAATGTTCTTAATCTGAGAAGTATGATTAATTTATTACCGTTATGCTCAAGCAATTTAAAATGTGGCTTTTTTGTGAGCATTACTTTATTGACCATGGTAGAACAGTAGATAAACATTTCTTGAAAAGAGGAGGTCTATTTATATAGAACAGCATGAACCAGCAGAGGAAGCACAGAATACATTTCCTTTGAGTAACAGAAATGGATAGGTAAAGTGGGAAAATTTGTAAAAATCTTAGAAAAACATGGTGCATCCTTATGATGATCCTCTGTAGTGTGATCTTCTGCAAACTAATAAATAGCAGATAGAAAAAGAAACAAAGTATGGCTCTGCTAGCATTGATTTCTGCCACTGGTTTTGTTGATAGAATAATGAAAAATCTAAGTGTGAATCGCTTAAATTTTTAGGAACAGATAGTAATAAAGATATGCCCCCTCTGATTTTTAGAGTAGAGAGCCTCGTAGTCTTTAAATTGCTGCACACTTGAGAAATATGGTTTCACTGTGAAAATGAGATTTTTAGAAGGCTAAGTGCAGCCAACCCTGTCTACTTTTATCTGTGTGCTAATGAATTTATTTTTACTAGGACTGTGATTTTTTTTTTATTTTTTTTTTTTCATTATGAGATTCCAGCGCAGCTGGTGAATGGGTGAATGTTTCTGGAAGCCTGTGTGCAGACTTATGAACTAACCCATAGCTGGTAGTTATCTTTCATTTGAACAGAATATATACATTAAGCATTGCAATGCAAAAAACCTGTATTTAAATCTAAAGTATTGCTTCTTATTTACAATGAAAAATGTTGCTTTTCAAGGTTGCAAAGCATGTTCTGCAAAGCTTTAACACATATACTTGTAATTTTTATTCAGTCTTGGATAATTTGTATATGCAGCCTGTTGAGCACTCTGTAGGAGCAGCCTATTTTTTACCTTTGTTTATTTATGCAAAACCAGTTGAAACAGCATTAGTTTAATCTTTTCTTCTTTTGTTTTACTCTGTAATTCTTTTACTATGTTGTTCCAAAGGGTCCTATTCTTTAGGATTGCTAGCAGGCCTGATTTATGAATCATCTGATAAAGAAACAGCTCCACTCCCAGAGATATGCCTTAGGTAGAATTGTATGCCAGTGAGTCAGCTTTAGGGCAGAATTTTCAAAGGAGCACTATATAAATTACACAGTATCCCTGTGGAGATGTCTTAGTGTTATAAAAAATCTGCTCTAGAGCATTGTGCACACACATTCACACAGAGCTGAGTCAACTGTCTTGAGTTCAGTTAAATGAGTGCTGGTCACACTTCTGTTGTTTTAAGTGCATGGGTATGTGTGACACTTATGAGAAAATAAAAAAGAATGTATGCTGTCTTGGGGAGGATATGAACAAGTCCAAAAGACAGCATTTGAGAGGTCCAGAGAGTGTTTGTATTTCTACATTTGATTGGATGCAGATTAGTTTTTTCTGATAGAGGTCTAATTATTTGTATTGATTAGTTTTTAGTTATTTAGACATTTTGCTGTTTGGCATAGGATGATGGCTTTAAACTGGAAGAGGAGAAGTTTAGATTAGTTATTAGGAAGAAATTCCTTACTCTGATGGTGGGGAGGCACTGGAACAGGTTTCCCAGAAAAGTTGTGGCTGCCCTATCTCTGGAAGCGTTCAAGACCAGGTTGGATGGGGCTTGGAGCAACCTGGTCTAGTGGAAAGTGTCCCTGCACATGGCAGGAGGGTTGGAATAAGATGAGCTTTAAGGTCCCTTCCAACTCAAACCATTCTGTGATTCTACGATAACTGTATGGGTTATTTGTACAAGAATGTCACTGGTGAGTTCACTGAATTATGTGTGTTGGCTTTTAATGGAAAGGAAGGGGATTCAAGAAGATTCTATGAAGTGGACTTGTGCTTTACAATCAATTCTTTATTACCTAGATTGTGTGCTTTTTCATTTAAACAGTTGCTAGAACTGGCATAAGAAGGTGATACAGTTGTAAGCAGGGAAAAGAAGTGGTCTGTTGGACTCTGATTATGAGGAAATATGTTGGTAGTAAGCTTCTGAGAAAAAGAGCTGGTTTGCATCATATAAGTTAGGCATTCTTTATTATTAATCAGTTCAGTAACACCTAAAATGACAATGTACAATTAAGTTTAGGCTGCCTTGGTTTTTATTAAGTATTTCAGGCTGTTGAGAGATATTAGTTGTGTAGCTTAAATGAGTAGGTTTTAAGTAGAATGACTTACATAGAGCTATAATACTGTGTGATTTAGCATGTTTGCTTAGCTTTACTTGTTTAGCATGAGTAGCTGTATTTGTTGAAGCCTTCAGCTGCAAGCTGTGAACTTACAACTAGACATGTTTTCAGCTGGAATGGAGTTAATTTTCTTAGTAATTTTTCTAATAGCTGGTACAGTGCTGTGTTTAGTATGAGAAGAATATTGATAACACACTGATGTTTTAGTCATTGCTAAGTAATGTTTATCCTTAGTCTAGGGCTTTTTTTAGTTTCTTATGCTCTACAGGTGAGTAGATGCACCAGATCAGGAGACTTAACAGTCAGCAGAAGCTGCAACTCCACAAGATTTGAACAGTTAATGGCCTGTTTTTGCATGGACACAGAGAAAGAACCCAATAAAGTGTTAGAAGATCCCAGACCAAAAATTACCATTGGACCAAGAGGTGCATCAAGAACACATGAGGGGCAGGTACAAGTCATAAGGGTATCATTGCTCCGGGGATCTCTTTATTCTGGGTCCCTCTCCAGAGACACACAGCTCAAGCTGACCTGCTGCTGTACCACTCTATTAAGTTATTTTTTATAAATCAAACGCCTGAGGCTCTTCTACAGGAAGCCTTGGGTTGAGCCCAAAGAAGGAGGAAGTGTGCCCAAGAGTGAGTGTGTGTGAGCAAGGAGTCAAAAGGGGCCCCTGTCGGCTCGCAGAAGCTGCCTGCTGCGAAGGGACTGATCCCAGCAGTTAAAGTCTCAGGTGGTGTGTGTGACTCGAATAGTGTGAGAATGCTCAGTGGCTTCTCCTTTAACACAGGCCTTATAATTTGTTTGTATGAAACTAATTTTCTTCTGACATAGTAGGAAATACAATTATAAAAAGAATTTATTGAGAGCAAACCAAACAAAAATGTTATGAAGTATGTATGAGTGGCCAATTATTGATAGATGAAGGGCATGCATGCCATTTTCTTAATAACTCTTTGTGCAGTAGTATATATTACATATAGTTGTACTTTAAGACGCTACTAATACCTCTGTTTGAATTTATTTTTTTGGTTTTGTAATAATTTTTATCTTCAAAAGTCTCAGAGCAAACAGTGCTGTGAAAGAAACACTCAGTACTCTCTCCTGTGTCTAGTCAGAACCTGTGAGTTTAAGGTGTGATGAGACCAAACAGCAGGTACTTTATCAGATTTGGGATTTTTTTCTAAAGGGATGGTTCATTCTTGCCCTCCTTTCCCTGCTTCCTGCCAGCTCTGGCAGAAAATTGCACTTATTTTCTTGTTTTATTTTCTGTTGACTTATTGAAATGAATCTACCCATGAAAGGATGAGCCAGTTCTGGTGCAAAGGAGGGACTATGACTGCGCAGTGACAATTAGGGTAGTAAATGACTAGGGAATAAAGCCTATCCCTGTTAGTGGCAATGAGAGAGGCTGGGCTGTTTCTGCTAATCTGACCTTCAAAATCCTTCTGGATTTCTTCAGTGAAGTGGAGGTTTTATAGTGTACAAATCATATGACTTTACAAATGAGTTCACGATTTAAAAATATTTCCCAGACAGGGGTACAGTTAGATGTTTAATGGCTTCTGCATACTGGTGTGTTCTCTGTGTGGATGGAAAATAAAATAATTTCTGTTGGAAAAATCTAGCACAGAAGTTTTTACAGAATTTCCTTTTCAAATAAGTGCAGTATCTGTGCATCAATGAAAGGAGAATGACATTTCTAAGCAATGTCTAATTAAGTATCTATCTGTGTCGGTAAGCATCACAACATTTTTCAGTTCTGTGTTCTCATTTAATTAAAAACTGGTCTTTCTCTAGCATCACCTCAAGATTCCTTTTTCTAGTACTGTTACTAGAAAAGTGAGTGGCAAGAAAGGAATGTGAATTTTTCAGTATAGCCTCTTCCTCTCTGATCTATAAATTTCTCTAGTAGAACTAAATAAGGACATTAGTTTTTCTTTCTTTGAGACAAGGCTTTTCTTGGCATAGATATTTTCCCCTGAACTGTGTTCTTCCCTGCATCAAACTGAGTCACAGTAGACTTTTTTTCCACTGAGATAAAGACAAAGTTCTATTTTATTTACACACTAATACTCAAATTTTTGATGTCTAAATAGTCAGCCCAAGGGACCTGGAGAGTACAAACCTCACCAGAGCAAGTATTTTTTCCATGCACACAGAAACACAGGTTGATGTTGACCAGATATAGTGTTGTGAAATTACTAGTCCCTGTGCTGCCATCTCACTGAAAATATAATTCACTGATCACTGTTTGAGGGATCAAACCAGCATGGTTTGAGTAGTTAAAGTTCCTACTTAATAATGAAAAAGTCTCATAAAAACATTGTAATTAGACTGTTAGCAAGGTGGCAACATGTAGATGAAACATTTTTTTCTGGCTGATAGGCCAGAGAGATGGAAAAGCAAGTACAGGTGTTCTTATAGTCCCTTTGGGAGCTGCGATGTAGATGATATTTCCAAGTAGGATATTTGTGAAAAGTCTCTAGTTCACTTTGGCTGCTCTTTAGCTTATTGTCAAGCTCTGTTATTTGTTCTCTGAGCTAAAAGGCTGAATAGTGCAGAAGCTGTTCTGCAGTTATGAGTATGAATATTTAAATATATTTCTTTTGGCCAAACTAGTACTCTTTTGATATGTGTTTGAGCAACCAAATTTTTCCTTGCATGTACATTTTTAAATTCTTAGAAAAGCTGGAAGTTGCTCTAGCAGGTACAATACAAATCCCACTGTGTATAACTCTTGGTTAGTCAGTCATCAAATCTGTGTTTTACTTACCCATATAATAGGAGAATTATTTGATAATATAGATTTGTGGGTGAAATACATAGAAATAATGATTTTATTACAGTATAGGGATGCATTTATGTTTCAGAACATTTGTACTCATTTGGGTTTGTTGATGCTGTGCTGTGGCCTTGGAAATAAATTGGTTCCTACATTAAATTACCATCTCTGAAAATTCTTCTTTTAAGTTGCTTTCTTCAAGAGAGTTTTACTCAGTATTCACAAACATTTTTTCTTTATATGTATGTTCCTGTATTTTACAGTATGTATTTTATTCCTCTTTTTGTTTTTTTGGAAGTAAAATGCTTTGCTGTGTGTTTGGAGGTTTTTTTCCTCATTTAGCAGACCTGAACTTATCTTTCTTGTGTTGTCCGAGATTAACTAAGCTTTCTTTCCTTAACACTGGTGTTTCTCTCCCATAAGTATTTTCATCATTCCCTTGCACTATACAGCATTTCATTCATTAGCCCAAAGGAAGCATGAACTCTATTTTAATATTCTTTAAAAATGAAGTTTCAAAGTGGGTTAGGGTGGACAGGACAACACTGAGCTTTTCACAGCACCTTTTAGAATCAGGGAAGTAGCCTCATATTGTGCTGCAGATGGAGGGGGGGAAACAGCATGCAATTACATACATACAGTTACAGGAAGCTTGGGATGGATCAGAAAACTGATGAAGGATTGTCAGGGTACTGAAAAATCTTTCTGAGCCATCTGTGCTTTCTCAGACTCTTCAAATACTAATTGCCCTTGTCTGCAGAAATGCATTTTTTTAAAAGCAGTAGATTAAATATTACTACTGCTTTTTCTCATCTACACTTTTTTTAAGTGCTGTAAATTTATTGTTTCTATACTTCTAAACCCATAAATTATTTGTTCCATACCATTCATCTGTAAGCAAATGTGTTGAATGAAAGATCTTTATTATATGTTGAATTGCAAGTGGAAATTTAGGTGGAAGGCAAAGTGTGACTAATGAAGGTAAAATGATAACTATTGATCTCTAAAAATTTCCCTGAAGATGCTTCAGGTACTTTTGGGTTGATAACATACAAGTTATCAATCAGATAAACAGCTTGTTTTTTGTATTTGCACTGAAGCAATGAAATTTATTAAATTATAACTTGATGTAAAATGTAGGATACTGATGTGGGTGGATACTGTTTCTTGCTTGCAACCCATACTATTAGATGCTGTTTTCCTGGCAGATTTGAGAGAAATTAGGTCAGCCTGTAGGTTCTCATATAACCAGGACTTGTATGGGAGACTCAATGAGCACTTGAATGGTGTATTGGGTACTCCTAAAAAGTCTTTACGTGACTCACCGGCATCCGTGGTTGTTCTCTGCTGAGAGCAAATCTGTTATACATAGCTAATGCTTCTAAAGGCAATGCCTATAGATGTTGTAAACTGTGTCTCTGACAATTTAGTAGCACTTCATGGTATTTATTTATAAATAAGTATTTGGTACATAAAGTCTACTGGCAGAGTGGTTCCACTGGAAAAGGAAGGTGTTTGTAGTCTTGCTTTGTAATGTTCAGCAACTGCTCAGTTTCTCTGCAAAGTGACAGGATTTCTCCTATGTCACATTGGTACTGTAAGTTTTCAAATTGCCATTAAAACTTTGTAATATAATTTATAAGGTTGAGGTCCTGTTCATCTAAAAGTAGATTTCTCATAGATATGGAAACAACTGTATTCTGGTCTGTCCAGGTGGATGACTACCAAGTCTAGGAATTTCAGGCTGGCATTGTTCATAAGGACTAAAATTCTGCATTAAAGTATATTTCCAGTTCTAGGTAAAGAAGTTTAGCATATGTTGCTTAGGATATATTAAATTTTATAAAGTAAGACTTCAGAAATATTTTTATTTTCTGATCTGTTGTGATTCACCTCACTAGAATAATCAAATTTAATGTGACTCCAGTACCATCTTTCATGTGTGTGTAAAAGGAAGAATAGTTTGGTGTAACACAATGAGTTCACTAGGAAAAAGTAAATGAAAAAAACCAATATGATACTTTCCTATGAAGACAGGCTGAGAGAGTTAGGATTGTTCAGCCTGGAGAAGAGAAGGCTCTGGGGAGACCTTAGAGCACTTTCCAGTACCTAAAGGGGCTACAAGAAAGCTGGAGAGGGACTTTGGCAAGGGGGAATGGCTTCAAAATGACAGAGGGCAGGTTTAGATTAGATATTGGGAAGAAAGTTTTGACTGTGAGAGTGGTAAGGCACTTGGAACATGTTGCCCAAGGAAGTCGTGGATGTCCCATCTCTGGAAGTATTCAAGGCCAGGATGGGACTTTGAGCAACTTGGTCTAGTGGAAGGTGTCCATGTCCATGGCAGGGGGTTTGGAATGAGATGACCTTGAAGGTCCCTTCCAACCCAAACCATTCTAGGATTTTATGAACCATACTATCTGTAACTGAAAGCAATGTGTTGTTTAGGTAATACTGTGAAGAGCAGGACTGAGTTATTTGGGTAAATTATTCTTCCTCTTCCGTTCTTGTTTAGGCTACTGTATTGCTGAAGACCTTATCTAGTTCACCCAGTCTTCCAGACCACGTGCTCCATGCTTTGAGACCAGGAGGACCTTGGTGTTCTGAAATGAAGATGGAGACAGTGGGAAAAGCAGAACTTGTTGATTCAGAAGTTCCACCAAAGACTTCTGAAAAGCAAGAAACTGCTCCTGATGAAGATGGACCTATAGAACTTGAGACACAAACTCAAAAAGACAACGTGCACGCTACAGCAGACTCAGCGGTGCTTTCTTCAATGCCTTGCTTACTGATGGAACTGAGGCGGGACTCTTCAGAGTCTCAGCTGGCATCTACAGAGAGCGATAAGCCAATGGGTGGTCGAGTTTATGAGAGTGACTCTTCTAATCACTGCATGCTTTCTCCTTCCTCCAGCGGGCATTTGGCTGACTCAGACACATCTTCTGCAGAAGAGAATGAGCCCTGTCAAGCTGAAGCTGCTGTAGAGGGAGACCCTTCTGCAGTGTCTGGGGCTGCAGTTGGGAGGAAATCCAGGAGATCCAGGTCTGAAAGTGAAACTTCAACAATGGCTGCCAAGAAAAACCGACAATCTAGTGATAAACAGAATGGTCGAGCTACCAAGGTAAAAGGTCATCGAAGTCAAAAGCACAAAGAAAGAATCCGGCTCTTGAGACAGAAGCGGGAGGCAGCTGCTCGCAAGAAGTACAACCTGCTGCAGGACAGCAGTACCAGCGACAGTGACCTGACCTGTGACTCCAGCACGAGCTCATCAGATGATGATGAAGAGGTTTCAGGGAGCAGCAAGACAATCACTGCAGAGATACCAGGTAGAGGATGTTTTTTAAACTGAACTGTAACACATCTGACATCATTTTTCAGCTGTCGTGCTAAATTAGATGAGTGACACTTGAGAAAAATCAGGAGAACTGCAGCTCTGTAAATTTGAAGACTGCAGTGTATTAAGATGTGGGCAAATTTTAAAATCTGTTCTGAGGTTTCAGATCACTTTTGCACACCAACAAAGCATAGAAATGGTAAATTGGAGGAAGGACTATCTTTGAATTCTGGAATTTTCTGATCTTTTCATTTGTAAGCCTAGATGAGCTCTTGTCGGTGCTGTCAAATCCCATTAGATGGTGATAATCTAATAAATACATTCTTAAGATAAATAGCCAGCTTTGCTTTAATATCTTAAGACCACAGCTTGGCAGCTGTGTTAGAAATGGCACAGCACACCTCTTGCCTGTGTTACAGTAAGGCCCTGTTCATTATTGCACTGTGCTTTCAGCTCTATGTTTCAGTGCATGACAAACCTGCTTAGCCTTATTGTAAGTTCTTGCAGATTGCAGCTGGTCACCTATTTTAGGATATAAATATGAATTTGTTTACGTGGGTGCCCAAGCTATATCCACACCTAAATTTTCAACATCTTAGACAAAGCTGTTACCATTTTCCTATGTCATAAGGATCTATAATTTCTATATTTTTAATTTTCTGACACATCTGTGTTAAGATTATAGGCAGCAAATTATAGGGGCCTTCTCATCATTTTATTAGCAAAAGAAACAGTAATTCTTCAAGTTTTTTGTCTGCTGAGTCTTTGTTATTTTATTAGCTCAAGTGCTGTGGACAAGATTTTGTGTGAAGAATTATTTCAGCATATTATACCACAGAACCATCATCATATGGCAATCAAAAATAAAATCACATAAAAATAAACTTTTTGGTTTGCCAATTTTTACTAGATTACATGCCTTTTTGCCTCTTGTGTTAGAAGTTGGGGTATTGGGGTTTTTTTGGAGATAAATGTCAGCTTACATAGGGCATGAAGATTTAAAGGAAAACTGCAATAATTAGTCTTAAGTTGGTGAACTAATGTTTGCTAGATGAATTAAAATATTTCCACCAGATTTTACAAATAACTGTTTTAACTGACTTAGTTTTGGTGAATGATTCTGTCATCATGAGAACTGGGATTTTTCCCACATACTGCTCGGAAGCAGGTTGCACAAAGTAAATGTTTATTATTAGAAAGTCTGGGAAAGGCATAGTCTATAATTATTGTGTAGTAAACTTTTAATAGGGATCTAAAAATATTTACCAATTTAATAGTTACTCAGACTTCTAGCTTTTATAATTTTATGCCTTTTTCTTTACTCTATTTATACTTTGCTGGGCAATTAAAGCCTCATTTAAAGCTTGTTGAAGAAGACTATTTCATTGAGTTTTGGGACAGGTTTCTCCCCACCTCGCAAAACTCCCCAAACTTACACAATAAGTCCCCCAGGTTATATTCTTTTTTTTTAAGTCATAAAAGGACCTTGTGACCCAGGAAGGCACCACAGGGTATTTTCAGATCTGCTTAGATTTCTGACTTCCATTGCAGAGACCTGAAACCACTCTAGGGTACTTTGTGTCACTAGGGTCTTCTGTATTTGAGTTCTTGGTCTTAACCACAAGATGCTTGCAATGAAGAGGTCCCATTGTAGTACACAGAAGAACTTGATTATTTAGTTATGATTATACTAAGGCCCAGTTTTGCCTGTGATGCAAGATATGGGAGTGCACAAACCATCCTGAGGAACAACGATGCTTTTTCTTATTTCATAGCACATATCATTTGCTTTATGCTAAATTCCACTTATGACATTCAAATGTTTGAACTGTCCTTTTGCTGCAATTAGGTGCAATGTGTACCTGCCACATTGCGGTTTTCCTTTAAATAGAAATTATTTTGGTTTGGGGGAAATGGTTTCCAAGTACAGGAGAAAAACATTCTCTATAGAGATAAGGACAAGGTTGGCCAAAAACGCATCCTATGCTACTTGTGGGTTAATGAAATATTGTGGTCTTAACACATGCAGTGGAGCTGTGAGTCTGAGTAGGACTCCCAGCTCTCCATCGCAGTGGTAGGTTCACGTGCCATTTGCAATCCCTCTTCTTGGAACTGGCAAAGTATTTAAATTCTTTTTCTTGACTAGAAAGCTGCTTTAGTGCACTTGGCATTACATTGTGAATATCTTCAAAATTTAGGGAATGAACATATAGTTAGAAATTATTACAAGGTATCAAAAAACATTACTGGAAATTCAGTGCATGAATGTCCTCTGCACACAGTCAAAAGAGGTTTAACTTGATGCTTGAACTTGAGTATCAGGACATAAGCATGAAAAAACTTTTGCATTTACTTTTGAAAAAGTCTATGCATTGATGCAGAAGAGTCTTACAGGTAGTCTGTGTTCCCCTCAGTGTATTTGGACACTTCAGCTGTAGTGTTGGTTACGGTCTCAACATCGCTTATTATTGGGACTGATTTTCAACCAGTCTGAAAAATAGCTTTGCCAACAGAGATGCTCTAAAATTTTTAGTGACAGTTAATGTGGCCTTCATGTATGAAGGTTATACATACTCTGGCTCTTAACCTTCTCTCAGCGCATGTATTGTAAGAGCCAACAGTTTGCTTGTGTGTGGTCTGAAAGTTGAAGTGCCACATTTGAGAATGCGGTAGTCTTTTATGTTTAACTAAACTTTTTCCATTTAAATAGTGCAGGTTTGGCTAAATTAGTAATGTAAGGAAAATGTTTAGTGAATACATAATGCCATGAAGTTGCAAACAGAGCAGTTATGCTATAGAGAGTCAGTTCTCTCTGCTGAACTCAAATGTCATGTGCATTAAAATACTGTCAGGCTTGTTTTTCTTCTCAAGAAAGACTGAAGAGTAGAGTTGAGATCTTACTGGTGATACTTCAATACAAGTATTGTGAGCTCCATAGGAGCTAAGCACAATATAAGTTAGGTTATTCTGAATGCTTTCTGTGGTGTTAATTTACACCTGAAAATACAGGTTCAATCTAAACTTCAAGGATGCTACTGAGAATCTTCTCACTGACCTGAGCAGTCATAATCTCAGACTCTTTAATTCAAGGGAATGCCAGGATATTTGAGTTACTGCAGACGAAGAGCAATTTCTTATCTTTTATCAACTGAGCCTCTCTGTTGGCATTTAAGATTTTGCCATTCTTAAACACTAGATAGCATTCACAGCCTAAGAGGATGATCTTCAAATCCTGTAATAGGTTCTGCTAGATCTGCTGCTGTTGAAAGTTTTTCTTGTGAACAATTTCAAATTTGACCATGCAAATTAACTCTGAATGAAATTGGCATGAGAGCAAGCCTGGGAATCAATATTTATTTCTATGTAAACACTTTTTTTGAAAGAAGAAAAGGGTTTTTAAAAATTCAAATATAATAGAAAAATATTGGCATTTCACCATTATTGTGCTTTCTACAACTCAGAAAACTCTGAATTGAAATAAGGGTGACTCATGTTTTAGGCTTTCAGAAGAATCTGTTGAAAAGTTTGAGTGTTGATGTTGAAAAGCTGTTGCAGCTCACTTTGTTAAAAAAAAAAAAAGAAAAAAAATTTTTTTTTTTTGTTTTTAATATGAAGAAATCCAAAGGGGGGGGCACAGTGTGTATGTATGAGGGACTCTCAACCAGGTTACTTCCTCCCAAGAACTGTACATAGACCTTGGAAAAAGAATCTTGCAAGGGATGAATTTGGTTCAAGTAACTCAGAATGACACATATAAGAATGGGGTAAAAATAATCTGTTAAGAAGGATTTGCAGTAATATACTCATTTGGAAATGTCAGTAAGCATAACAACAGGGAGGAATACACCATTTCTAGTTAGAATGAAGATGCAACATATCTTCTTAAATTGTTATCTTGTCAGACTTCCTAAATTAAATAACTTTAGATTTGGTTATTATTTAGATGATACTTAATAGATCACATAAAGAGACAGTGTTGAGGCATTTCTTAAGTGCTGTTTTGCAGGAGGCATTGTTTTGAAAATAAGATACGAATCTTGGCTTCTGATCCCTTTTGTAATTGCAAATTTCTTCGTGTTTTAACTTGGCATAACTTCAAGAAACTATAGAGTTGTAAGTTTACAGATAGCAAAGAGACCAGTTAGACAAATGCTAATATTTTTAATATAAAAATGCATTTTTATTAGGCTTGATTTTTTTTTTTAACCCTGAAAGCCACAAATAAAGAAAAGATTGAATAAGGCTTGTTATAAGAACTGCAAGGGAAGCATTTGAAACATTGATTTGCTGCTACTGTAAATTGTAGATGTACTATGAACGATGCCTTTTAAAAATAGTATTGCAGGGTAATATATATTTCAATACCTAGTTTCTTCAGTTTGCAAAACAATTTTATCAACTTTGACCATGCTAGTTCATTCTTAACTTTAAAAACCTGTCTAGGTTGTCTCACATACCATCATCAATAGTTTTTATTTAAATTGCAATTAAGACTTAGTGTTACTTAGAGGTGTCTGTTTGTAAGCCTGTGGAAATCGGAGAGACGGTCATTTAGTTACTTGATTTTAGGATAAGATCCCTGACTAAAGATGAACAGTATCATATTGGATGTTCAATACTAGGAGTACATGAATGGAAGGAATATTTTTTTTTTCAGGGAGGAAAAAGACATTGGATATATAAAAGGAACCACATTTTAGGAAAAAGGTACCATTTTATGTAATTATTTTAGTTAAAATGCAGTCAGAGGGATGTTAATTAGTTACTATTAAGTATATATTTATTTTTGAGTAGAAGACACGAACGCTGAATTCCCAGACTTGTCTGATAGGTAAACAAATGGGGGTTTAATAGAATATTTTTGGCCCCTGATGGGTAGTATTGCTGCTGCTTGGAAAAAAAGATGATAATCCTGGGCCTTGTTTAGCTGTTACTGAAGGCCTTATATATACCTCATTTATATAGCTCCAAAAAAGAATGTGTTGTTTAAGCAATACTGTAATTTCATGTACACAGTGAAATCCCAAAAAAGATTTAGTGCCTTATATTTTTATTAGTAAAGATTTGGTTAGGTTATGCAATGATTTCTCTCATTCTTAGGATATTTTCTATTATTCTTAAGCTAGAGGATCCCACAAGTTTCATATTTGCATATTAAATTGTCAGGTTCTGTAGCTGCTTTGTGTAGTTTAATGTGATGCTTGTCTTGTTTCAGAATTACCTTAGGTAATGTTTGTGTGTTTGGATGGCATGCACATATTGTTTATTATTCCTCAAACAGGTACAAACCCTCTGGTTTTTTCAGTTTTATTGCTTCCTAGATGATTCCTGAGTGAACTCTAAACATAAAAATATAGATACTACTGCCTTTTGTTATTGATATGTAGAGTAAGGTAATGAGGATGGCCTTTTCTTCTTGCTGCTAAAGTTCTTTCTGATAATCCCAAAGCCAGTCATTTTAACCATCGTTTTGATGGATAGAAGGAAGGACAGCAATTTCCTTCCAACTATGCCCTGTTTTCTGCCTTGCCTAGAATTAATGCTAGAAATGCTGCACAGCTGGTGGCTCGTGTGAGGAAGAGCACATTTCTAGTTGGTGTGAGGTTGATCACTCCTACATGTCATGTGTACTAACTGTGATGGAGCTGTGTCCATCAGACCTAACAGAGGTTGCTTTTACCTCATATATTAGCATAGCATTCACATATCTTTTCATGCTTGTGTGTTTTTGTTATTTATTTTCTTCATTGGTGTTCATTGTGTTTTCCAAAATTAGACCAAGAGCTTTGGGCTTAGCTACTTTGGATGCTGCAGTCACTATATCAGCCTTTATCTATCTCATGTAGAATTTTGTCTGTGTTTAACAGTCTGTTATAAAAGGGTTCAAGTATATAAGTAAAATATGCATAATTATTCAGATTTACGGTTAAACAGTAGTATTTTGGATCACAGCTTAACAGAACTAAACATGTTATTGTATGATGGTTTTTGACACCTTCAGTTGAATTAAAAACAAATTGCAAGGGAATTGGACTAATTTAGTTTATTTTTAAAATAAGACCTTTGACAGGATTGTCTGAGAATTCTAGAATAAAAATAATTTTGAAGCCAAAATGTCTATTATAACCTCAGTGAGTGTAAATTTTTTTTTTTTACGGTAATACTGTTGGCTGATATTTGCTAATTCCTCCCCAGTTGTCATATCTAAGGGACAGAATTAGAAAAGTTGTTTTCTTGAGTTAGCATGCCTTAATAAGCAATAATATGTTCTTACTTAATGATATATCATCAAATGGCCTCAATGTTTTTAAAGCTGGCTTCAGTCGTGCTGGGGGATCTGGAGGAGCGACCAGGGAAATTCCAGGATTGCTTGACAGGGGCACCGTGTGGGATAGGAACTGCATAGGCAATGTCCTGGAAGAGGTCATGAACTGCTTTGCCGAGATGCAGAGGCAGACAGAGGAGAAATTTCGCGTGTGGATAGAAAAGCTAACTTGTCTTGACACGGACGAAGAAAGCAAGCAACAACTGGAGCCCAGGAAACCTAAAATTCAACTAGTCGGCCAAAGAATCCCCCCTACCACACAGTCAGGGGCTTTCATACAGATGCCTGATAGCCAAATACTTCCACAGCAGTTGTTTAATTTTTACATGGGCTATCAAAATGTCAATGCTACGTTAGAGTTTCCAGCGACTTTTAATAACAATTTTCTACCTATCTTTCCAGAGAATGGGAATATTGCAGAGCCTGATCTGAATCAATCATAAACTTGAAAAAAAAAAATCTCATCTTTGAAATCTTGATGTTACTTTAGATTATGCTAAAAAAAAGGTTTCCTTTTCTCTTTGTATGTTTGTTTTGTTTTCTCTTTTGCATTTTATAACCATGGTATCATTTTTTTTGGGGTTTTCATTTTATAGAGAATATATATGTAGTTTAAAGAAACCCACAGTATACTCACATGCATGTGTCAGCACACACATATAAACACCTTTAAAGATGTGTAGGGGGAACCACCCTAAGCTTTCATCACCAAACTTGAGAAAATATAACTTTAAATCCTTGTTTAGATACCCCAAAATCAGTAGAGCTATGTTTGCTACAGTAGGAGCATTCATCCAGATGCTCTTTTTGCATGTTAAAACATTTATATAAGTACCAGACTAGATACAAACCCATAACATTTCCTCAACTGTTTACTCCTGAGTTTTTCAGCTTGAACATGTCATACATTAGTGGTTTTTTTCTTCATTTTAGGCCGAAATAATAAATAAGCTTACCTTTAAGATTTAGCTATATATAACAAATGTGCACAACTGATGGGGTTTTTTTTATCTTCCATTTAGGGGTTCATTTTCTGTCCAGAGTTTTTATTAATGTCTCTGCTGTGTTGCACATGGCATATTTATGGAAGCAGTTGTCTTATATTGTGCGCACAAATAGGCACATATATATGTGTTTGGGTTGGGTGGAAGTAATCTCTCCTTTTAGGTGTTTAGTTTGCTGCTCCCTGGATCTCCTCCTGAGTCAATGGGAAGAGAGAAGCACCTTTCAGAGGATACCTTCTGGCAGTCTTTCTCTTGCATTAGTTGTCTAAACCTTCCTTATCAACAGTTTAGAATAGATAACTTTTGGCTGAAATGAGGTGAGATGAATCACACCCAACTGCATGTGCATGCATGACCTGTGCACACAAAGTACTTCTGCTTCCTTCTGTTTATACAATCAAACTGCATCCTTCATGCTAGAATGAAAATAGTCTTGTCAGTCCTAAGATAAGCAGCTGTCAGTGGATGGATTGAGCCTTGGCACAGGATGTTAGAGGAAGGCCTGACAGTCAGATAAGTAAACTGCAGTAGTCTGGAGATTGCTGGTCTGGGTCAGACAGCAAGAGCTTCTTCTGAACCATGTTTGAATGCCACTGAAATAATTATTTATTTGTGATGGGGAATGCCAGAACACTAGTTTCATTTAATTAATGCAAAAACTTGTGGATCTTTTTATACTAATAGTTATCCTGAATAGACAGGCTTGAAACTGTGATGTTTAAAGTAAGATTAATTTAAACTATATATTAGAAATCTATATTTAATTCTTACTATTATCACTATACACAGGGATTTTATTGGTTACCTTTCCATTGAGGCCTATCTTCATGTCAAATAACTTCTCTGTAGCTGCCAAAAATGTATATTTATCATCAGTTAAACTTGCTAAAATTTTCTAATGCAAATTAAATCAGAATTTTAGTAATGGAAATTAAAAGTTTTTATAGGCGCAGTTTAAGTAAAGAGAATGCTATATGTCTCCATAAGCTGTTATTTTTCTTTTTAAAACAGACACTTTCCCCCTAATTATTTTAGTGTAATTCCCTTTCTTTCTATTGGAAATATCCACTGTATCTTCTGTAGGTCTGATTTTTTAATTTTTTATAATCTCCCTGAAGTCAGTGGGAGTTTTTTCATCAATTTATATGGGGGTTTGGATCAAACATGTAACAGAAACTCAAGAAATGCTTTTTTTTTTTTATCATCAGTATATTAAAACTGGTGTTTTCACATTATTCTTGGTCTAGACTTACTTTTAAGTATGTGATGTCTTCATTTAAAAAAAATGAGGTTAGAGAGCTATTATTTTCAGAGTAACTGTTTGAAAGACTATGCAGGAGATAATTTTTAAGTACTGGAATGATTTCTTGCCAGATTAGCTTCATGTATAATTTTGATACAAAGATTTTTATATGAGCTTGTTAGAAAAATCCCTTGTCTAAAATTGTGTGCATTTCAGGTAAAAGTTAAGCAAGTTATTCTATGTTTGATTGCAATTTAATAAACTTGTCCTTATCCGTTTAAAATTTAAGATCCTTCAGGGTACATTATTTGCTGATATATATGGAAAAAATAAATCAGATCCTTATGGTGTTCAAAGATTATATATATATAAATGCCTTGATGATGATGATAAGAGCAGCATATTTTAAAGCATGACAACTTTACAAGTGTTCCCATGCATGTAGAACCACCTTTTTGCAGTGACTGCTTTTTTTCAATGTGTAAGAGTCACTGTCCTTGTTTAGGAATGGTATTCTCCAATTTAGTGTTCACACTGAAAGCACTCCAAACCATATTCTGCTTGCTCACAAAGAGAATTGGAGGCACAAAAGGTAAAGATCATGGGTTGAGATAAGAACAATTTCCTGGAAACAGCAATGAGATAAGAAAAGGAACAGTCACATCAACAATATTAATAACAAAAGTGTACAAGAGAGCTGAGCGATTCATGTGCAAATGCTCACCACTGTACCACCAACAGAGCCTGACAACATGTGACTGCTGCCACATTATCCCAACCCAAAAGGGATCCCTTTCCCCATTCCCAAAAAACTTGTGTGAAGGGGTATGGAATAACCTCTGGCTCCTAGCTCTGCCCCGTCCTGGCTACTGTAAAAATTAACCCTGTCCTGGACAGAACCAGGACATTATTCAGTGCTTATTCTACACCATATATGTCATGCCCAGATCCTACACCTTCCAACTATATACTTATGCATACATGTATATATATACACATATACAAATTGTTGAAGAATGGTTAGAGGATCAGGGGCATGGGTCATTGATAGAATTATGGGATCAATAAAAGAACTGTACAAGCAAAAGGCCTGCAAGCAAAGGTTTGTGTGAGAAACTGCCTGCATGAGAAAGCACCTGTGTGAGAAACAGGCCTGAGAACAAAAAGGGAGTTTTGAGGATGTGCAGCTGTGCAGATAAGATGTACTGACCAGGAGAAGGGAGGGTGAACTCTGAATTCTTTAATCATAACATAACTAGTAGAAGCTTGCCAATGTAGTCTAATTATGTAGAAGCAGAACTGCGCTTTGATAGGTTTAAGCCAACTAAGAGTTAACAAGCTTGTATACTATATAAGTGCCTCTGGATTGCTAATAAACGGAGCTTGCTTCTATCAATCATATTGGTTGTCTGCAAATGTTTCCCCCCGCCGAGTTCGTTGAACTTATTTTCCAACATATACAAGCACAGGTGTCATTTCCATAGTCAATGGCCATTCCTTCCAAGATGTCTGTTGAGTTCATTTAGTCCATGACTGTGGGTTCTATCCATCCTAGATGTCTTCCAGGGCAGAAGGGCTTGTGTGTTGTTGGCTGGTTGCTGCATCACAAGCTCATGACTGGTGTATCTGGAGCAGTCCCTCCGCATTGTCCATGGTAGTTATGGCATACAGTGGCAGTGTCATTCAGCAACTAATATTATACAATTCAACATTGCTGACTGTTCTCACCCAAATATCAAATCCCCTTGAGGTATACATCGTGATTCCCTGTCCCTCTATATTACCCACCCAGGTCCTTGAGCAAAAACAATCCCACAGATGGGTTTGCCTTTGCCTGAGGCAGGACTAATCCAAACTGTCTTCCCTAACACATTCCTCATATGTACCACAGGGACTATTCAAGGTTGCAGGTAGCTTGGTTGTTTACATATTCTGCTACCTCTTCTGTGAGAGAGAAAAGTCTCTCACAGAAAATAGCAAGAAAATTCTCACTAGCAGCATTTTTGTATTTATACTCCAGTTCATGAATTATCTCATGGATGGGGGTCATGGAGTCCCAGTTAGTGCGGTGTTGTCAACGGTTCATTGTTGTGGCAGCGATCGGTACCTGTTGTTCTTGGACCCTCAGCAGTCCCACAGCAGAAGGGTCCTCTGAGAGACCAGGCAAGGTATTCAGCTGTCTAATTTCCTCTGTCTCCACAGCAGCTATCCCAAAAGCCCCACAATACCCTTTTGGGTCTTTGAAATACACTCTCCTGAGGTAATCTATGCCAAGGATGCATGGGGCCTCTGGGCCAGTCACAGTGGAGGGGTTTTGCCACTCCTCCCTGGTCAGGCTTACTTCAGCTTCCAGTACAGTCAGCTGTTGGGATCCCCCTGTCACCCCAGAAATGGAAATGGATTCTGTCCCTACATATCTCCATGGCATCAGGATACATTGTGCACGGGTGTCAACTGAAGCCTTATACTCCTGTGGGTTTGATGTACCAGGCCATCGGATCCACACAGTCCAATAGATCTGACTGTCCACCTGGCTGGAGGCACAGCCCCTCTCATTCTGCTCATAGTACTTGTTGCTCACTTCATGTAAATATGAACTGGAGGTCCCTTCAAGAGGATCTGAAGTAACGTCAGCCCTTTTTTCTGTCTGTGGACTTGCCCACTGGAAACTGGAGCAGCATGTATCCTTGAAGAATTTCCTCTGGTGGTTGTCCTTCCTCTCATTTCACATGCTGCTAGGCCAGAGGTGGGTTTTCTATCCCACTTCCTCATGTCCTCTCCATGGTCATGCAGGTAAAACCACAGGTTACCTGGTGGTGTGTTCCCTTTCAAGCAGAGGGGTGCTTGCTTCCAATAGCAGAGACTCTGGGCTGTACTGGGGAGTCATGGGACGTTTCCTCTCTAACTTGCTTGAGTCTTTGAAGTCTGTCCGCCGTCTTGGAAAGTCATTCTACAGCTGAGGTGCAGGTCGGTAGGGAGGTAAAAAGACAATCTTCATATTGCCGGAGTCAAGTAGTCAGCTGAAGCACTGATTGTTCTTCTTTCATTGAAATCAGTGCCGATGAGTTGGCATACAATGATGGCACGCTCTGCACAAACTTTCGCCACATGGATTGTGTACACTGGACCTCATCTGGATCTAGAGGGGACAGCTCGTTGCTTGAACCCCTATAGATTACCTCCAGCACAGCTAATTCTCTCAGGTACTGGATACCTTGCTCCATGGCATTCCACCTGCTTGGGCACGCTACTACATCATCCTTGAGAGAATACCTTTCCCTCACGCTTGAGAAGTGTCACCTTCATAGGCTGAGAGTTTCTGTTCTCTTCCCTATCCCCTTGTCAATGCCCACACCCCAGGACACGGATCCCAGTTGCTTGGCTTTACTACCATCTAGTTTCATATTGTGGGCTGTGATATCCCAGCATGGGAGCAGCCAGGTCACCAGGGGGTCACCTGACTGGTGGCTGAAATCTTTTTTCGTGTCTTGCAGCTCACTTAGGGATAGGGATTGGACAATTATCTCTGACTCTGCCTCTTCCTCCTGTTGTGAGGGCCCTACTTCCTCTTCATCCCTCACTAAGCAAACTGATTTGGTCTTGGATTTCTTCTGTATAGGGGCGACTGCTACTGGCACAGGTTGTTCCTCTGGTTCAGCTGCAGTTTGAGTTCCCACAGTGCCTGTTGGTCTGCTTTCCTTCTCCTCCCCCTGAGTGTTCTGTCAAGCATCAAGCCGTGTCCAATAAATAGTAGCCAGCGCCCAGCAGGTTGCATAACTTCGTGCCTCTCTGTAACTTCCACATCATTTTCCTTTCATATATTTTCTCACTTTAAGAAGGTCCTGTAGTTGTTCAGGGGTGAACTTCCAGATGTGAAAAACGAGGTTCACTCTTAGTAAAAATTTAAGAAAAGTTTAATAAAAGGGACAATTAGGAGACAACAGCAAAAAGGGTGTTATGGCCGGGTGCTTTGGCAGAGATCCAAAGCCACAACTCTACATCCAAAAGATCTTCTTTAAAAGTACATCTCTTATTGCATATTCATCACCATCATGCATAATTCATTTATTCTTTGGAGTTGCTAAGTATCATCCCATCAGCCTTATCTTCCTCCTTGCCTCCATTCCCTCTGGTTTCAGGTTTTTCTTCTGATTAGATTCTCCAGGAATGTGAAGATTTTCTCTGCCTATCTTTTCTAAATTGACTACATAAACAATAGACATTCTATATCATGTATTACATTACAGAACCTAGGTACAGTTTTCCTAACATTAAGGAACATGAAAAAAAAAGCCAACATCACAATACATTCATTCATAACAATTATTTAACATGCAAAAAGCCAACATCACAATACATTTATAACACAGACTATCAGAAAAGTCCTCCAAATACTGGCCCATGTCCTCCCACCTTCCATGCCACTCGTGACTATCCACCTTCGGGACAGATCTCTGAACGACTTCCCTAGAAATCTCATTCTTAGCTCAAGTGGTGTGTGAACCTCACTGAGGAGACCTGGCACACTTAGCAACAAGAACATGCTTTCCTTAACATTCAAAGGAAATTCAAAATTCTCAGAACCTGTTCTACCAGGCCTGAAGGAGGAAAAGGGGGTGAAAGCCTGGAGAAAATCATCCTCCCCTGTCCCCTCCACAGACTGGGTATGATTATTAATGCACTCCCAAAGGTAGTGCCTGAGGTAAGGGTAGGAGAGCAGCACTGAATACACATCCCAAATGACCCTCATTGCCCTTGATGTCATCATGTCATAAACTGATATCCCTCAGTACAGCAACAAAGCAATCCTGATCCCTCTCCCTGCTCTGAAAAAGACCACCATGATGGGCACATAGTGCATGTACAGAAACGTATACAGGGATAGATACCACACCCATATAAACACACCAAGCAACATTATGACCAGTGGCTCCATACCTATTACAACAAATGCTTAGATCAAATTTGTTTCCAACCCACTCTGGGCATATCTGTTGCTATCTCAACCCTTCCTGCCACACATTGGGCAGCACACCAAACCACATGCTGCTCTCACACTCCCCCCTCCCCCTCCTCTGTTGAGGTCTGGAGAAGAGAATTGGTGAAACAAAAGGTAAAGATCATGAGATAAGGACAATTTACTGGAAACAGCAATGAGATAAGAAAACGAACAGTAGCATCAACAGTATTAATAACAAAAGTGTTCAAGAGAGGCGAGTGATTCACATGCAAATGCTCACCACTGTACCACCAACAGAGCCTGACAATACCGGACCTTTGCCAAGATCCCGGAAGGGACCCCTTACCCCCGTTCCCCGAAAATGACCCTGAGGTGGTATAGAATAACCTCCAGGTCCTAGCCATGCCCTGTCCCGGCTACTGCAAAAATTAACCCTGTCCTGGCTGGAACTAGGACAGTCACTTAACTCAGTGTGTGTATAAGCACGCGTTTAATCTTTTTTTATAAAATAGTACATATGGAGCAGTTAGGTATTTGTAAACAAATTGTGTAAGGAGATCAGTTTAACTTATTTATCTCTCAGACTGAAACACCTTTACATATGGATCTCATAAATGGATAATAACTTTGTTGGGAATGTAGCCAGTGAAATTTCTGACAAGCTTCAATGTCTCAGTCAGGTAGTCTTTAAAAAAAAAAAAAAGAAAAATGTTGTAATAATTCAGTGTATTAATAGATAAAATTTGGATTTGGCTAGTAAGAGTCAAAATATAAAACCTTTCAATTTCATCAATTTCTGTTGTTTATTTCAATGCAAGCAACTGTGAATGTGAAAGAACAAGCAGAGGATGACAGCAGTTGAGCGTACAGATTTCAAAGTTGTGCTCTTTCTAGGATAAAATTATCCCAGGGTGTCCAGAAGACTGAGGGAATAGTTCATATTAGATATAATTTTAACTTATTTTCCCTGTCTAGTGTTAAGAACACCTGTGCAAGATCAGGGGAATAGTTCATATTAGATATAATTTTAACTTAATTTCCCCTATCTAGTGTTAAGAACACCTGTGCAAGATCAATAGTTGTAAATGGTAAATATTAATTTCTTTGGTCACTCTTTTCACTTGCCTCAAAACTGGAGCCAGGTCTTCAGCTGTCATAAATCAGCTCCTTTGAAATGAAAAGTGTGTGTTAATTTATGCAGTTGAATATCTGGTCCGTGAGCTTGTTTTCCATGTGAAGAAGTATGTTTCTCCTGCAAACTGAGAGGGGAGCCCCACCTTTCTGTTGTTGTTCAGGTGTAGTATAATCTACCTGATGAAGGATTTGGCAAGCTGAGCCATTAAACAGGAACGTCTCTTTTCTTGCTTTGTATTGTGAATTTGAGAGATTCAGAGCCCTGAATAAACCAACCTTCAGATAACCAATAGTAGTGATGAGTCTGTATTTTAAATGTGTACGACTGACTAGCATCTCTTTGAGAAAACAGATTCCCAATACATATTTTCTGATTATGTTTTTTTTTCTTCTGGGAATTTTTTGCTATATTAAATGCAGCCATATAAGTTTGTCATGATTTCCATTATAAGGTCTTATTTTTAAAGGGCTCTAACTATTAATTTTGGGGGACTAAAAATTGCTTCATCTGAAATTTTAATATAAATTTTAACCTCATCCATTCTGTATTTCATTAGATCAGTCTGACTTAAGACTTATTTTAAGATTATCAGAAGGAAATTCTCCTACTTTCCAACTCAGAGCTACATTTTGAATGTATATTTATGCTCACATCTCAAGAAATTACTTGAAAACCACCAAATGTAACAAGTAGAGGAGAAATCAGTAGTTTTTCACAGATGTGGAGAATCACAGATGATAATTTAAAGTTTCTCTAATTTCCCTATGTTTTATACTTCAGAATGGAGTAAAGAAACACTCTATTTTCTTTAAAGAATTTTACTTATGGTTTCAAAGATTAAATACATCGAGTCAGATCATCTGGTGTAAACTGGTGTAATTCCAGGAAGATGGTGCCAGTTTAAACCAAACTGGCCTATTCATAGAGGTCAGAGAATCATAGAATGGTTTGGGTTGGAAGGGACCTTAAGACCACCTAGTTCCACCCCCCCCTTTCCACTAGACCAGGTGGCTCTAAACCCCATCCAACCTGGCCTTGAACACTTCCAGGGATGGAGCATCCACAACTTCTCTGGGCAACCTGTTCCTATATTGTAATTTTTAATATTGAATTACATGTTTTCTAATGTGGCAGCTGTTTCAGCATAGGAGTAATGGAACACCCGTACCACTGTGGAGTTAGGATTTAGCAGCAGGTGAAACACAGCTTCCTGTGCAAAAGAAAAAAGCCTTTATATAAAGGCTTCATTTAGATGTCCCTAAATGTCAAACTGACAGCTCAATAAATGAAAAAGTAAAGGATTTTCTCCTAGAATTTTACTCTTTTCAGAAGTCCTTCAAAGTCCAGGGGCTTTAATGTGCAGTGGTTTTGCAGGCTTGGCTGCATGTTCTTTCCCAGGCATTTGTGCTGCTTCCCTCCCTCGAGTGGGGTTTGGCAAGCAAGGTCTTTAAGAAGTTCCACCCTTCACACTTTTTTTTTTATCTGAATATTTTGGATTTTGCTTCAAACATGTGAATTTTCAGGTTTTATTTAGAAAAAACATTGAAGTAAAGGCAGCGAAACTTTATTCAGCTTTTCCATTGCAAAAAATAACTGAGCAAGGAAAAAAAAAAAGAAAAAAATCTTAAACCTTTCACATGTACTACACTTCAGTATTATTTTTAACAGTATTATAATAAAATAATTCAGGTAGAAATATACATATCTATTTTTTTAAGTTCACAGTGTCTTTTGGTGTTTTTGCAGGATAGTTAGGTTATTATATCTGAGCTGCCAGAGTTAAGACTGGAGGACCAATTTTAACTTCAATGAAACGGGATCAAATTTGGTAGTTATTTTAACATTTGAAATGTGTTTACTTTCACTGATTTCTCTTGTTAATATATTTTGTCTCTTCCTGTATCCACATACTGTAAATCTCTTTTTTTAAAAAGTAATATTTCAAGTGCTTTAAGAAATTAAATTCTAGCCCCATTGATATTAGTAGAAGTTTTCTACTGGTTTTAATGGGGCTAGCATTTCATCTTGTTAGAAATTAAACTCATTCTGTAGTTTTTGGCCAGATCCCAGACTTTCTGGGCCAGTCACAATGGAGGGGTTTTACCACTCCTCCCTGGTCAGGCTTACTTCATCTTCCAGTACAGTCAGCTGTTGGGATCCCCACGTCACCCCAGGAATAGAGATGGATTCTGTCCCTACATATCTCGATGGCATCAGGGTACATTGTATACCAGCATCAGCTGAAGCCTTATACTCCTGTGGGTCTGATGTACCAGGCCATCGGATCCACACAGTCCAATAGATCTAACTGTCCCTTTCCTCCACTTGGCTGGAGGCATAGCCCCTCTCGTTCTGCTCATAGTACTTGTTGCTCACTTCATGTAAATATGAACTGGAGGTCCCTTCAAGAGGATCTGAAGTAACGTCAGCCCTTTTTTCTGTCTGTGGACTTGCCCACTGGAAACTGGAGCAGCATGTATCCTTGAAGAATTTCCTCTGGTGGTTGTCCTT
>NW_008238427.1:27928-32454 GCF_000691975.1 Corvus brachyrhynchos | reverse complement strand
TTTTTTTTTATCTGAATATTTTGGATTTTGCTTCAAACATCTGAATTTTCAGGTTTTATTTAGAAAAAACATTGAAGTAAAGGCAGCGAAACTTTATTCAGCTTTTCCATTGCAAAAAATAACTGAGCAAGGAAAAAAAAAAAGAAAAAAATCTTAAACCTTTCACATGTACTACACTTCAGTATTATTTTTAACAGTATTATAATAAAATAATTCAGGTAGAAATATACATATCTATTTTTTTAAGTTCACAGTGTCTTTTGGTGTTTTTGCAGGATAGTTAGGTTATTATATCTGAGCTGCCAGAGTTAAGACTGGAGGACCAATTTTAACTTCAATGAAACGGGATCAAATTTGGTAGTTATTTTAACATTTGAAATGTGTTTACTTTCACTGATTTCTCTTGTTAATATATTTTGTCTCTTCCTGTATCCACATACTGTAAATCTCTTTTTTTTAAAAGTAATATTTCAAGTGCTTTAAGAAATTAAATTCTAGCCCCATTGATATTAGTAGAAGTTTTCTACTGGTTTTAATGGGGCTAGCATTTCATCTTGTTAGAAATTAAACTCATTCTGTAGTTTTTGGCCAGATCCCAGACTTTCTGGGCCAGTCACAATGGAGGGGTTTTACCACTCCTCCCTGGTCAGGCTTACTTCATCTTCCAGTACAGTCAGCTGTTGGGATCCCCACGTCACCCCAGGAATAGAGATGGATTCTGTCCCTACATATCTCGATGGCATCAGGGTACATTGTATACCAGCATCAGCTGAAGCCTTATACTCCTGTGGGTCTGATGTACCAGGCCATCGGATCCACACAGTCCAATAGATCTAACTGTCCCTTTCCTCCACTTGGCTGGAGGCATAGCCCCTCTCGTTCTGCTCATAGTACTTGTTGCTCACTTCATGTAAATATGAACTGGAGGTCCCTTCAAGAGGATCTGAAGTAACGTCAGCCCTTTTTTCTGTCTGTGGACTTGCCCACTGGAAACTGGAGCAGCATGTATCCTTGAAGAATTTCCTCTGGTGGTTGTCCTTTCATTTCACATCCCCATGCTGCTAGGCCAGAGGTGGGTTTTCTATCCCACTTCCTCATGTCCTCTCCATGGTCATGCAAGTAAAACCACAAGTTACCTCATGTTGTGTACCTTCTTTCTCGAGCAGGTGGGCACTTGCTCCCAATAGCAGAGACTCTGGTCCGTACTGGCAGCGTATGGGACATTTCCTCTCTTACTTGCTTGAGTCTTTCAAGTCTGTCCACAGTCTTGGACAGTCATTCCACAGCTGAGGTGCCAGTTGGTAGGAAGGAAAAAAGTTGATACTGCCGGAGTCAAGTAGTCAGGTGAAGCACTGATTGTTCTTCTTTTATTGAAATCAGTGCCAATGAGTTGGCATACAAAGATGATGGAACACTCCGTGCAAACTACTGCAACTTGGATTGTGTACACTGAGCCTCATCTGGATCTAGAGGGGACTGCTCATTTCTTGAATCCTGTCATTGAAAGGAATGAGATAGATGTGTCTTTACAGACAAACTGTGGGTGTGCTGATAGGTAAAGATAGATACTGAGAGGTGAAAGAAGCAATGGGAAGAGCCATAAATTCCACAGGAAAAGAAAAAGGGGGGTATACGTTTGAAGGGGGTCTGTATTAGGCGATTTGGGGAGTCTGTACCTCTCAAGTACCTCAGCCAATGGAGAAAGAGAGTGGGAAATACTGCTGGGAAATTAGGATAAAAAGGAGGCTGCGTCCTCTAACAATTTGAGAGACCCCAGGGGAAATGCCCCATCCTTTTATTCGAATAAAGTAACAGGATTCCTCTGTCTCCTTTTTGGACATAAACCCCTGCAGTTTGTGGATTAATTTTCCTGACATTATGAATGGAGACGAGAGCTTAGACAAGTCCTGACTTTGGCTCAGATTTCTGGCAGTAGCTCTGTTTGAGGTGGCCTGCCCCCCAAATGTCTCTCGTTCGCAAGTTCTGAAGAATGGCTGATTCGGTCTATTACAAAATGAATTATCTATTGAATAGACACAAGATTAACAGACGCAAGACTTTAAACTGACAACTTACTACACAGGAATAAAACAAAAAGAACTACTAGTAGATAAAAAATACAGTGCATGATAAAGGTACCTATGTTACAGCTAGCGAAGAAATAGTATAGATTAGGATTCAATGTAATTTACCACCAAATTGATGATGGAGTACACATAGAATTCTTTCCCTCAATTCCCAGGAAAGTATCTGTGGAATTTGCATCCAAACTCCGGGGAGAAGTCCTACACATTTCCAGGGTGTGTGTAGAAGGCTTCTGCCTCAGTGAAATTTTGTGTAGCTTTTATAGTTTGCAAAGGTAGTGTCTCTCAGTCAGAAATTCCAGCTTATCTCCCCCCATCCCGTTCTCACAGCTAGTTGTTCATTGGGAATTCTACCCCTGGCACCAGAGAGAGAAATAACTCACTAGCCAGTGATGACTTACTAGTCAGAACTGACCTGGGTTATCTCATCAATTCATGTGAGGGGGGGAGAATGTCCGGAGCTATCAGGAGCTATTGAACCAGCTGATGGACAGAGCAGATAAGCTCTTCTGTGGTAGGGAGGATGTCCTGCCACAGTAGGGGTAGCATGGGGGCAGTTGGGTATTGTCAGGCTCTGTTGGTGATACAGTGGTGAGCATTTGCATGTGAATCACTCGCCTCTCTTGAACACTTTTGTTATTAATACTGTTGATGCTACTGTTTTCTTATCTCATTGCTGTTTCCAGTAAATTGTCCTTATCTCAACCTGTGATCTTCACCTTTTGTTTCACCAATTCTCTTCTCCAGACCTCAGCAGAGGAGGGGGAGGGGGGAGTGTGAGAGCAGCATGTGGTTTGGAGTGATTTCAGCGGGAGCACGAAACTGGACAATACTATTCCTAAACCATGACAGCCTTATTTAGTGCCCAATGTGTGGCAGGAAGGGTTGAGATAGCAACAGATATGCCCAGAGTGGGTTGGAAACAAATTTGATCTAAGCATTTGTTGTAATAGGTATGGAGCCACTGGTCATAATGTTGCTTGGTGTGTTTATATGGGTGTGGTATCTATCCCTGTATACGTTTCTGTACATGCACTATGTGCCCATCATGGTGGTCTTTTTCAGAGCAGGGAGAGGGATCAGGATTGCTTTGTTGCTGTACTGAGGGATATCAGTTTATGAGATGATAACATCAAGGGCAATGAGGATCATTTGGTGTTGGAACCCTGAGTTCTGAGAATTTCAGCCTTTCAGTGCTGACAGACAGTGATCCTCAGAAGGACACTGTATTTGACCTGAAGCCTTGGGAAAGGCTTCCTAAATTGTGTGATAAGACTGAGTTTGTTGCTGTGAAATTAAAAGTTATATCACTTGGTGGAATATGTAGAGATGTAGAAAATTAGGTTTATGGGATATATGTAACAATATGGAGGATTTTGGGTGTGGATTTTTTCTTCTTCTTTTCTCCTTCTTCACAAATCTGGGTGTTCTGGTATTGGGTCAAAAAATCCTCAGTGTGGATCATGAATAGTTAGTTATTGGATTATAAGTAAAAATAAATTACTTGGCATTCCATAATTGGGTGATTTGGACCTTAAAAGGCCTTGGAAGTTAGAACTCACGGCCTTTTTCCACCTTGTTAACTTAGAGGCACACTCTGTGCAGCTGTATTACAGATAAGATATAATAAACATCTAAGTCCAAAGATAAATACCTGGTCTCCTGCATCTTAATTTGAACTCTGAGTAAAAGAACTCACGAAAAAATGAAAAAGAAGAAAAGAAACTATAAAAAAGAGAAAATTAATAACTGAAAATTAATAATTTGGGATGTGTATTCAGTGCTGCTCTCCTACACTTACCTCAGGCACTACTTTTGTGAGTGCATCAATAACCGATTTTTCCCCACTTTTCACACTTTTTTCTTCCTTCAGGCCTGGTAGAAAGGATTCTGAGAATTTTGAATTTCCTTTAGATATTACTGAAAGCATGTTCTTGTTGCTATGTCTCCTCAGTACAGTCTACACCATGTTAAGAGCCAGAACAGAGATTTCTAGGAAGGTCATTCAGAGATCTGTCGTGAAGGTGGATAGTCATGAGTGGCATGGAATGTGGGAGGACATGGGCCAGAATTTGGAGGATTTCTCTCCTCTGATAATCTGGAAGTTCACCCCTGAACAACTACAAGACCCTGTTAAAGGGATAAAATATGCAAAAGAAAAAGCAGTTTCCTTAGTGAGGGATGAAGAGTAAGCAGAGCCCGCACAACAGGAGGAAGAGGTAGGGTGTCATAGGTTAGCAAGCTGAGTCTCAGAAGTTATGTTCTTCTTACAGCTTCCTCTATGACCTGACAGAACCTATCAGATGGCCAGTTTGAATATGGACAACTCTTTAAGCCACTTAAAATTGTGACCACCTCTTTGATACGCACTTAAGAATAGACAAACTCCCCCCCCAAGCTCTCTCTCGTTTCAGGTGGCTGAGGGCTGAGGGCACGCGGTGG